>NC_042619.1:78072176-78388486 GCF_901001135.1 Rhinatrema bivittatum
AACATTCTATTTGCCTTTTTGACCATCCTGGCCACACACTGTACTGAGGATTTTGAGGTATTGTCCAGATTAACTCCAAGATCTTTTTCCCCTAGGTGGTGACTCCTAATATGGAACGCAGCAATGTGTACCTATAGTTAGGTCTATTTTTCTCTATTGGCATCACATTGCACTTGTGCACATTAAATTTGACATACCATTTAGATGCTCAATCCTCCAGCCATGCAAAGTCCTTCTGCAGTTCCTCACAATCCACTTGTGTTTTAATAATTTTGAGTAATTTTGTATCACATTACTGCAAACTTGTTTCTCATTTACGAATATGTTGCAACCTGGCTTTACCTCAGCCACTAACATCCCTATTTTCAGCTATTAAAGGGTATTTGCATTTTTGGGATCCTCCCTCTTGTTTTGGCCAGTCCATTTTTGAAATGGATCTTTGGGATATAAATTGCTCCCTGACCATGTGCAAAGGGTCTTTCTACTTTCCAGTCGATTGATCAAGAAGGAATCTGTTTTTGTCTTTCTGCTTTACAATGGATTGATCAGGAGGACCTTGGTTTTGTCTCTCTGCTTTCCAGTGGATTGACTAAGAGATGTTGGAGATTGGGGAAGTTTTAAAAGAAGATTTTTGGAAGAGTATTGGACATATTTTTAACCAATTCTCTGTGCAGGAGGGCTAATTACCCTCTCTCTAGCAGTACTGGTTATTGCTCTGGGATTTTTGCTTGCAACCAGAAAACAGCAAGGCAGAGACTTTGGATGTTGGCTGCTTTAATCTATGACCAGAAATAGTGGTCCAAGGCTGCAGTGTTGGGAAAGTGGATCCTTGTTCTGTGGTGTGGTTGGCACTAGGGATGTGCAGACCAAAAGTTTAAGTTCATAAGTCCATAAGTCGAAAGGGGGGGTCATTTGCGGTCAATATGGACATATGGAGAATCCCATAAGTTGAGTCTATGTCCATATGTGCAAATAAAAATTTAAACCCCTCACCCGCCTTAATCCCCCCCCCAAGACTTACCAAAACTCCCTGGTGGTCCAGCGGGGTCAGGACGCCATTTCTGAACTCCTTTGCAAGGAGCACGTGAGGTCGGCGTCACGTCGGAGTGACGCGGCGTCACGTGATTCCCCTCGGGTCCGCTCCCGGACCCCTCGTTGGGCCCAAAAGTCACTTTTGGCCAGCTTGGGGGGGTCAGGAGGCCCCCCCAAGCTGGCCAAAAGTGCCGTTTGGGTCCAACGAGAGGTCCGGGAGCGGAACCGCGATGGACCACGTGATGTCGGCGCCACATCGGAGTGACGCGGACGTCACGTGATTCCCCACGCGTCCGCTCCTGGACTCTCACGGAACTTTTGGCCAACTTGGGGAGTTTTGGTAAGTCTTGGGGGGGGGGATTAAGGAGGGTGAGGGGTTTAAATTTTTATTTAGATCAACAATCGCGATTTCCAACGTATGCTATGTTGAATAAGTTGGAAATCCGATCGTTTACGCCTCATCACTTTTTTAAGTTAAAAAAAAATAAGTTGCGTTTTACATTTAAGTTCAAAACGAATGCACACCCCTAGTTGGCACTACCGTTGAGCAAGCTCGTATGGCTCACACTGACAGCTGGCGAACGTATCCCGAGTGGGACTGACAGTACCTTCGCCTATACCAACCATCTTCCCTGTAGGTCGAGCCCTTGGGTTCTGATGGCTATCAGATCTTAAGAGGGTCCCAGGAGCAGTAGAAAGTGAGTCAGTCCAAGTCCAGGCAAAGGTCAGGGCAATAAACAGACAAATGGAGATCCAGGAGACAGGCCAGAAGTCGGGGAGGCAGCAAACAAATGAGGACCCAAGAGAGAGAGACAGGCCAAAGGTCAGGGCAAAAGGTCAGGCCCAAAGCAGAGTGTCGAGTCCAGGAGTCAATCAGAAGAGTCAGAGAACAGGCTGAGGTCAATTCTAGGAAGTCAAGCCAGGGGAGACGGAGCAAGACAAGAACCAACCACAACACAGAGGAACCGAATCAGGCAGAGAACACAGACCAAACCAGAGGAGCACAGAGGGAAGCTGGTATATAGGAACTAGGAACAAGGGTAGACAGTGCAAGGAGAAGCCACATGCACTGAGGAGCAGATCACCCAGGAGATCTGTTGTCGAGACAAGGAATACAGGGCTGAGTAGGTTTAAATAGTTGGAGGCATGAGAAGTCATCCAAGGGAGACTGCAGTAGTTTCCTGCCTAGGCATGACAGTATTCAAGGTGCGGTCTCACCATGGAGCGATACAGAGGCATTATGACATTTTCCGTTTTTTTCACCATTCCCTTTCTAATAATTCCCAACATTCTGTTTGCTTTTTTGACTGCCGCAGCACACTGTACCGACGATTTCAATGTGTTATCCACTATGACACCTAGATCTCTTTCTTGGGTTGTAGCACCTAATATGGAACCCAACATTGTGTAATTATAGCATGGGTTATTTTTCCTTATATGCATCACCTTGCACTTATCCACATTAAATTTCATCTGCCATTTGGATGCCCAATTTTCCAGTCTCACAAGCTCTTCCTGCAATTTATCACAATCTGCCTGTGATCCAACCACTCCGAACAACCTCGTGTCATCTGCAAACTTGATCATCCCACTCGTCGCATCTCTCTCCAGATCATCCACAAATACATTGAAAAGTAAGGGTCCCAATACAGATCCCTGAGGCACTCCACTGTCCACTCCCCTCCACTGAGAAAACTGCCCATTCAATCCTACTCTCTGTTTCCTGTCCTTTAGCCAGCCTGCAATCCACGAAAGGACATCGCCACCCATCCCATGACCTTTCACCTTTCCTAAAAGCCTCTCATGAGGAACTCCGTCAAACGCCCTCTGAAAATCCAAGTATACTACATCTACCGGTTCACCTCTAACCACATGTTTATTAACTCCTTCAAAAAAGTGAAGCAGATTTGTGAGGCAAGACTTGCCCTGGGTAAAGCCATGCTGACTTTGTTCCATTAAACCATGTCTTTCTATATGTTCTGTGAATTTGATGTTTAGAACACTTTCCACTATTTTTCCTGGCACTGAAGTCAGGCTAACTGGTCTGTAGTTTCCCGGATCGCCCCTGGAGCCCTTTTTAAATATTGGGGTTACATTTGCTATCCTCCAGTCTTCAGGTACAATGGATGATTTTAATGATAAGTTACAAATTTTTACTAATAGGTCTGAAATTTCATTTTTTAGTTCCTTCAGAACTCTGGGGTGTATACCATCCGGTCCAGGTGATTTACTACTCTTCAGTTTGTCAATCAGGCCTACCACATCTTCTAGGTTCACCGTGATTTGATTCAGTCCATCTGAATCATTGCCCATGAAAACCTTCTCCATTACGGGTACCTCCCCAACATCCTCTTCAGTAAACACCGAAGCAAAGAAATCATTTAATCTTTCCGCGATGGCCTTATCTTCTCTAAGTGCCCCTTTAACCCCTCGATCATCTAACGGTCCAACTGACTCCCTCACAGGCTTTCTTCTTCGGATATATTTAAAAATGTTTTTACTGTGAGTTTTTGCCTCTACAGCCAACTTCTTTTCAAATTCTCTCTTAGCCTGTCTTATCAATGTCTTACATTTAACTTGCCAATGTTTATGCTTTATCCTATTTTCTTCTGTTGGATCCTTCTTCCAATTTTTGAATAAAGATCTTTTGGCTAAAATAGCTTCTTTCACCTCCCCTTTTAACCATGCTGGTAATCGTTTTGCCTTCTTTCCACCTTTCTTAATGTGTGGAATACATCTAGACTGTGCTTCTAGAATGGTATTTTTTAACAATGACCACGCCTCTTGGACATTTTTTACTTTTGTAGCTGCTCCTTTCAGTTTTTTTCTAACAATTTTTCTCATTTTATCAAAGTTTCCCTTTTGAAAGTTTAGCACGAGAGCCTTGGATTTGCACACTGTTCCTTTCCAGTCATTAAATCAAATTTGATCATATTATGATCACTATTGCCAAGCGGCCCCACCACCGTTACCTCTCTCACCAAGTCCTGTGCTCCACTGAGAATTAGATTTCTTCACAGAGAGGGTGGTGGATGCCTGGAATGCCCTTCCGGAGGAAGTGGTGAAGACCAGAACTGTGAAGGACTTCAAAGGGATGTGGGATAAATACTGTGGATCCATAAAGTCTAGAGGACGTGAATGAAGAGTGGGTGGCTCGCGGGAATGACGGCTACTGCCTGGAGATAATATCCTTATTCAATAAACATACACATGGTTAATGCGACTCCAACAATGCTCTAAGCTTCAATGGCAAGAGGAAATGTGGAAAAAGATTTGCATTCACAAAAAAGCAGGGAGTAGCTTGCTTGTTACAGTGGTTACTACCCCAAACCAAATAAGCCTGATACTTCACTTTCAATACATATCTAGCATAGCTCTCTGCTTCAACGGCAGGGGAGAAAGACCGATACTTCACGCATACCCAGCATAGCTCTCTGCTTCAACGGCAGGGGAGAAAGACCGATACTTCACACATACCCAGCATAGCTCTCTGCTTCAATGGCAGGGGAGAAAGACCGATACTTCACGCATACCCAGCATAGCTCTCTGCTTCAACGGCAGGGGAAATGAAGAAAAGTGGATATATATACAGACAACAACCAACAAGGACTGAATTACATAGTCTGGTTTAACAAATAAGCATGGGTGTAGCTTGCTTATTGCTGCGGTTACAACCCCTAACTAATTAAGCTAGATATTCACTTAGATGCAGTTCCAACACTGCTCTCTACTTAATGGTGGGGGTGGAAGGGAAATAGAACCAAAAGGTTACTAAGAGCTAAGACTAACAGAAGTATGAGAAAAAAAAATAAAAAGTGCAAAGCTTGCTGGGCAGACTGGATGGGCCTTTTGGTCTTCTTCTGTCGTCATTTCTATGTTTCTATGTTTCTATGTAAGCAGGCAACCAACGAGAAGAATGCTAGCTGTACCCATTGTGGGAATGGCACCAGGTACCACAGGCGTGATACCCCAAGCTGTAAGGCAAGGCGTGATGTAACACCATTCTGATGTCTGCAGTAGTGTTGCCAAATGCCTCCAATTATCAGGATTGTTAAATGCTGCCCTGGTTTGGAATCCATTACATACTGAGATTTCATATGATTTCCCTAAAGGTTTGGCAAGCAAAATCTTGACTATCAATATCTACATGCATGGGAGCAAGACCAGGACTGGATCAACATGCCCTGTGAATCTGAGTTCAGTTGGAAAACATACTCAGCAGTGGCTGTGAAACTGGTGAGGCTGTGACATTCTTGGAACACTCATGTGACTGTAAGCCTACCCAGTACATTTGTGTATCACTTCACATGCACACATTTCTCAGCTACACAATCAGGCAGTAAAATGGGAAATCTGTGGGTGAAACCTTAAATTGTCTTCCTGTACCTTTAGTTTGTGCCATGAAGCTTCCAAGCTATTTGAGAATTACAGCTTTTCTAGAGCTGTCGTTCTCCATGCTTGAGGAGTAGCTGGAATCGCAACACACTTGTGGCACAATGGCACGATCTAATCCACATGTGAGCACTAGGATGGGGTCCACTGAGGAGAGATGGCAAGCCACACGGCGCTAAGAAGTCCACAAACTCTCATGCCACACATGCCTTTTTTAGTGTCACTACCAAGCAGAACACATTATGGCAGCCACATGTATTTGATGTCATCTTTACTTTCACAACAGTTTTCCAAGTACAGTGTACCTCTGCATTGTCGAGTGTTATCTGAGTAGGCATATGTGCTTTCGATTACACAGTGACCTACAGAGAGAAGCAGTGAGAGAAAGAAAGATGATAGCGAGGAGAGCAGCAGCTAACAATCTAGTGGGCTCCCTTCTCTGGAAGAAGATGTGGTAGGTGAAGCCTATCAGGCAAACTAGCATTCTATAAGGTTTTGGCGAATCTGGCTACCACTCAGCATGGTGTCGTGAGGACACATATGTGATCCAGGGGGAGATCCGGATATATCACCATGAAGTAGTCCATGAAGTAGAGTGAAATTTTGGAAGACCCAGCAAAGCAGCACTATATATGCTACTTTGGGTGGGGCATACATTAAAGCTCCACCTGTCTTGTCCAAACAGCAGAAATGACTTTTGAGAACTCTGAAGGTGCATTTGAAGACACAGCAGGTAGCACATAAGACCTCGTTGTACCTCGTCTCTGCCGGCATGTTAGGAAGCCAGGTCCTGCAACCATACCCAGAATCTCCTACACCATTTAAGCCATCAATCATAGCATTGTCACTTGCATATCTGGCTGCCAAAACACAACATCCTATAAGACTATATAAGGTAGCCTGTACATTTCCCTGTGCCTTTAAAGGCTGATTTGCATAGCCTCACAGCATATCAGATTGTTGTGGCCCAGTATATGTGCAGGCTAGCAGTACTCAAAAGTAACTCAGCTGTTCAGAGCAAATGAATGGGTATTGCAACAATTCTGTGCCAGGCCCTCACAACCAAGCTAAGGCTACTGGTGTGCAGCTGGCTGCCAACCTTGAAGCGATACATAAGAGCGGCCACATCTGTGTTAGCTGCATAAAGAGTACCTCATGGTGTGATAGGGAATCTCCATTCCGGCTCGGCGGTATGTCATGCATATAAACCCATTTGTGAGCCACGACATAGGGAAAAATGCATGCCACCATCATGCCCAGGACACTGTTTCTGGATGAGGTGTGTGAGGCTCAAGACAAACTGTGGGTGACAATGTGGACTAACCAGCCACACGTGATCGTGCTGTGCCAGGAGTGTGGACACTTCAAGCTTGTCATAAACCTGAAAGCTTTAAATAGCTCCCAGTGGGAGGATAGTAACGGGACCATTTTGACAATGAACTCGTTGAAAGTATATAGTGCCTGCTCACACACCAAGCTTTACGGCCAGTGCATTGTTTGCCATTACAAGATTTGCAGGCATCTGCGGCATGGGGCGAAAAAGCCAGGCCCTGGGTGAATGGCCTGCAGATGTTACTGTCCTAGCCACTTGTCCTGGCAGTGATGCTTTTCATCCTCCCCAGCCACCCCTCATTTCCGTGCTGTCTGCTGCTAACACATAGCCAGAGATGGAATTAGAAAGAATCATCCCTCTTACCTACAAGCCAAGTCACCGTACAGGCTGTCCTCAAAATTTTCAAAGAGGCCCAATTGCCTAAGTATATAAGAATTGTGGGTGCCTCCCGGGAACCTGGCCACCACAGTCAGGATGCGTATTCCAGCGTCACAGACCACCTGCACGTTGATGGAGTGGAAGAACTTTCTGTTGCGGTACATCTCCTCCCTCTGACGGGGTGGAATGATGGCCACGTGAGTGGAAAGTTTGCGAAGGTATAAAAGCCTCTCTTCAAGTCCATCAAGTCCATCAAGCCCTGCCTGTCATGAGGAAATGCTATGGAGTGATTAAGGCGGTCAGATACTGCTGTGATGACCTGCTCCAGAGAGCGAGAAAAAGTGGTTTGGGACATTACCCCCACAACCCCTACTGTCATCTGGAAGGAGCCACTTGCCATTAAATGCAGGGTGGCCAACAGTTTGGTGAGGCTTGGCACAGGGTGGGACCTTTCGGTGACCAGATCCAGATCCTCTTGGATTTCTTCATATACTTCCAGGATAGCCCAAGATCTGAGGCAATACCTGAAAACCACATAGTCCTCTGGCATGCCCAGCAAGGATGTTTGTGGGGGAAAGATACGGTCCCTGTATTTCTTGCGATTGCGTGCGGTCGCTAGCCTGGGCCACCATCCTGTGGGGTCCGTGGCTCTGCATGCGGTGCAGGTACTTCCCAAGGAGGGCAGGGAACTGGCCTTGTTTTTTCTTGAGGTTGTTGTTGTTCCGCTTCTAGTTGTCTGCAGCGAGCCTGCTGATGCATCCAGTATGCCGCAACAATTACACTGGCCACAAACATTATGGCTTTTGGAAGGTAGACTAGGTAAAACAGGTGTTTTTATTGGGCCAGGAAGGCCTGGTAGGAGTGTCCATTAGATTTCCTCTTTTTATCGCGCGCGATAAAAGCTGAGATAATAATACGATCTGCAGTATCACCAGCGATAAACAGTTTTTTCACCGTACCGCAAAGATAAAAGCTGTAGTTATTTCCAGCGTTAAATCCTGCGATAGTGTGCGTTAGTCTATTGCACGCCGTGCTAGCAGAACCTCATTTCCATTTACTCTGCCCAAACTCCTTCCACTTGAATACTAATTTTGAATTTGCATACACATTTTGCGATGCGGTAATTATCGTGTGCACTATGGCGTTATCGCTCGCGATAAGGCCCTAATGCGAAATGATAATTGACCCTGTCATTTTGCTTATATTTTGCAGGGAAAGTGGAGCTGTTGACTTTACTTCGGTTTCAAAAAGTTAAATTCTGTTTATCATTCTTCTGAGTAGTTTGGGAGGGGGGGTGGCACCCGAGTGCATAAAAACGTATCTCTACCCCTTGAAATATATAGGGCTTTGAAAAGAAGGCGAGAGCTAAAGGTGGAGAGTAAAAGGGGAAAGGGAAGGAGAGAAGGGGAAAGGTAAGGGGGAAATTGCGGGAAGGGGGGAGATTAATGCACAAAAGAGGCTTAAATTTCAGCTGCTAAAGTCACACACAGGCCGATTCAGTAAAGTCCACGGGACAGTGGACGAACGCCCGCTCTCCCGGTGCGCGCACAGGCCACTCGCCTGTGTGCGGAATTCAGTATTTAAATTAGGTGGTGCGGTAGAAACGGGGAAAAGGAAGCGCTAGGGACACTAGCGCGTCCATAGCACCTTCTTTTAGCCCAGAGCGGCAGCTGTCAGCGGGTTTGACAGCCGATCCTCAATTTTGCCGGCATCGGTTCTCGAGCCCGCTGACAGCCACGGGCTCGGAAACCGGTTGCCGGCAAAATTGAGCATCCGGTTTTCGACCCGACAGCCGCCGGCCCATTTTAAATTTTGTTTTTCTTTTTTTTTTACTTTTTTTACCCATCGGGACCTCCGACTTAATATCGCCATGATATTAAGTCGGAGGGTGCACAGAAAAGCAGTGCACTTTCCCGGTGCCGGCAGAAACTAGCGCCTACCTTTGGGTAGGCGCTAATTTCTTAAAGTAAAATGTAAGGCTTGGCTGCACATTTTACTTTCTGTTTCGCGCAGGAATACCTAATAGGGCCATCAACATGCATTTGCAAGTTGAGGGCGCTATTAGGTGCCACGGGTTGGACGCACATTTTCCGCCCCTTACTGAATAAGGGGTAAGGGAAAACGCGCGTCCAAGAGCAGGTTAACAGTGCTCCGTCGGAGCGCACTGTACTGTATCAGCCTGACAGAGAGGTAACGGCAAAACATATGAATGGGTGGCAAATCGAGGGGTAAGAGATTGCCCAAGTTGGGGGTCCAGGCTGGGAGATCACTGACTCTAAGACAGAGAGATTAAAAGGTTTGTATCGTGAGAAAACACCGATTAAGTAACCTCTGATAGCACAACATATTGGGGCGGATTTTAAGAGCCCTGCGCGCCGGTGAGCCTATTTTACATAGGCCTACTGGCACGCGCAGAGCTCCGGGACTCGCGTAAGTCCTGGGGTTTTCGGGGGGCGTGTCGGGGGCGGGTCCGAGCGCAGCGCCGTTTTGGGGGCGTGTCCGGGGTGTGTCCGGGGCGTGGTTACGGCCAGGGGCGGTCCGGGGGCGTGGCCGCGCCCTCCGGACCCGCCCCCAGGTCGCATCCCGGCGCGCTAGCGGCCCGCTGGCGCGCGGGGATTTACGCCTCCCTCTGGGAGGCGTAAATCCCCCGACAAAGGTAAGAATGGGGTTTAGACAGGGCCGGGCGGGTGGGTTAGGTAGGGGAAGGGAGGGGAAGGTGAGGGGAGGGCAAAAGAAAGTTCCCTCCGAGGCCGCTCCGATTTCGGAGCGGCCTCGGAGGGAATGGAGGTAGGCTGCGCGGCTCGGCGCGCGCTGGCTATACAGAATCCATAGCCTTGCGCGCGCCGATCCCGGATTTTAGCGGATACGCGCGGCTCCGCGCGTATCTACTAAAATCCAGCGTACTTTTGCTTGCGCCTGATGCGCCAGCAAAAGTAGGCCAAATCGCGCGGTTTGAAAATCTACCCCTTTAGGTATACTTCCTGGAATGTGACTGGGCTTGGAGGAATAAAATCCTATCTGCATTACAGCGGTATAAATCTTCTATAGCCTGTATATAAGAGACTCATTTATCAGAGAAAGAGAGTCAGAAATTAGTAAGGCGTTAGGTGGGACATTGTTCCCTGTGCAGTAGGGGAAAAAAGTGGGTGTTGCCATATGAATTCATAAATAGATGCAATTTCAATTATTACAGCAGATTAAAGACCCTAATGGGAGATATATAAAAGTTACAGGGAAAATGAATGGCAATGAATATAGTATATGCAATCTTTATGGTCCAAATGAATACAAGCATTCATTCTTTACAAAGGTTATTAATTCTTTACTATCAGCTATAAGGGGACCTCTGATAATGACAGGGGAGTATAATTGTGGCCATGATCCCATATTGGATAAAGCATCTGGAACACTTAGCCGAGGTGTTATTGGTTCCCCTAGGGCCAAAAAATATTTATTAGTCAGGGCTGCTCTTGCCATCCTTCCCCTACTTCCTACACTTCCCAGGGGGTGAACTCTTTCTCTGGGGGAAGAGGAGATCCTTTGTGGTGCAGGTGATGGATTCTCCCTCCTAACGTCTGTGTTTCTTTCTGGTGTGGTGTTCTCTTCAAGGACAGACAGGCTGGATTCAGACTGGATATTCAAATCATGTTTACTGATTATTTCCAAACGGTCAATCACCGCCCCACAAGCATTCAACGAATGAAACCGTAGAGCTGAACTATTTATTTATTTATTTTTATTTATTTAAGGTTTTTTATACCGCCATTCATGAAAGCATTCACATCATGTCGGTTTACATGAAAACAGGGGTGTGAAGAATACAACCAAGAACATAAATAAACATGATGAAGAGATGCAGTTACAATTAACAGGGGCTAATAAACTGGGAGGAGGAAATAAAAGAGAGATAGATGAGGTTAATTATATACAAGAGTACAGTATATATACACAATCCGAAATATACAGCTGCTGAGTAGAGTCTTTAATGGTGGGGCGTGTTAAGTGGAGTGCCCTACAGCAGAGACACATAGTGTCTCTGCTGTAGGGCGGTGCAAGGATATTAGGTGCCCTAGGTGAACCTTACAACCTTCCACCCCCCACCCCCGCAATTGACTTCCCCAGCCACAGTTTAAAATAATGCATTTTTAACAATAGATTTTATTTGAAAAAGGACACTCTAAGGTAAAAATATAATATACATGTTACTGTGATAATTACACGCACTGCTGTAATTATCTGCAAAACTGCAAAAAAAAATGAGAGAGAGACTTGGAACCCATATGGTATTAAGATATTGAAAAATGTTGGGTGTGGGCTTGGTTCTCCCATACCAAAGCAGCACTGACTGCCAGCAATCAGTCAGTGATAACCCTATCTATGAAAAGGCACACTGCAAATATTACAGCAGGCTAAAAGACACCAATACACTTATCAGAAAAACAGACCAAGGCAAGCTGCTACACGCTGGCAGAACACCTCACCTCGGTGACACATGCAAAACACAAACAGACCCTCACCAAATACAGCAGAGTTTATTTTTTAGTCTTTATGGAAGTCATTTTTAAAGGCACTTGCACGCATAAAACACAGTTATGCACTTTGAAATTTAGCCCGGTTGCGCATAATGCAATTTCATGTGTACTTTTATATGCATGTTACGCATTTAATAAGTAATTGCTTTATTCAAATGGTTGTAGTCCTTTGCCCAATGAGGATTTCGAATCCAATATATAGTTTGTGTATTACCAGCCAAGTAAGGGAGTAAATGCATGGCCCATTGTTTCTTTAGCCATAAGGAAGCCTTGATTACCCCTGGGGTTTAGAAACGCTGGCGTTTACAGGTAGGGCTATCCCTAGACGTAATGCTGCCCATCACATCCACACGTTTTCTAGCCTCTGCTTTTGAGCCTCCTGCTGCTGCTGTTGCTGCTGCTGTAGGGCAAACTGTTGATGTATTTTGGCTGCTGCTTCTGGAGTCTTTGCTTTTATTGGTTCCCCTTAAGCAATTTTGGCATCTGTTCCAATTCGTCTCCTTCACTCTGTGTCATTTCTGCCCCATCCAAACAGGTGGAACAAAATCCCACAGCTCACACCACACATGACAGAGTGCTTCATGTGCTTAAAATTAGAAATAAACAATTTTACACATGGATTTGTTTATTGCAACTACCAGCCTGGCAGAGCTTAGAAAACAACAACATTCAAAGCCTTGGCCCTTTTAGAAAAAAGATCTGCGATTCCATCTAGGTTAGGGCATCACTTGGAAGTCCTGGCCCTCTGGAAATAAAACAAAAACAAATAAATCCAACAAACTGTAAATCATGTTCCTCTTAGTGTCAGAGTTTACAAATGATAAAATAATTCAGGACTTACCACCTCAGGTATTGCTCTGCTTTCAGCATGATAAAGTATGCAACTCAGGCTCATGGAAATGTTACCTTAATTGGCCATAGCTGTGTTCCTCTCTAATCCATGCAAGTGTCCGTAGGATTTCCAGTGTACATAGGGCTGAGTTTTAACTCTGTACTTAGCTCGAGCTGGAAGGGATTCTGTGGGGTTTGCAATTTAGAGTACAGGAGTATTGTACATTATCCAAATCTGAGTGAGCTGCACAGACGTACTAAGGGTCTCTGGCACCCAGGGGCCAATGCTTTTGTGTTGCCTCCCCTGCCTCTCCCCACCATCCTCCTTATAGAAATGCTTGAGGTCACAGAAAGTCACCCTAAGGCAAACCCCAGAACAGAAATGAACTGACAGACCCTTGGGAACAGCTTGTGGGGCCACGGCTTCCCTGCCTGCAGACAGGCTGCCAAAAGAGTTTCCTGTGCCTCTTCTGTCTGTGGTATTGCAGGCAAATAAAAACAGCCTCTGATAAAGAATGAGGCCGTGATGTAAAATTTCTAAATTCTTTGAAAATTTCCAACTTTTCCACTTCTGACCATCAGGAAAAAAAGAAGGAAAAACCATTCCAAATGTGCCCTTTTTTCCAACCCTGCACAAATTACTGGAGTCTCATTACAGCTCACTGCCTGTCCCTTTGCATGTAGAGAACTAGTGATGTATTGACATTGGGAAGCAGTAAAGCCACACAATAGTGAAAAGTTTCTCAGCAGAGATGAGTATAACGTTCAGTCTGGATGAATGCACTAAGGCAACTTTCTGAAAAGGAAAATTAAGCAACACTGAAAATCTGAAGACCTTAACAGAAAAAGTTTACCAGGAAAGCATATATTTAATATCTAGGAGTGGATGAAGGTGCACGAATTCAGCATAAGTTACTGAGAGAAAAGACCAGTAAAGAATACTATAGGAGAATGAGACTGATTTTGAAAAGTGCTTTAAACAACAAGGAATAAGTGGTTAGAGCTGCAGTCTAGGAACCAGGGACGCCCGCGTTCAGATCCTGCTGCTGCTCTTTGTGACCTTTGACAAATCATTTCACCCTCCATTGCCACAGGTACAAATTTACATTGTGAGCCCTCTGGGGACAGGGAAATATCTACATTACCTGAATACAATCTGCTTTGAAGTGCCTGAAAGGTGGAAAATAAATAAAATATTTTTTTAAATCACCTTGTGCTTCCCACACTTATAGACTGGCCAGATAAAGATCTTAAACTGTTGCATATAAGAACAAGAAAACTTCACCACGCCCATCAAGAAATCTATAAAATTGTGCATTCCAAGAACTGAAAGCGGTACAGGTATTATACATATGGAACTGCTATTATAGGCCTTCAAGCATACCTAACAGCATCAACAGATCCCAATGTTCAAAAAGCACTGGTACAAAAGCGGCCAAAATTGAGCTCCATCCTTAAGCTTGGACTATCGTTTTCCACAAGTGGAAGGAATAAATGAGAATTTATCACCACATGATGGGAAAGAGTTAAAGCAATGGAATTTGTAAAATAAGAGAAAAAAAGATTCTTGCTCCTCAGGCCCTTCTTCCCTCCCAGTCCCCAGCAGTCCTGCTCCCAGCCAGACTCATATGCAGCGCAATAATGCAAAAACAGAAACATCACATTCCTCATAAAACAAACTCAAGAAATATAAATCAATCATAATAGTAAACCATACTAATATAAACAATATTCCAAAACAGATGACAAAAAAAGCAACTAATAAATAAGAAGAATAAGGATAAAAATGCTTTAAACATTTTCCAAAAATCAATTAAAATATTGAAAAAAAACCAGATATATCAAATAATACCCAATAATTAAAACTAATAAGAATAAAAAATGTCCCCTCTCCATACCTGGGAAACTTTGATTTCCAATTATCTCCAGTCATCATATTCCCATCTCCATAATAGTCAACACCAGGCATAGGACCCGCATAATTTTGATTAACCCTGGTATTAAAAAAAAAAGAAAATTGTGGGAAATAGCCCTTACAGCCTTGAAACCCCAGGGCTTGTGGAAGCTTGCTAAGCTTCATGGGCAGGAACATTTCTGCTGATGTTCTAGGGTCGCATTTTTTGGGGATTTTGGATTTTGTATTGTACTTCCGGTGAGATCATCAAAAACAGCCAGAGTCCATTAATTCTGTCGTCATTAAAAAGTGACAGGGCCCTTTCTGATGACGTTCTAGGGGGCGTGTTTTTGGGGGTGTGGTGAGGGGGTGGACTTCTGGCGATGTCATACATGTGACATCATAGGAGGTGTGGCTTGGGGCGGGGTGTGGGCAGGGCCACCAGTAACATCATATGGGGTGGTGGTTTGGGGGTGGAGCGTGGGAGGGTCCTCTCCATTCACTTCTATTTGGGGGAGGAGCATGGGTGGGGCCTGGGGTGGAGCTAGGGGAGGGGTCTTGGGCAGGGGGAGGGGTGTGGCCAGGGACTGTCTATACTTCCCCGGTCCTCGGGGTGGTGCTATGTCATCACTAGAGGCTCAGCTCGGGCTTCCCTGTCCTGTGGACTGGCCTATGGCCTTACATCATCAACCTACACTGTGCAGCTCCTCTCTTTGGGGTTGCCCTCCGGAGAACCTCTTGATTGGTCAAACCTCACGCCCCCCCACTATGCGGTCTGTCTGGCATTCCATCCCTCAGGGTCCCTGCCCAGGTATAGCCTCCAGTCTATTCTCCACAGGGGTCCTCTCCTGGTGTCATGGAACCTCTCCATTGCCTCACCCAGAGCTCTCCGCTGTCTCTGACCTCGCCTCCCAGCGGTGCAGACCTGTGGGGTTCCTTCCCACAGATAGCAACAACTTGCTCCTCAGGCCAAGGGCCCACATACCCACAAATCATAACACAGAAAGAGTGGTGGATACTTGGAACAGCCTCCCTGTAGCAGGTAGAGACAATAACAGTATCAGAATTCAAGAAGAGGAAGAGACTCTAAAGCTGACCTGGAGAAATGGATGGGCCGACTGAATGGGCCATATAGTCCTTATCTGTCATCATGTTCTATGTTTCATCGACAAACACCTCCTAGTAACTTGTGAAATTATCTTTATAGATGTGGACTAATGATCCACCCTTATAGGAGATAGACCCTGACTATCACTCAATACTTTGAAATACTCCCCTAGAATCATCCATTGCTGGAAGTTTCCATCTATCAAAAACAGTGAGGTCTAGTAAGACTTAACACTATAAAATAACAGACAAGCAAAACTTGTGTCAGAAAACATATGAAAGGTTTCAAAATATTCATAAGCATATGCAAATGTACCAGAATACAGAGCAGAACTTTTATTAGCATCCAATCATTTATGGCATCCCACAAGAGTTTGTCACCATAGTAACTATAAACAGCCGTAGAACCTACAGTATTTAACTCAAATTACATTTCTCATAAGATTGATCTCCATAGAAACAATTTGATTCTTTCATGATTCTTTGAGCAGGGGAATAAAATACTATTTACAAAATTGTCATGGGACTTTTAATATCCACAGAGGAGATAGGACCTTGGAATTTCAGCATTTTTTTCAAAGGAAATCACTTTCAGTAGTACAATGGCCCCTAGTACTATGCTTATATATTGTTTTAGTAGCTCAGTATGAAAACTCTCCTCCTTTAATGAGTCACCAATACTACCTCCTGTAGCACCCATGTTCCTAGTAGGTCTCTCATCCAAGTTTTAACCAAGCCCAAACCTACTTAGTCTCTAAAATCATGCAGTGTCAGAGTCCTAAATGGTATAGCTATAGATCACATTTCATAAGATACATATAAAAAACTGTTTAAACTGCAAATGTCATGGTTAGTTTTAAGTTCTTCCTGTGTTCAATGAGTTTTAATTTGTTATACTGTCAAATGTAATACAGCAGCTGCACGAATTCTGTGAAAATCAGAAGTTTTCAATCACAGTCAGTTTTACATCCTTTACAGATATAACGCAAGAGTTTAGGGATAAATCTTTAAAGACTTATGCGTCTGTTATGTGGATAAAATGATAGCTCATGTAAGTCAGCCAAATGCGATATGAGGATTTTCAGCTACCTAAAACTATGCATATACATTATTTCTATTACATGCCACATGCACAACCTTGTCCACAAAAAAACCATAAAAACAGGCATCCCAGGGGGCTGTTCCGAGGACATCTATTAGTTGTATGCGTGTATGTTATCTGTTTTAGAAGGTCTGCATGTAGATGGCAAAATGGTGCTGTCCAACCTGTTTTATGCTTTTGCCCCATAGTATAAAAGTTGACCAGTGCCATTTTGAAAATGAAGACGCAGGGCCCACAGCCTAGGGGAGCGCTCCAGGCCCCACTAAGTCATCAGGGATCTTGAGGTACGGCATGGGGGACATTGGGGAAAGGGCTAAGAGAGGGTTGGGAGTATTTTGAACAAAAGGGGGTTGGGTTTGGGAATGAGGGCATGGGTCCAGTGCTGCAACTTTACTGATTTTTTTGACTGCTGGAGTTGCCTTAAGGGGCAGTAGGAGGAAGACAGGGAAACTTGGACTCCAAGGTTTTATTCTCAATTGAGGAGGGGCAACTTGGACTGCTGGAGACCTATACAAAATAGTTGCCCCAAGCTGCCATCACACACTGCAATGTGTGCTATCTAACCCATGGTATTTTTCCCAAAGTTATTTTACTGCCAGGAAAAATACTCAGATTATTTTGTGAATCCTGTTGCATTTTTCCCTCAGAGAGCTTAGTAAATGATCCTCTAAATTTGTATCTGAGAATGAAATAACTTACCTAAGGTCACAAAAAACATGAGCAGGATTTGAACGCTGACTCCCCAAGTTCACAGACTGCTGCAAGGGAGTGCACAATTGTGCACCTTGCGCGCGCCAAGTCCGCGCCGAGCCGCGCTGTCTTCCCCCATTCCCTCCCAGACTGCTCTGAAATTGGAGCGGCCTCGGAGGGAACTTCCCTAAGCCCCCACCCCTCTTTCCCTTCCCCTACCTCCCCCACCCTTTCCCTCCTACTTTTTACTTTTTCTGTCTTTTTTTGTTACAAAACTTACTTCAGCCCTGGGGCTGAAGTAAGATGCATGCACCAGCCGACTGCTGGCATGCGATCCCAGACACAGCAGCAAATGGCCGCTGTGCCAGGAGCCTCTGACCCAGCCCCTGCCCTGCCCCCGGACCTCCATGCCCTGCCCATGCCCCACCCCTAGACCGCCCCTTTAGTAAAGCCCCGGGACTTAGAAGTGTCCCGGGGCTTTACGCGCATCCCTGAGCCTTTTGAAAATAGGCCCGGCATGCATAACCTTTTGAAAATCTGGCCCATAGTTTGCAAAATTACTGTCTATGGTAAATCATGGCTATGATGTTTATTGTTGTTTAATTTGAATACTGTTCATTTTTATTGACTCTTTGTCTCATTTGAATTTGTCGTCATGTTTTAATTTGAATGTAAATCACCCCGAGCAATCTTTTCTGTAGAATGTGGTATATAAAAAGTCTAAATAAATAAATAAATAAAATTATGATTGCACATCCCAATCTGTGTTAATCCTTCCATGCATCTGGCTCATAAATAGAATGGTCCCTCAGCAACTGTCAGTGCAGAAGTAGCTTCTTTTAAACTTCAGTGAACTTTATAATAAATTAGTTTGGCTCCTTAGTTTTCCCTATAACTGAATTATAAGACTTTTGTTCACCATTCAGATGCAAGATAGAACAGCTCAGCTTGACCTTGCCAGTTTATTCCCTCTCTTAAAGCCACCTAGTCAAATACATTATGAACCGCCATAACATTAAATTGTAGAGGAGACTAGGAAACAGATTTAATACACACACACAAATACACAGAAGCAGATTTACAGACCCCAACAAAATTCAGAAACAGAAATAATAAACATTGATAAAAAGATGGAACCTATGCCAGCAAGAATAGCATGCAATCTTAGAGCCTTCATCTGCAAGTCACTTTAAAATCTAAGTTTTTATCTGAGGCAATGGAGAATTATGGGGCAGATTTTAAAATCTGCACGCACGGGGTACATTTGTGCGCGCTACACGGCGCACACAAATGTACACCCGATTTTATAACATGTGCGCGCTACAGCACGTATGTTATAAAATCCAGGGTTGGCGCGCGCAAGGGGGTGCACACTTGTGCACCTTGCACGCGCCAAGCCCTAGGGGAGCCCCGATGGCTTTCCCCATTCCCTCCCTGAAATCGGAACGGCCTCGGAGGGAACTTTTCTTCCGCTCCCCCTACCTTCCCCTACCTAACCCACCCCTCAGCCCTACCTAAATCCCCCCCCCCCCCCCACCTTATTTCAATTATTTACGCCTGCCTGTGGCAACCATGTATGTGACACTGAATCAGGCGCTGAGACTCCAGCGGAAGGGATAGTTACTCAGGGAGAGAAACCGCAGGAAGATTCCATCAGCATCAGAGTGGAGGAGGAACAACAGCTTGGAGGTGCTTCATTGCAGAATAGAGTTCAAACTGGAGAAATTACTTTTGCCTCCTTCGCAAGTCTCTGGCTCCTTTGACTAGACCCTCGTAGGTTACTCTCAACAATTTATAGTGAGTATTGGTTTGAGTTGACAGTGCTATTTCTAATTGAGCTGCTAACATTCGATTTTTGGTTAAATCTATCTCTGATTTGCATGAAACTCAGTCCAAAAGATCTCAGGACCTGGAAGATAAGGTGAATTTGATGGTCAAGGAAGTTCAAGAAGTTCAAAAAATCAATTTTGCCTTGAAGTAAAAATTTAGTTCACAGGAAGCTGGAACAGCTTGAGAATTTTTCTAGACATCTGAACCTTCGGTTCTTGAGTTTCCCTAAATTATCTGGGACTTCAGTCAGAAACATATTAAGGAAGTACTTTGTTGATGTTTTGGGAATACCAGAAAGGAAGTGTTCTTCTATTAATATAGCATTCTTTTTGCCTTTTAGGAAAAAAATTTCCTCTGATCTCTCTTTGGGCACCCCTGTTCAAGATGGTGGATTAGATGTATTAGTGTTATGACCGTTTGTAGCAGACGGCTGCAACCGCTATTACTCACTTCGTGTGTCTCTGCCCCTTCTCCTCCGGGAAGTCTCGCGGCGGTAGCTAGCCGCTTCCGAACCTCATGGCTCCGTTCCAGGACTCTCCAGGGTGGCGAGGATGCCGCCAACCGCCATGTCTCCCTCGGGCCTCCCTAGGCGTGTACGCATGCTCCATGGCCCTCCTTTAAGGTCGCCAGGGCAGGAACCTCAGGGGTGTCTCCCCTTGATGACATCACTAGCCCTGGATTCTTAAGCACCATTGGGGCCTGACTCAAACCGACTTGGCAACGAGTTCCCTCTTTGCTGATTCCTGCTCTTCGCTCTACGGAAGTTAGTGCTTGTTCCTGCGACAGTTGGCGTGAGACACTCTCAGGTACCCGCTCCTCGAGGGCCCTGTTCCTGTCTCTGGCTATCTGCTCCTTGGAGGGCCCTCCGCCTCTTCGCTGTCTACCTCCTATCTCCGCTCCTCGGAGCTAGCCCTAGCACAACTCTACAGCGATTCTCTACTTCAGTGTACCCCGCTCCGCGGACCACTGCCATTCCACGCTGCAGCAAGTCTCTGCCTCGGTGTACTCCGCGCTGTGGACCTTCACCACTCTACGCTTCAGTGACTCTCTACTTCGGTGTACCCTGCTCAGCGGGCCATTGCCATTCCACGCTGCAGCAAGTCTCTACCTCAGTGTACCCCACGCTACGGACCTTCACCACTCTACGCTTCAGTGAGCCTCTACTTTGGTGTACCCCACTCTACGGACCTTCACCACTCTATGCTTCAGTGAGTCTCTACTCGGTGTGCCCTGCGCTGCGGGCCATTACCATTCCACTACCTTCGGAGACCCACAATCGAGAACCCCTCCCGGGGTCCACTACCTCAACGCTCGGCTTCCTGTTACCTACGCTGGTGTACCCCGCTACGCGGACCATTGCCTGCGCTAGGACCAGAGACTGTGCCATGCTCCCCTGCTCCTCGGGCATCGGCGCGTGCTTCTCCAGAGACTCTAGAGCTTACCCGTGTCCCGGGCAGCCTACGTTCTTCCACCTGTGCTGTCACTCACGGCAGCTCCACCCTTGGGTGGGGTTGCTCTCTCACGCATTCTCCTTACTCTGCATACATTCCCCTTCCTAGGGGTCTGTTCGGTCTCCCACTATTAGGAAAAGCTATTCTGACTGTTCAATCTTCACAGTCTCCAGCCTCTTCTCTCCTGAGTCATTGGACTGTACTACGCTTGGCCAAGACCTCGCCTCCCGACGGTGAGGCTCAGTGGGGCTCCTCCCCGTGGGCGGTTCCACCTCTCACCTCGGGCCAAGGGCCCACTAACCCACAAATCCTAACAATTAGATTTACTTGAGAATTCATCTTTAAAAGGAGAAAAAAGAAGGACCCTTTTGGCTACTTTTGTGTTTGAACAGGACTTAAATATGTTATGAAATTCTATTTTCATAAAGCTCAAACTTTATTTTATAGGAAGAGAATTTGGATCAATCCAAATGTTGCAAAATCTACCCAAAAGACAGGAAAATTGTTCCTTGTACTGCATTAAGAAACTCTGGCTCTTGGAGCATTTTTTTGCTTAGGTATCCTTGAAAATACAGTTACATTTTTTTCTTGATCAAAAGAATGTCATTAACACTCGGGCTGTTTAATGTTGGCACTCAAGAGATGTATTTTGATTTTTAAAAAGGTTGGGCTTTTTCGTGGTTTGGTTTTCCTTTTTATTCCCTATTAGTTTTTATTTGCCATCCCTCCCTTCTTAAAATTGTGGGCTAATAGAAATTAAGTAATATATATTGTTCTATTTTTTTTTTTCTTGGAATCATATTATATTCCTTGTTTCTTTACAAGATAATTCTTGTTTGTAAATATGGAAATTTAAAAGAAAAAAAAATACAAACTTAAGAACATAAGAGTAGATTTTCAAAACTTACACGGGTGCGTCATGTGTGCATGCTACCCAGCGCGCACACATGGATGTGTGATTTTATAACATGCGCACGCTAGCTCGCGCATATTATAAAATGCCAAGTCAAACCCAGCAGGTGCATGTTATAAAATCAAGCATCCATGTATGCGTGCCAGGTAGCATGCGCACATGGACGCACGCGCGTAAGTTTTGAAAATCTACCTTACGTGTTTTAAGGTTTATATTTGTATTTTTTTTTCTTTTAAATTTCTAGAGGAAACTGTACCTCTTCTCCCAAAAGGCAAAAAGAAAGCTATACTAATAGGAGAATAACTCCCTTCTGGTATTCCCAAAACTTCAATAAAGTACTTCTTTAATATGTTCTGGCTAAAGTCCCAATTAATTTAGGGAAACTCAACCGAAAGTTCAGATGTCTAGAAAAATTCTCAAGCTGGTCCAACTTCCTGAGAATTAAATTTTTACTTCATTCAAGGCAAAATTGATTTTCTGAACTTCTTGAACTTCCTTGACCATCAAATTCACCTTATCCTCCAGGTTTCATGCAATTCTTAAGTTAAATTCTTAAGTTAAATCGTTAAGTTATTTATTTTATCCCCATACAGTTTTTACCCCCTTTGTTCCTCTTTTTCTCTCTCCCAGTTATTCTACCCCTAGTTTTTTGTAACTGCATCCCCCTGCACTAGTTTTTAGTTCTACTGTTTAATTGCACCCCCTGTTTATATGTAAACCGGCATGATGTGACCTGTTCATGAATGCCGGTATATAAAAAATCTAAATAAAAATAAATAAAAAATAAATTCAGTTAAGCAAATACATGCGGCGACGCATCGGGGCCTTCCCCTAGTTCCCTCCCAGTCTGCTCCAATTAAGGAGCGGACTGGGAGGGAACTTCCCAACCCCCTAGCCTAACCTCCCTTCCCCTTTCCCTGTCTTGCCCTCCCCCTTTCCCTATCCTAACTAGCCCTCATTTTTATATTTTACCTTTTGCTCCTGCCAAGGAGCAGAAGCAAGTTGCTCACGCCGGCACCCTGCCGGCACACAATCCCCCAGAACAGCAGTAAATGGCTGCTGTGCCGGGAGCCTCTAGCCCTGCCCCCGGACCGCCCCATTTTCAAGCCCCGGGACTTACATGCATCCTGAGGTTTGAAAATATACCCCTTACTGCTTAGATATAAAATATAAAACAGGACCACATTATGCAATGCAAACAAACAGAATAACAAAATAAAACAAGCATGTCATCTAGCCCTTGATTAAATCATATTCTCTGCATAATAAAAAAAATTAAAAATAGCCCTCAAAAACTTTTTCAACAATGCCATAATCAAACATTACTCCTCTTCAAAACATTAAAGTGACCAAGTGCAATTTACTCATAAGACTTAACAAAGGGATTGATAGGCATAGGGGTAGATTTTTAAAGTTATGCACGGGCGTAGATTTGTTCGCGCAACACAGTGCGAACAAATCTACGCCCGATTTTATAACATCCGTGCGCTGCCACGCGCATATTATAAAATCCAGGGTCAGCACGCGCAGGGGGGTGCACAATTGTGCAACCTGCGCGCGCTGAGTCGAGCAGCCTGCCTCTGTTCCCTCCCTTCCCCTCCCTTCCCCTACCTAACCCACCCCCCAGCCCTAACTAAATCCCCCCCACCTTTGTTAAGTAAGTTATGCCTGCCTAAGGCAGGCGTGACTTGAGTGCGCCGGCGGGCTGCCGGCGTGCCATTTCCCGGCCCGGGGACTGGTTCGGAGGCCTCGGCCATGCCCCCGGAACGCCCCCGGGCCGGCACCACGCCCATGGCCCTGCCCCCGGAACGCCCCGAATGCTGCTCCGCCCCCAACATGCCCCCTGACACACCCCAGGCATGCCCCCAGGGAAAGCCCCGGGACTTACGTGCGCCAACGGCCTATGCAACATAGGCGCGCCGGCATGCAAGTCCCCTGCGCATATAAATCCGGCTGGATTTATGCGCGCAGGGCTTTTAAAATCTGCCCCATAGTGTATGGTAGTTCTTTAGTAGCAATATAATCTTTTACCAATGGCTCTTATTGCTTTAAATATGAATTTTGTACAGATGCTGGTAAGCTGCAGAATAAATTTTCTCTTCTGAAGCAGAGATTCTTTTTCAAAACACAGAGCTGTGACAGGATTTCAAATATTCAATTTTTACATGTTGAACACTTGTTGAGATACGTTTTGTGATTATTTTGTTTTTCTTTGAAGTATTTGTACATCATCTCAGGATCTATGATTATATTTGAAGATGGCAATAATAGCTATTGAAGCACTATAACATTTTATTGTGCCTCTGTATTATGATCCATTACCCGTCTTTTAAATTAGTGTTTTAATAATGCAGTGGTATACATAGTCATTGACTGAGGTGGGTTTTTTGAATAGTAGCATACCATTGATGCCAAATGGCACGTATATACTGAATCCTTTTTTGATTACCTGGTTGATGATAGGGGTGATATTACAACTGGAGTCACTGTGGTTTCTTCTTTCTTCTGGCTGCCCACTTCCATAGGTGTCCACGATATTAAGGGGCTAGCTAAATGGGGGCATTCTCTCATTCAATGTCCCTCTTCTCCACACTGGTTACTGAAATAGGGCTGGGAGTAAGCTAGCAGAAGTCTGCCCCTCCTTTTCCAGAAATTCCTCTTCCTTACCCCCCTGGCATGAGTGTGATGCTGGCAGCTGAGAATTGCTGCCTGCAGGGTTAATGATTCCAGCTTGTCTCAGATATGGCTCATGGTCTTCAACAGTTGTCATTGCTCAGTAGTCTGTTCCACTGAAGAACTCTGCATTCTTTGAGTAGTCCTATTATGCTGCCTGATGGAGTAGGCCTCCTTGTCTGGGTAAGCATCTGCCCAGGAAACTCTTCAAGAATAGCATTCCCTTCAGCTTCTCACCTCATGGTAGTCTGGAAATTATGTTCATAGGCCTCAACTAGTTGTCAGCACTCCCCCAGGTTCAGGCGGTCTTGATGCATGACTTCATAGGCTACCTACTGGATTTTGGGACCCTTGAAAAAGGCATCAGCTGTTAGCTGATCTTCCATCTCATGGTCTACTTCAGGATATGCTCTGGTGACCATGTGGTGCACCTTTTTGGCAAATCCTGCTGTAGACTTTGTTCTATAAGAGCTCTTTCAGTTTCCTGTACAGAGTTGTGAGTGGTTCCTATTGACCAAACCACTGGGCTAGCTGCTCTATCAACATGGTGTAATCTTCCCTAACATGGTCTGGAAGTGAGCAGACATAGCAAACTGCAGCTCTGCTCAGGTATTAATAGAGGTGGTCCATCCTATCGGTGCTGCTCCTTCCATATCTTTTGGCCATACATGTAAACAGCAACACAAAAGATTCCCAATGTTCATCATAAGTTGCCATCTTGGGTCGTGAGGCTTCAAGCTGATGAATGAGGTGGGTGCTTCCCAATGTGCAATTTGTTACACCCATTGCTAGTATATAGTCTCTCCATCCTGGCAGAATTTGTGTCCCAGGTGCTCCAGAGAGTGCTGGATAGTTAACAGGGTAGCTGTAGGTAGATAACTATCCAGCAGCTGTGTAATATGGTGCAAGTGCAGAATAGTAAAGCCCTGGGTAGTTTGGTTTGGTGAGATCCATGGGAGGGTAAAATTGCAAGTGAGGTCCATGGGAGGGTAAAATTGCAAGTGAGGTGACCATGGGTAGTTGATATCACTTTGGCACCTCTCTCCATGTGACCATTTTTAAATACCAAGAGGCAGACAGGAGTAAAAGGGGGGGGGGGGAGTGGAGGGGGTTGAGAGTAGCTTTAAGGCTGCTGCTGAACACTTCCTTTTTGTAACACATGGAAGTGGGCCAGGGGAAGATGGTCATGGTGCTGGCCATTTTTTTTTCTTAAATGTATTTATTTAAACCCAGGGCCAGTGCTTCCAATTTATAGGCAGCAAAGTTCTGCCAGCATGAAGCACAGAAGAGTTCTATGTCAGAGCCTATACTGTCAAATAAAAGCGAGCTGTGTTGGAACCACCTCCACTGGTAGGAGGGTCACCTAGGGCACCAAATACTCTTGTACCAACCCTGCTTATAGATTGTCTGTCCACCCAAAATGGATGCCCAAAGCAGTTGTAGGGAACCTAGAGGATCTCTACTAAAGAGGATTGTTCCATTTGACACCGGGAAACAGAAACACTATTATTTTTGAAGAAGACTGAGATGGTGCCTCCAGGTGACTTGGTGTTTTTACAATGCAAAAATGAATATATGTATATATATATATATATATATATATATATATATATAAGTGTGTGAAGGAGTCCTTGCCACTATGGTAAGGGAGGTACCCCTGACACTTTGGGGGGGGGGGGGGAGAGAGGGAAAGGGCCCAGCTCCCCCCTATGACTGGGGGGAGCACCATATCCCTGGCACGGGGGGCTTCGGAGCCACCTTCGCTTGCCCAAGCCATTTAGGTTCAGATGAAAATTCACCTAAAAGTAACCAGTTATAATCAAGTGGTAATCTTAGCCACTCAGCAGCTGTTTAAAAATTAAACCCAATGCCGTTTATCACCTCGAAGGACTTTACTGAAAGGAATTACAGTATTCACAATAGCAAGTTATCCTTGGAGAGTGATGAATGTATTACGTGAGGTTTATATAACAATACAAACTTGTCAGAGAAACACAAGAATTGTGATGTGATACTGCGCAAAAGGTTAGAAAGATAAATTATTCCTAGTAAAAGCAGCAAGAGTACCTTACTGTAACTTAATGCTCAAAATAAAACAACCTGTGAGCCACACAGCCGAGGAATATGAACCTCCTGCCTGTCATTATACTTCAGGTCATTGTGATAACCAGCTTTGCTGTTGTGCAAGTGTTCTTTCTTGAACCTTTGACTTTACAAGTTCTCAAAATAGCACAGGTCTTAATTATCTTCTCATCTCTTATAAGCCAGCCTGGTCCTTTATTGCAGGACCACTCTGCTGTAATGTAATTGAGCATTAAATCTAATACATAAAAGACAAACTGGCCTCAGAGATATTGTGCTTTGTAATTTCACTCCCAAGAGTAAATATAAATGAGGTTGTGGAGAGGAGGGGGCAAGTTGACATAGTCTGTTGTGCCCTGGCACTTGTCCTGTTAACAGCTAACAAAATATTAGTATGGCCTTCTGCTTAAATGAAACAAGCAAGTAGAAACTTTATTAACATTTTCATAGGGGAAATTTAAACAATCATTTGTAATTTTAACTACTACTAATGTGAATGAAATCATAATCATAAGAAAAATAAGAATCATGTTTAAATAGAGAATTAGGGGCAGTGTCCCCATGCAAGACACCAAAGACCAGACTTCAAACAAGGGTAAGCTAGTAAAGTCCTGCCGTGATGTTACACTCTGAAAGTCCAGAATTCCCTATGGGGCAAGATTACTTCCAAGGCTCCGGGCATTGGTTAATAGTCAATTCAGTATCAAAGTCTCCCCTAAACAGCACAAATAATCGCTTTGTTGTAAGCAACATTAATAATCACACTGGAAGAATTTGGTAGTTTCCATCTTAACTTTTACTGATTGTATATAGATGAGACCTTCAGGGATATAGTAATCAAGTCCCAACTTCAGATTGGCAGCCCTGGTACTGCCTTGGAGGAAGAAGGGCTCATGATCGGAGAGCATGAACCTGGTGCAGGAGGAAAGGATCCTGTAGCAAGGACCTGCTCTCCAGGTAGTGCATTGTCCTTTCGCACCAAGGATGTGTCTCCAAGGTCTACTGCCCAGGAAGGAAGGGTTAGGTCGGCCGTCATAGTTGGTGATTCGATTATTAGGAATGTAGACAGCTGGGTGGCTGGTGGACATGAGGATTTCCTGGTAACATGCCTACCTGGTGCGAAGGTGGCGGACCTCACGCGTCACCTATATAGGATTTTAGACAGTGCTGGGGAGGAGCCGGCTGTTGTGGTACATGTGAGCACCAACGGCATAGGAAAATGTGGGAGGGAGGTTCTGGAAGCCAAATGTAGGCTCTTAGGTAGAAAGCTTAAATCCAGAACCTCCAGGGTAGCATTCTCTGAAATGCTCCCTGTTCCACACGCAGGTCCCCAGAGGCAGGCAGAGCTCTGGAGTCTCAATGCGCGGATGAGACGATGGTGCAAGAAAGAGGGATTCAGTTTTCTAAGGAACTGAGGAACCTTTTAGGGAAGGGGGAGTCTCTTCCGAAGGGATGGGCTCCACCTTAACCAGGGTGGAACCAGACTGCTGGTACTAACCTTTAAAAAGGAACTAGAGCAGCTTTTAAACTAGAACAAAGGGGAAAGCCAACAGTCGCTCAGCAGTGCATGGTTCAGAGGTAGGTATCTTCAAAGGATACTAATGATGCATTAGAATTAGGGCATCCCGATGGTGAGGTTCCAATAATAAGAAAAGTAGTCCAAGTGCCTGTAACTAAAAACTCACCTGAGCTAAAAAATTCTACCTTATCCCTATCAATTAAAAAGCAGAATGAAAACACAAAAAATAAAGTTTGAAATGATTGTATGCTAATGCCAGAAGTCTAAGAAGTAAGATAGGAGAATTAGAATGTATAGCAGTGAATGATGACATAGACTTAATTGGCATCTCAGAGACATGGTGGAAGGAGGATAACCAATGGGCCAGTGCTATACCGGGGTACAAATTATATCGCAATGACAGAGAGGAGCACCCGGGAGGCGGTGTAGTGCTTTATGTCCGGGATGGCATAGAGTCCAACAGGATAAACATCCTGCATGAGACTAAATGCACAACTGAATCTTTATGGGTATAAATCCCTTGTGTGTTGTGGAAGACTATAGTGATAGGAGTATACTACCATCCACCTGGTCAAGATGATGAGACTGACAGTGAAATGCTAAGAGAAATTAGGGAAGCTAACCAAATTGGTAGTGCGGTAATAATGGGAGATTTCAATTACCCCAACATTGACTGGGTAAATGTATCATCGGGACATGCTAGAGAGATAAAGTTCCTGGATGGCATAAATGACAGCTTTATGGAGCAATTGGTTCAGGAACTGAAAGAGAGGGAGCAATTTTAGATCTAATTCTCAGTGGAGCACAGGATTTGGTGAGAGAGGTAACGGTGGTGGGACCGCTTGACAATAGTGATCATAATATGATCAAATTTGAATTAATGACCAGAAGGGGGACAGTAAGCAAATCCATGGCTCTCATGCTAAACTTTCAAAAGGGAAACTTTGATAAAATGAGAAATATAGTTAGAAAAAAACTGAAAGGAGCAGCTACAAAGGTAAAAAGTGTGCAAGAGGTGTGGTCATTGTTAAAAAAATACCATCCTAGAAGCACAGTCCAGATGTATTCCACACATTAAGAAGGGTGGAAAGAAGGCAAAACGATCACCAGCCTGGTTAAAAGGAGAGGTGAAAGAAGCTATTTTAGCCAAAAGATCTTCATTCAAAAATTGGAAGAAGGATCCAACAGAAGAAAATAGGATAATACATAAGTGTTGGCAAGTTAAATGTAAGACATTGATAAGACAGGCTAAGAGAGAATTTGAAAAGAGGTTGGCCCTAGAGGCAAAAACTCACAGTAAAAATGTTTTTAAATATAACCGAAGCAGAAAACCTATGAAGGAGTCCGTTGGACCGTTAGATGCTCGAGGGGTTAAAGGGGCAATTAGAGAAGATAAGGCTATCGCGGAAAGATTAAATGATTTTTTTGCTTCAGTGTTTACTGAAGAGGATGTTGGGGAGATACCCATATCAGAGAAGGTTTTCATGCGTAATGAC
Organism: Rhinatrema bivittatum; assembly: GCF_901001135.1. Classification (NCBI taxonomy): domain Eukaryota; kingdom Metazoa; phylum Chordata; class Amphibia; order Gymnophiona; family Rhinatrematidae; genus Rhinatrema; species Rhinatrema bivittatum. The sequence goes on from NC_042619.1 coordinate 78,101,432, forward strand.
TCAGATGGACTGAACCAAATCACGGTGAACTTAGAAGATGTGGTAGGCCTGATTGACAAACTGAAGAATAGTAAATAACCTGGACCGGATGGAATACCCCCAGGGTTCTGAAGGAACTCAAAAATGAAATTTCAGACCTATTAGTAAAAATTTGTAACCTATCATTAAAATCATCCATTGTACCAGAAAACTGGAGGGTGGCTAATGTAACCCCAATATTTAAAAAGGGCTCCAGGGGTGATCCGGGAAACTACAGACCGGTTAGCCTGACTTCAGTGCCAGGAAAAATAGTGTAAAGTATTCTAAATATCAAAATCACAGAACATATAAAAAGACATGGTTTAATGGAACAAAGTCAGCATGGCTTTACCCAAGGAAAGTCTTGCCTCACAAATCTGCTTCACTTTTTTTGAAGGAGTTAATAAACATGTAGATAAAGGTGAACCGGCAGATGTAGTATATTTGGATTTTCAGAAGTCGTTTGACAAAGTTCCTCATGAGAGACTTCTAGGAAAGGTAAAAAGTCATGGGATAGGTGGCTAAAAGACAGGACACAGAGAGTAGAATTAAATGGATAATTTTCTCAGTGGAAGGGAGCGGGGCAGTGGAGTGCCTCAGGGATCTGTATTTGGACCAGTACTTTTTTTTTTAATTTTATTTTTATTGCATTTCAAATTTTATAAAACAGAAACAATCGGATATTATGATTTCAATACATTTTCAAGTAATTCAACTAATACGGTATTGTTTTCCATATTTATCCTATAATTCCCTAGGAAAATAAATAAGATAATTAAAGAACAGTAAAAGTTAAGTAAGTCTGGAGCAATACCACAAAGTATATTTTCCCTTTAAACTTTTCCTTGTCCTTTCCCCATGTTTACATCACCTATCCCTCATATACAGTTCTTAGGAGTGTGTATCTAAATATGTTTGTAACTGATCTGGATGATTGAAAATGGATCTAGAATCCAAATGTTTTATATAGCACCTACAGGGATATCTTAGGGCCTCATTTTCTAAAGTATCGCAGGCCTGCAATACTTTAGGGAATGAGGGGCGGGGGGCCGAAATGGGGGGCGGTCCTGCGCTAGCCGGCAGCGATCGCACCGTCGCGGTGCGATCGCTGCCGGTTTCGCACCCAATAGCGCCACCATAGGAGGTGTAGCTATTGGGAGCGAACTCGGATGCGAAAAGGGCCTTACCTTTTCATCATCCGCAGTGTCTTCACGGAGTCGGCCCCGGTGACGCCCCAACTTCTCCTCTTCCGGGGCCAACTCCGTCCCCATTTTGGTATATCACGCGTCCCTTATCGCGTGCGATCCGATTAGAAAATGAGGCCCTTAATAAGAATTGTGCACCTCTATCTTGCACTTCCTTACGAAGTGCAATAAAATTTCTACTTCATAACTGTGTTGTACGCACAACATCCGGAAAATCCTTATAGGTGCACCATAGAAATTCTGCTTTTGTTGTTTGAAATGCAGTTTTAACACTGCATCTCTCTCAGAAAGAGATAGGAACTGAACTAACAAAGTAGCCCTAGTATCAATTTTAGATTCGTATGACTTTTCAAGGAAATCAGTTAGATTCAAATTCTCCATAACCTTCTGATTACCCTCCTCCTGAGATTGTTGTAAATAATAAATCTTAGATAATTTAGGAATTGAAGTTACTGAATACTTTAAAATGTTTTTCAGATAACTATTAAATAAGTCTGTTGGGGTTACCAAATGAACCTTTGGGAAATTCAAGAATCTTAAATTTAATTTCCTATTTTGATTTTCTAACATTTCAATTTTCCCTTCATATTCTTGTACCGATTTTATCAAATTCACTTGAGTTTTTTTAATTTCTTCCATTTTCAGATCAAATATATTAACATTTTTTTTTCCAGATTATCAATTTTTTCCTGCATATATACATTCTTTTTTAAGGCTTCTTGAACATTCATAGTAAAATTATTTATCGACTTTTGCATACTAACCATCATCAATCCTAATTCCTCCATTGAGAATTTATTAGGAATGATAATAGGTATGTCCTGTATACTCAACATTTGTACAACATCTCCTAGCTGTGGAGAAACCCCACTACTTCCATCTGATACCAATAAAGAGCCGTCCTTGGTTTCCCTGGGCCTTTGATCTTCAATGCCCTCTGAGATTTTCATCTCATTTCCGACGTCTCCTTGGGAACCAAGGGAATCTTTTAAAGATAAGTCAATTTTTTCAGACCTTACAGATGGAGGGGCTGCTTTTTCTGGGGCATCGGGGGTTAAAGATGTTTCACTGGCCAAATAGACTATCTCCTGCTCCTGAGTCAATCTGCTAACGGCTGATTCCGGTGTTGATATGGGAAAGGTTTGAAAACAGTCCGCTATACTTGCCTGATACATTTTCACTGGAGTGGAAGTTGAGGAAAGTTCTCTTAGTTTTGCTTTCCTCTTAGTGTGAGACATAGCAACAAATATCTAACTAGATAAATGAAGCTTGACCGACGTGCCGCAAATGCGCAGTAGAGAGCAGCTCTACTGCGCATGTGCGGCACAGAGAACTCTGAGCGACAGAGGGGAGGAGGAAACGGCAGGGAGCTGCCGCTGCGATATGTTAAGAGCCTGAGCCCGTCCCTCCTCCACCACGGGTGGAGGGACGGCCGGACCGTCACCTCACGAACAGGGACAAGAGGAGGAAAGAAGAGTCGCCAGCAAATGCAGTAGAGACCTGCTCCTTACCTCCAGCTGAACACACAGAGAAGACAATGGAACGGAGAAGATTTGAGTCAGCCCGCCCCCTGAGTCCCGCGGATAAGGAGAAGCCAAGTAAACATTCAGCAACTGCAGCAGGAGGGAGGGGGGAGCAGTGCTATCAACCCGTGGGGGGGTCTCAGCCACCAGGGGAAGAGTTTACTTGGGCATTCCTCCACCCCCACTCCCCACAAAGCAGAGCAACAAAAGTGAAAGCCAGAGCCCTGCTCCCTGCTCCCTCCTCCCTCTCAAGTCCCTGAGCAGATTTCTTAAAGGCACAGGTCTCCCAGAAAGAGAGCAAAGCAAGCCTTTACTTTGATGGAGCTCCAGCACTGCTCTCTGCATCAGTGGCAGAGGGGAAGAAAATTAGAAACAAAAGGTTTCCAATAAGGGCCAAGAGTAACAGACTGCTGTGCCACAAGGGAAGGAGTGAGTCACATAGCGTAGTGACTGAGAGGGGACGGGAGGGTATGAGAATGAGGGTGGGGAGTGACTGAGGAGGGGAAGGAGTGAAAATGAGGGAAGGGGAGGTGAGAGTGAAGGAAAGGGGGTTTCAGTGATAGGGGAGGGAGGCAGTGGGAGAAAGAGGGTGAATAAGACTGAGGGAAAGGAGTTTGAGTGGGGGCAGGGGAGGGAAGGGAGGTGAGTGGAGGAAGGGGGGTGAGTGACCAAGGTGAATGAGAGAGGGGAAGGGGGAGTGAGGGAGAAGACATGAGGAAGAGTGCCGTTTCCGAAAACCAAACCGAAAAAAAATGTTTTAATGTAGCCCGTTGTTACGGGCTTAACGGCTTGTTTAATATATATGAATCAAACTATTCCACCAGAAATTTCCTTTCAGGGCTGTTTTCAATTTTAGACAAGTAAATCATTTACTTAACTTATAGTTGTTCTCTAGGGCTGCTTCCTTAAAATCTCCGTTCCATTCTGTTCTAATACGGGCTAAGCCGGGCAAAGCCATGCGCACCTTGGCCGCGCGCGGCTTAGCCCTCGCGCCGGCGGCGGCATGCTGGAATAGGCAGAGTTTTATTGCCTACCTGGCTCCTCCTTCTCTCTGACGACACCGACTCAGGCACTGGAACCCGGAAGCAGGCAAAAGTAGTCAGGCCTCTCACTGGCAAGACCCTCAACAGGAAAGGTGCAGAGGCGGCGCGCCGGAGTAGGCAGAGTTTTATTGCCTACCCGGCTCCTCCTTCTCTCCGACGTCACCGACTCAGGCACTGGAACCCGGAAGCAGGCAAAAGTAGTCGGGCCTCTCACTGGAAAAACCCTCAACAGGAAAGGTGCGGCAGCGTCGCGCCGGAGTAGGCAGAGTTTTATTGCCTACCCGGCTCCTCCTTCTCTCCGACGTCACCGACTCAGGCACTGGAACCTAGAAGCAGGCAAAAGTAGTCGGGCCTCTCACCGGCAAGACCCTCAACAGGAAAGGTGCGGCTGGACCCGTACTTTTTAATATATTTATAAATGATCTGGAAAGAAATACGACAAGTGAGGTAATCAAATTTGCAGATGATACAAAATTGTTCAGAGTAGTTAAATCACAAGCAGATTGTGATAAATTGCAGGAAGACCTTCAGAGACTGGAAAATTTGGCATCCAAATGGCAGATGAAATTTAATGTGGATAAGTGCAAGGTGAGGCACATAGGGAAAAATAACCTATGCTATAGTTACACAATGTTAGGTTCCATATTAGAAGCTACCACCCAAGAAAGAGATCTAGGCGTCATAGTGGATAACACATTGAAATCATCGGTTCAGTGTGCTGCGGCAGTCAAAAAAGCAAACAGAATGTTGGGAATTATTAGAAAGGGAATGGTGAATAAAACGGAAAATGTCATAATGCCTCTGTATCGCTCCATGGTGAGACCACACCTTGAATACTGTGTACAATTCTGGTCGCCGCATCTCAAAAAAGATATAGTTGCGATGGAGAAGCTCCAGAGAAGGGCAACCAGAATGATAAAGGGAATGGAACAACTCCCCTATGAGGAAAGACTAAAGAGGTTAGGACTTTTCAGCTTGGAGAAGAGACGGCTGAGGGGGGATATGATAGAGGTGTTTAAAATCATGAGAGGTCTAGAACGGGTTAATGTGAATTAGTTATTTACTCTTTCGGATAATAGAAAGACTAGGGGGCACTCCGTGAAGTTAGCATGTGGCACATTTAAAACTAATCGGAGAAAGTTCTTTTTCACTCAACGCACAATTAAACTCTGGAATTTGTTGCCAGAGGATGTGGTTAGTGCAGTTAGTGTAGCTGTGTTTATAAGAGGATTGGATAAGTTTTTGGAGAAGTCCATTACCTGCTATTAATTAAGTTGACTTAGAAAATAGCCACTGCTATTACTAGCAACAGTAGCATGAAATAGATTTAAGTTTTTGGGTACTTACCAGGTCCTTATGGCCTGGATTGGCCACTGTTGGAAACAGGATGCTGGGCTTGATGGACCCTTGGTCTGACCCAGTATGACATGTTCTTATGTTCTTATGGAATACATCTGAATTTTGCTTCTAAGTTGGATTTTTTAGCAATGTCCATGCCTGTTCCACACTCTTGATCTTTGTAGCTGCACCTTTCATTTTTTTAAATTATTTTTCTCATTTTGTCAAAATTTCCCTTTTGAAAGTTTAGTGCTAGAGTAATGATTTACTTAATGTCCCCTTCCAGTCATTAATGCAAATTTGATCACATTATAAGGCTATTCAAAAAAGCATTCCCAGACTCGGATTAAACTCATTACTCACCTCACCTTCAACCAACTTCCAATACCCACAACCAACTTCAGCACTACCAGTATACAGAAAACCATCACTTATGACCACTACCTTTAGATAAAAACTGTAATTATTTCAAATGAACAATTCATAATTCTTGTAATGTACCCCGTCATACTTCGGTTGCTCCCAGTTGTACTCATCCCTGTTTTATTGTAACTGTAACTATTTTATGTTTAGCACCTATTATTTATTTCGTTCATTGTTCCTTTGTTCACTCCACTGTTTATTGTAAACCGGCATGATGTGATACTCTCACGAATGCCGGTATAGAAAAAAATTAAAATAAATAAATAAATAAATATAATAACTATTGCCAATTGGACCCACCACCATTACCTCTCTCACCAAATCCTGTGCTTCACTGAGAATTAGATCTAAAATTGCTCCCTCCCTTATCAGTTCCTGAACCAATTGCTCCATAAAAGTGTCATTTATTCCATCGAGGAACTTTATTATTTCTGTTATGCTCAGGCTTGTGAACCCTTGGACAGACAGGAGGATGGTATACCTTAGGAAGTGGATCCATAGGTTCTCCCGTCGGGTGGCGAGGCAGAACAGAAGTGACCAGCTGACCCTCGGCACTAGAGACTGAGGCGACTGTGGAGGCAGATGAAGAGTCGTGACATCAAGGAGAGGAACTGTGTCTTCACCACTGGAAGCCCACGGTCCCCCCCAGGAGGAGCCCGTAGGGACCCGGGCCGCTGGGACTTAGGTGGACCTTTGAGAGGTCAAAGAGTCTTGAGGTCGCTGCAAGGGCTAACTGGAGCTTCACCCCTGGAAGCCCGTGGTCCCCCTGGGAGGAGCCCGTAGGGACCCGGGCCGCTGGGACTTAGGTGGGCCCTTGGAGATGATAGTCCAGAAGAAGTCCAAGGTCAAGTGCCAGAGGGTCGTCGCTTACCAGTCCGAGGTCACACACTAAGGGATCGCCAGTCTGAAGACACATGCCAGGAATCACCGCTTGCCAGTCCGAAGTCAGGAACCAGGAACACCAAGATGAGACAGGAACCAAGAACAAGGATCCAAAGCATTAGAAGACTCACCGAAGCAAACAGACTTAAACAGCGCTACAAGAGATGTTGCCAAGTGAAAGAATGAGCAGAGGAAGACTCCTTATATACTTCCTCTGCTCTGGATCATTGAGAACAGCTGAGAGTAGTTAAAGGGATAAGGTCCCTTTAAATCTAGCAAGGAGGCATGGCCTCACACCTAAGATGGTGGCGGCCATCTTGGATTTCCTCCGTGAAGGAAAGACTGCCTAATGCCACGAGAGAGGAGCAGGGACAGCTCCCCACCCGGCGGCCATCCTGGGGTCCCACGCCGGAGCGACGGGCACAGACTCAGCAGCTTCCCTAAAAGCTGCCGCGGCAGATCACCACCACGGGTAAGGTAGGGGGCCGCGGCCTTGGCCGTCCCCGGCAGCGGAACACAACAATTTCTAGCATGACCTGATGTTACACTTACCCAGTAAATATTGGTGTAATTGAATCTCCCATTATTATTGCACTACCAATTTGCCCCCTCATTTATCAAAATGCGCTAAGGTGCTTTCGCATGCATTAAGGGCTTATCGCATTTGAAAATCCCTGTTAACACATGTGAAAATGCCTTTAATGCATGCGATAGCACCATATCGTATGGTGTGATGCAAATCCAAAAAAAGAGGAAGAGTGAGCTTGGTTTACAATGTCCTATCATGCTGATTTTAGCTACAATGTTTTCAGTAGTGTGATAGGGTTAGTGCATTTGTGATGTCTCCTCAAAGGCCTGTTTTAGTTGATTTGGGGAGAGAGAGAGAGAGAGAGAGAGAGAGAGAGAGAGAGAGAGAGAGAGAGAGAGAGAGAGAGAGAGCACCTAGCCATAATGTCCTCTCCCTAGATAGGTATTTATAGCCCTATGGGAGGCCCACCTAGTAACTCGAGGTGAGGTTTAGGTATTAGTGTAGGGGATTAGGGGCCACTTTGACATTCAAAGTGAGACGTACGAACAGAACAGTGGTCTCTTGTGAAGATTTGATGACCTTCGGAGTGAGGAATCTCACTCAAAGATGAGATTTGTGCAATGTTCTCTCAACCTAGCTTGATGGACTCTCTAACTGGGTAATCCCCTACACTAATACCTAAACCTCATCTCGAATTACTAGGTGGGCCTCTCATAGGGCTATAAATACCTATCTAGGGAGAGGACATTATGGCTCGGTTCTCTCTCCCCCTCTCTCTCTCGCTCTCTCTCTCTCTCTCTCACTCTCACTTGTCTGAGCTCCCTGGGACCATTCAAAATGGTCCCCAGTGGTTGTATGCAGGAAATACAACAGGCTTAGCTCTTCACATAGGTATTAGTGCAAATTGCAATAAACTGTCTATTAGCATAAAACACTTCCCTAATTTCTCTTACTGTTTCACTGTCTGTTGCATTATTTTGGCCAGGTGTATGATATTATACTCCTATTGCTATACTCTTCCCCAAAACACAAAGGATTTCTAACCATAAAGATTTGATTGTGCATGTAGTCTCTTACAGGATCTTTATCTTGTTGGTCTCTATGATATCCCAGCCATAAAGCACCCCCCCTCCTCCCCCACCAAGTTGCTCCTCTCAATCATTGTGTTATAATTTGCACCCTGGTATGGCACTATCCCATTGCTTATCCTTCTTCCACCATGTCTCTGAGATGCCAATTAAATCTGTCTCATCATTCACTGCTATGTACTCTAACTCTCCCATCTTACTTCTTAGACGTCTGGCATTGGCATAAATACATTTCAAAGTGTTTTGGTTTTTTTGTTGTTGTATTTACATTCTGGTTTTCAGTTAACATTGATTAATTAGAATCTTTTAGCTCAGGTGATTCTTTACTTATAGGCACATGGACTACTTTTCTTATTATTGGAATCTCTCTGAAGATGTGCCCTAACTGAACTCTAATACTTCATTAGTATCCTTTGAAGATACTTCTCTCTAAACCACATGCTGCTTAAAAACTGCTCTATTTCCTTTTTAAAGGTTAGCACCAGCACCCTGGTTCCACCCTGGTTAAGGTGGAGCCTATCCCTTCGGAAAAGACTCCCTCCTTCCTCAAAAGGTTCCCCAGTTCCTTACAAAACTGAATCCCTCTTCCTTGCACCATCATCTCATTCATGCATTTAGACTCTGGAGCTCTGCCTGCCTCTGGAGACCTGCGTATAGAACAGGGAGCATTTTACAGAATGCTACTCTAGAGGTTCTGGATTTCAGCTTTCTACCTAAGAGGCTAAATTTGGCTTCCAAAACTTCCCTTCCATATTTTCCTATGTCGTTGGTGCCCACATGTACAGAACAGCTGGCTCCTCCCCAGCACTGTCTGTCCTGAGGAAGCCTTTTGGTGAAACAGAGGCTGTTGTAGGGGCATTTGTCAAGCTAATATGGGGCATTAACTTAAGACAAAGAGTATTGATTAACACTTGTGCACAGACTGGGTTATTTTGACATGTTTACTTGAATTATGATAAGATACAAGTAAGGATGGTACTTGCCCAGAAGGATTACACATATTAAAAACTTAACTTTGGTGGGATTTTTGCCAGTAATGATGATACAGTATATGGTAAAGTATATGACCATCACCCTATTAATGTGCTTGTCATTGTGAAGATATGAGCTGTTTTTTTACCCTTTAGGGTGCCCACATTTTCAGTGTGTGAGTATTTATACATATATAGAGATATATATGTAGGGAACCCTTGGTTTCCCTAACTAAAAGAAGTGTCCCATTAAGCTGGGGAGGTTCTGTGTCTGAGCAAGTGAGAGAAGTTTGGGGTTTGCTCCCCCATGTGGGAATGTGAAGATGGTGTGTGCTAGTTGTTCATCATCCCAAATCACCTGCTAACCTCAGGGATTTTTAGTTAGACTTTCAAGCAGTCAGGAGCTTGTTGCTTCCTGCTGTGTAATTTTTCTTCTAATTTATGGGAAAGGAGAAAAGAAAGTTTCCTATTTTGGAGCCAGCCTCCCAGTTGGCCTATCACCTGCATTTTGGATTTGTTTAAGTCTATTTTTGAGGATTTTCAATGAAAGCCCATCCCCCTGGTTGCAGTGGATTGGGGCGTCTCTGTATTCAGGGCTGTGTGCCGGGTAAGGAAGTCCTGCCTGTGCTATGTCTCCTAAGGAGCATACACAGTGACAGTGACCCAGGGCCAGTGCAAGGGTATTGGGCGCCCTAGGCGACCCTTGCACTGCCCCCCCCCCCCCCCCCCCACCTGTTTCGGCACCGACTGTGTGCTTCTCCGGGCGCCGAGCCATAGAGGGCGCCGAAGAGCAGCCATGTGGTGCCACAAGCGGGGCCTATCCCGCTCGCGGCAAAGAGAAATAGAAACAGTCGGCGCTGAAGCAGGTAGGGGGGGCGCGACACTGTGTGCTTCTCAGGGCCGCGAGCAGTGCTGCTCGCGGCCCTGAGAAGCACACAGTCACTATTTCTGTTTGCCGCGAGTGGGATAGGCTCCACTTGCAGCACCACGTGGCTGCTCTTTGGCGCCTCCTACAGCTCGGCACCCTAGGTGACTGCCGAAGTTCGCCTAATGGACGTGCCGGCCCTGCAGTGACCTGCTGCAGAGGTCTTTGCATTAACTGTTTCGAACTATCTCCTCTTTTGTGAGGCACACAAGTATTTCTACCCTTCCTGCTTCTTGCTTAATTTTCCTTCTTTTTGGATTTAACTAATATTTTTGTCCACTTGGAGCTGATAACTCAAGGTACCGGAAGTCAGCATCCTAAACCTATTGAAGAGGGAGTCTTTCCTTCAGAAAGATACAGAGGAGTTACCAAGACCATCTAAAGACAAGGGATCCCAATGAAGTGCACCGACAGGAGAAACAAAGAAGATAGAAAACAAAGGTAAGAAGAACTGCGTTGCTATTGAGGGAAGGTTAATTAAGGGTGTGAGAAGTGCCCAGCTGGCACTGTCTAAGGAGTGGAAAGAATTCAGGAACGTACAAGGGGATAGTGAAGTCAGAGTTAAAAGTATTTAAAGAGGATTTCCGGAAGAGTATTAAATCTGGGACCTGAGTTCTGATTAAATCTTGGGACTGTGTGTGTATTCTAACCACCTCCTGTGGGAGGAGACGAGAAAATAAATTGGGGAAGTGAAGAAAGATTACACTAAATTTAATCTGCATAATCTGAGGAAAGGAATTGGATACCATGAGGAAGTCTTTGTAAGTATAAAGCTTCCACATAGAAAAGGAGAATTTACCAAGAAGTGGAATCACAAGATTATTCCATCTGTCTGCTGTCTTATTATTTATTGCTGCTAATGAATCGAATGCGAGAAGTGTAAATATTATTCAACCAGCTGAGCATACTATCAGTAAAGAAGTTGGAACCCACAATTCCTCTGCTGTATATGTATTGGATGCTGAGACTGTGTAAATTATTGCTGCTGTACACTAAGGATGGAAATTGGGCTAAATTGCAAAGAAGGAGGGTTATAAGAGGTATCCTTCATCCCTACATATTGGAACTTGTGGTGCCAGATGAAAGCTATCTGTTAGGGAGGCGGAGTTGAATAGAGACTGGGAGGAGTTGTGTAGAAAGGGTCCATCTCTAAATTTCCTATGTGGCCCCTGGGGGTTTCATACATAATCCTGGATTTCACATACACAGACACATATTCTATACTGTTGTGTGGCTGCTCATGCGTTCACTCAGACGGTGACTTTAAAATGAGCGCGCGCAAACTCACATATGCGCGTTGGAAGTTTAAATCGTCTGTTCAAGTGAGTGCATATTATATAAAATTTGCCTAATGTGTGTACATGTGCCCCTAATTTTAAGCATTTACATGAGCATCTGTTAATCATGCGCAAGTGAGGTCATTTCTTAACTTGCGCACATGAAGGAAATGACCAATTTAACCAGTTCGTCCACCAGTTTTCGCAGTCTATCTCTAGGTCATCAAGACCCATCATGGTTCTTTAGCCTGCACTCCCCCCCCCCCAGTTTATCCAGACTCCTCACGCAGTCCGTATTTGGCTATAAATTATTTTTTCAGACTTAAACCTGATAAATATGTGCAGGGAAGAGCCATATGTGTACTGCCTTTGCAGGTTATAAAATCATAACTTACGCGCGTATATGTTGGCCCTGCCCAAGAACATCCCTGATCCGCCCCTATACCGCCCCTTTCTTTCAAGATGGAAGATATTCTTGGTTCACTACTTGTGCGCATAAGCGAGGTATTTATAAAATTACCCTCGCGCAAATAAGCGCTATATGCACGCATATCTCCGAGTTTTTGCATGCGCAACACTTTTTAACTTCACCCTTCAGTGAGGAACCCCCCAGCTCTGCAACATCATTATATAAAGTTCTTGCTTGCTGCCAGCCCTTCTGCAGTCTGCAGCAGCTCCCACCCTTTCTCATTCCCACTCTCCAGCAGACTCACTGGTTCCACAGACAGTTGCGTTTCTCAGAGCTCAGCCCAGCCACCTCAGACAGAAGCCTCTCAACACTGCACATGCGCCTCCTTCTGGCTCATCCCTCCCTTTCTGTGACTGTATCTTGCCTCCTCTTCTCTGCCTCTGCCCCTCCCCTGCCACTCTAGCATATTCCCATTGACTATGTGTAGGGATCTTCGTTTTCAGTTTTTATTGCATTTTTTTTGCCAGGAATTTATCAAAATGAAAAATTTTGGCCTGCACATCCCTATCATCTTCTGGAATCTTGACAGGTAATGTTTTGGGATTCCTGTGTTGCCTGCGTCAGTTTGCTCCACCTCTCAAGCAATCTCATTAGAATTTTCCAAAGCCTTCCCAAACTTTATCTGAGATTTTTTTTCCCCGGAATTCACCGATGATTAGCTATGCATAGAACTTTGAAGCCAAATGAAGCCCTCCCTTTCCTCCACTAGCCTCATGAGAAGAACATAAGAACATAAGAACATAAGAAAATGCCATACTGGGTCAGACCAAGGGTTCATCAAGCCCAGCATCCTGTTTCCAACAGTGGCCAATCCAGGCCATAAGAACCTGGCAAGTACCCAAAAACTAAGTCTATTCCATGTAACCATTGCTAATGGCAGTGGCTATTCTCTAAGTGAACTTAATAGCAGGTAATGGACTTCTCCTCCAAGAACTTATCCAATCCTTTTTTAAACACAGCTATACTAACTGCACGAACCACATTCTCTGGCAACAAATTCCAGAGTTTAATTGTGCGTTGAGTAAAAAAGAAGGATCCTGTCTTTCTATTAGCGTATAGAGGCCTTTGAAATCCAAAAAAATCTAAAGTCACATTCATATCCTTCTGCTAACATCTTTATGAACCTCTATTTGAAAAAAAAATAATAATTTTTCCATCAGAACAGAGAAAGCAAAACCTAGATTAGGTATAAGCAGGGCTGGTGCAAGGGTACTGGGCGCCCTAGGTGACCCTTGCGCTGCCTCCTCCCCTCCCCCCACCTGTTTCAGCGCAACTATGTGTTTCTGAGAAGCACAATGTCTCTATTTCTCTTTGCCGCAAGCAGGATAGGCCCCACTTGCGGCATCACATGGCTGCTCTTCGGAGCCCCATACAGCTCAGCACAATAGGCAACCGCCGAAGTTCGCCTAATGGACGCGCCAGCCCTGGGTATAAGAATCTCCATTTTCAGGATAACAAAAATATACAAATTGACTGGGATTTTAAGACAAAATGTATACAAAGGTGTATGATGAGTATTCATTTGGCTATATTAAAAAACAGACCTGTTCTCAACTCAAGTACCAGGAGCATCTGTCCTTGAACTATGCCATCAAACAGAAGACTTTGAGGCATTTTAGTTCTTCAGTCGCTTTTTCCAGCGAAATCACATTTGCTGAAACATTCTTGAACTCTGCAGATTATCCGTTTATGCATTCAGGTTTCACTACTCCATGGTGTGAGAGAAAAGAGATGAAGCATGGAGGTTGGTGTGCTTGAAATAGGATTGTGAAGAAGCTTGTCACTGGCTGAAATGGTAAGTCCGATGGGGTGTACAAGATGTTATTGTATCCTGCTTCTTAAAGCAGAAAACATTCTCTATTTATTTTTTTCTGGGCTTGACAGTTTCTTCCTGCTGCTTTGGGATTTCAGCTCAAAGCACCATGAACCTTTATTTGTAATTAGAAGGGCATTTTTCCTCTTTTTTATCCTCTCCCAGCTCACCTAGTCTAGTCATCATAGCAATAGTCCTTGGATGGGATGAGGGGGGAGCATGTACCAGGGTTCCATCTAGAGTCCAGTAATTATGGGCCCTATATCTGGCAACTAGGCAGCACTGATGTGTGATGACCAGGACTTCCTCATCCTAGGGGCTGTGAGCACAACATCCCCAGCCCCAGCCAACTTGGGAAGGAAGAGGCCCTGACCTGGGAGTTGAATCCAGGTTCTCTGCATGGCAGTGCTCAGTACAACTCCTGGGCTACCAAGCTGACCCACACACATTTAAAACTAATCAGAGAACATTTATTTTTCACTCAATATACAATTAAGTTCTGGAATTTGTTGCCAGAAGATGTGGTTAGTGTAGCTGGGTTTAAAAAAGGTTTGGATAAGTTCTTGGAGGAGAAGTCCATTAATGACTATTAATCAAGTTTACTTAGGGAATAGCCACTGCTATTAATTGCATCAGTAGCATGGGATCTTCTTAGTGTTTGGGTAATTGCCAGGTTCTTGTGGCCTGGTTTGGCCTCTGTTGGAAACAGGATGCTGGGCTTGATGGACCCTTGGTCTGACCCAGTACTGCAATTTCTTATGTTCTTACATATTATATTTTATATGCAAAGATATAGGGTTATACACAGAAAATACAAAAATGCTAAGTGATTTCACATAAATATCTGCTGTTCATACTCTAGCAAATTGTCAGAGCAGCAGACTGAGAACCAGGGAGCCCAGCGTTCATATCCTGCTTCTCCCAAAGATGTTCCATGTGACCTTGGGCAAGTCACTTCACCCTTCACTGCTTCAGGTTACAACTTAAATTGTAAGCCTTCTTGGATAGAGAAATAACTACAGTACCTCAATTGTAGCTCACTTTGCGCTCAGATTTGGAAAAGATGAGTAATTAAATCTACAAAAATCCAAATTCCACATTAACTAAATCAGGGCCTGATTCATCAAGATATTTTACTAAGAAACAGAATGGGAAAAAAAGCCTTTGTGAATTTATTAGCTGTATAATTTTGACTTTTTGGTCTATAAAAGAAGATTGCAGATGCATGTTTTCTAGGTGAATCACTGCTTCCCAGAATAGAAAAAAAGTGCTATGCAGAAACATACCAGAGTTTTTCCTTGAATACGTTTGATAAGAAAACTTCCCTTATGAATATAGGAAATCCTGAGATTTCCTATGGAATATTGCAAACCCTGCATAGCATTTTTCAGATTATGACTATATGGAAGTTCATTCTACCTTGTTGTTAAACAAATACCGGTAAATATCTTCAGCCTTGCATATAGAAAAGTCAGGATTCAAAGAGTCACTTTACTTTTAAGCTATATTTTGCTATTATAACTCCAGTACCTGAACTAGGGTTAATATTTATCATGACCATCCACCTGAGCCAGTGGGATTTTTTCATAGGCAGACATTCAAGTAGTAATGCTAAATTGTTTGACTTGTTGGAACTTGTTAAAGGATTAACTGTATACCCCTGCCTTTGCAGTAAACCATTTGCAAGGATTAGATGGACTGACCTACTTATGAAAATCATTACTGAGTTTATGATTTTTTTTGTGTGGACAAACTATTGCTTACAAAGACTTGCATTCAGAAACCTTTTGCCCAGAAAATGTACTAGGCAGGTTGTCCAGTTTTCAGACTAGACAACTTGTCTATAAAATAATTCACTAACAGGTGATACTGCTTTTAGTGAAAAAATTCATGACAGCCTAATATGGATGCACTCAAGCTCAATATAAACTTAAACAATAATTTTATATCTTCATGAGGAAGTAAATTCATATGGTTTTATATAATCTTTTTCAAAAAATTATTTTTTTCTCATAGTCACAGAATAAGAAAATGTTCTTTCTGAATAAGATCTCCTAGAAGTCTTGACTTTTGACTTGAGTTATTACCACTTCAGTTATTTTACTTATAAGCTCTTTTCAAACCACATAAGGAATGCAACAGACTTTAGTAAAATGCCACATCTACTATATATCTCCAGATTATTGTTACAGTTCTTAGTAGAATCAATGGGCCTGATTTTCAAAAGTATTTAAATGCTTAAAACTGGGTTTACCTGTGTAAATGTACTTTACCCATGCAAGCAGGCCTTTGAAAATTGCTACAGTATATGCCAATGAATTGTCAATAGGTTTTACCTGCATTAAATGCACTTAAGCAATTTCTTTTGAAAATTGCTACGATAGTATATTACATTTACATGTATAACTCCTTTGAAAATTCACCTGAATGTTTTTATCTCGTGAAAAAGGATAGTAGTTAGAAAAGTTGAGGGAGATTGTTAGAAAATCAAATAAGGAGCAATAGACTGTATTTGTACCAGTTCATGAACCATCTACCCATAAGAAGAACTTTAAGAATAGAAAATCCTTCTCTTTCTTAGGGCTTCATTCACCAAAATTATATTTGGCCTGAAGGTTATGATTAGCCTATTAATATTTCTATAGTTACTGTATGTAGACAAAACAGTTTTATAAGAAGTGAAATAGAACATCTTTGGCGTGTTCACTGAACATTTTTTCATTTTGGTATTTTTTCTCATTTTTTTCTTTCATTTGTTATTTATTTCAGTTTGTTTTATATATTCAAAATAAAAATACAAAAAAAAATCAAAATCAAAAAAATGGTGGTCCTGATCAGACAAAGTTATAAAAAAAAAAAAGCTGGCACACCAAGCTCCATTCCTTCCCCCGTCCCCCAAGATCCTCCACACCATATCTTACCCCATCAGCTGGTATTTAATGGGGAGAAGTGATTCCCAATCACTCCTGAATGACACATTCTGGTTTTCAAAATGTTTAGAAGTCAATCTGGCACCCTTATGTTGCATAATCTTGGTGTGCTTCTAGATTCAAGTCTCTCCTTCAATTCTCATATTTACTCAGTTCTTAAAAGTTCCTTTTACAAATTATATCTAGCAAGGAAACTGCGTCCTTTGCTTGATCCTAACGATTTTCGAACAGTGCTCCAGGCACTTGTTCTTGGTAACTTCAACTATTGTAATGCGCTATATGTTGGAATTCCAAAAACTGCTCTGAGACCATTACAATTAGCCCAAAATGCTGCTGTGCATGTCCTGTCTGGTGCCAAATTTTGCAATCACGTCTCCTATTCTGGCTGATGTGCATTGGCTTCCCATCAAGTGGAGAATTATGCATAAATTGGCAATCTTCATCTTCAAACTCCTCAATACTGATCAGCTCAGCTGGGTGAGCTCAGTCTAAAAATGTACAGTCTGCCACATGCCTTGAGATCTGCTCAGAAGAACTTTCTTGAGGTTCCAATGGTGAAATTCAACATCACACAAAACAGGGCCTTTTCTCTGTTGTAGGCCCTATTTTGCGGAATTCCCTTCCTGATGAGATTAGATCAGAGGCTTGTATCAAATCCTTTAGGAAGGCTTTAAAAATGTTCATATTTAAGAAAGCTTATTTAGATTTATAGTTTGTTTATTTTATCTTGCACCCTGATTGTTGCTTTTCATGTTCTTTTGTTAATTTGATTATGCATATTTTTAACTGTAAACCACTATCTAATTTATAATCTTGCACTATAGAAATTTTAATAAACCATAACCATATGGTAGAGTCTCTTTTTGTTTTGGTGGCAACAGGGTTTTTGCTGCGAGGGTGGAAGGTGGGGGGGGCCTGTTGGCAGTGCAATTCTTTCTTTTTGTAAACAAAATGAAATGCAAAATGATCTAAACTGGTTTTCTCTCATTTTATTTTAAAAAAGAATTGAAATGAAATGAGAAATTTGTTAAAATTTTCCATTTTATTTCAAATGAATGCACACACATCCTTGATTTCATGGTTGGAACAGAACTATTTCCTCCACCCACGTATTCATGATGTCATCAGGGCCACATAGTCAAAATGGGTTAATGAAAGGTGACAAATATTATAAAAAGGAAATAGATGTATTGTACAGTTCCTAATGCAGGCCATCCTGTCAGCCTGTATAAACTCCATTTAATTGAAGGTTCTGAGATACACTCCTACCCTGGCAGTATTTAAAGTTTAGATGCTTTTTTTTTTAATTTCCAGAAACTGTAAGTCTCAAATTTGGGTGAATTGAACCCTCTCTTTATAGAGTCTTTATTAGCTTGCATAACTTTTATACTGTAAATGGACAGCTGTGTTTCTGCAGAGAGGTTTCACTATGAAAACTAAACCCAAACAATGTTCTTTTCTTCATTATCACATCTGTCTTCAAAAGGGAAATTCCAGAGACACCCACCCGGCTCTTTCTTCTAATCCTTCCATTAGAGATGCTTTCCTGGATCTGAAGCCAGAACATCTGTCTACCCAAATTTAGTAACCAAGTCCTAAGCCAACAAATAAAAATCATATTGGATGCACATGCTACTTTTGTACAATCAAAGAATTAACTTTTTGGAAATTCAGGAAAATGTATAATGTTTTAAAGACCAAGTACTAAAGTGCAATAATTTTGGCCTGATACAACAGGTAACTGACCAAAATTATCTTATGAAGAAAAGGATTTGATATTGCACTATGTACCATATTGCATTGTCCCTTTGGCTATCCTTCTTCCACCAGGTCTCAGAGATGACAATTATGTCTATCTCTTCATCCAATGCTATACATTCTAACCCTCCCATCTTATTTTTCAGATTTCTGGAATTTGCATACAGATATTTTAAGGTATGCTTTTTGTTTTTTTATACAACCTTCCTTGCAGTTGTCAGGGATAATATGGAATCTTTTAATTCAATCTGCTCTTTACTTAAAGACACCTGGGCTACTCTTGCCTTTACCATCTTCTAAAGCATGCTCTGCTGAGTGACTGTCAACTTTCCCCCATGTTCCAGTATATGACAGGTAACTGTGTAGACTGGAAAATATCTGGGCAGATTAGATGCCTTCATCTATAATGTTTCTATGGAGTCAGTTTTTAAAGGGTTTTAGAGGCTTAACTTTATCAAAATGCACTAAATACTGCATCCTACCAATGTGAAGAGCTAAGTTACTGCAAATTGTGATAATTTTTTTGGAGAGAGAGAGAGAGAGAACCTAGCCATAATGCCCTCACCCTAGATAGGTATTTATATCTCTATGGGAGGCCCACCTAGTAACTCAAGGTGAGGTTTAGGTAGTAGTGTAGGGGGTTAGGGGCCACTTTGACATTCAATGTGAGACGTACGAACAGAACAGTGCTCTCTTGTGAACATTTGATGACCTTCGGAGTGAGGAAACTCACCCAAAGATGAGATTTGTGCAATGTTCTATCAACCTAGCTTGATGGACTCTCTACCTGGGTAACATCAAGCTAGGTTGAAAGAACATTGCACAAATCTCATCTTTGGGTGAGTTTCCTCACTCCAAGGGTCATCAAATCTTCACAAGAGAACATTGTTCTGTTCGTACGTCTCACATTGAATGTCAAAGTGGCCCCTAACCCCCTACACTAATACCTAAACCTCACCTCGAGTTACTAGGTGGGCCTCCCATAGAGATATAATACCTATCTAGGGCGAGGGCATTATGGCTAGGTTTTCTCTCTCTCTCTCTCTTTCTCTCTCTCTCTCTCTCTTTCTCTCTCTCTCTCTTTCTCTCTCTCTCTCTCTCTCTTTCTCTCTCTCTCTCTCTCAGCCTAGCTATCTAGGCTGGTGCTCCAGGAACTGTAAAACAGGCCTTTGAAAACCCAGCCCACTTCCACCCCTAACTCCTCCTCTTTTTCAAATTTGCATCGCACCATACGTTATGTTGCAATTGCATGCGTTAAGGGCTTATCACATGCCAGAGGCCAATGCGGACCCTTAAGTGGCCTACCTCCGCACGGCCCAATTCGCCACTGCAGGACCGCCCACTCCTGGTGCCTCACTTCCAGCACAGAAGGACCTACAAAAGATGCAGGCAAGCCCGACCGTGCTCCTCTTGTGCCTAGACACTGACCGCACCAACCTACCGCCTTCGCTCTGACAGTGTCCGCCCCTCGATCCGACGCTGCACTCGACCGATCGGCTCACTGCATCCGGCAGGGGTGACCCATCGGGGTCTGCACCCAAGGCCAACACAGACCCTCAAGTGGCCTACCTCCACACGTCCCGATTCACCGCTGCAGGACCGCCCACTCCTGGTGCCTCACTTCCAGCACAGAAGGACCTACAAAAGACTCAAGCAAACTCTCGGCATCTCACGCCAGGCATCTCGCGCTGAAGGAGCATGACTAAGGGGCCTGCCCCTTAGTGTGCCCCTTTGTGCTGCCCCAGTGTCACTGTACATAGCCTCTCTCCCCCTCCAATTCACCCATGGGCAGTCCTTCACTGATGTGTTATTTGTCCCCTGCTCACCATTCCCCTAATCTTCACTCCACTTAGCTTGGCCCTCTTATTCATACCACAGCCCCTCTAGTCCCCCTCTAGTCCTCCTCCAGTCACGTGCTCCCATGCCCCCCCCCCCCTTCCGCAGAGTGCTCGGCACTTTTACCTCCCTTACTCAACCCCTCTTAGCGGTACACTCCTGTTGACAATGCTCCTCTACCCTATCCCCACCCTCAGGCACTACTCCACGACAATGCATGCCATCAAACCTAAAAACCAATATGGTCTCCACAGATCACTTCTCCCCATCATGATCACTCCTTTTACCCAACTAATTGGTCTCACCACATTGACTATCCTACTCCTTAACGCCCAGTCTATCATCAAAAAAACAGTATTACTCAATGATATTCTCCTTGATGATAGCCCAGACAACTGTGCTATCACTGAAACCTGGCTAAAGGCCTCCGACACTGTTCTATTAAACCAACTACTTAATGATACTTACGACATTTTCTCTATCCCTAGACCCAAAAAAAGAAGAGGAGGCCTCCTTCTTGCAGCAAAAAAGGTCTTCAAATTAACACCACAACCTATTTCCCCACCTCACAAGCTTGAAATCAGTCTATTCAAATCTCCCAACCTGCAAATCTGCTTAACCTATGCCCCGCCAGGGCTCCTGGATAATGACCCATCCCCCATCATAGAATACATCTCCAAAAACATTGACATACAAAAGCCTGCAATCATCCTTGGAGACTTTAATCTCCACGTTGATGCAGTACCCCTATCTCCCTCATGCAATACCTTCCTGATCGCACTCAATGCCCTAGGATTCAATCAAATAATCTCCAATCCAACACACAAAGCAGGCCATATTCTAGATCTTATTCTCACCAACTCACTCATCCAACCTGACTCCCCTACATGCAAGCTCATCCCCTGGTCTGACCATTTCCAGATAGAAACCACTTGCACCATGAAAAACACAATCTTCCCTACAAGCACAAAAAAAACAATACACTTCAGAAAACCCTGCAATAAAGACGACCTTATAACTGCCCTTTCAGATGAACTCAACAAACTCGACTTGACAGACTCCGACTCTGCCATCTCCTCCTGGAATCAACTTACCAACTCTATTGCCAACAAGTTATGCCCCATAAAACATCATGATATTAACCCCTCTAATAGCAAGAAAAAACCCTGGTACATGCCTGAGCTTAAATCAATGAAGCATAATCTAAGAAAACTAGAAAGGAGATGGCACAGGGATCCATCGCCCACACTATTGGCGAGCTTCAGGTCTCACCTCCACACTTATCGCCAATCCATAGACAAATCTAAAAGGGACTTTTACTCCCATAAAATTCACCAATTCCAATTCAATCCTTGTGCCCTCTTCGAATACGTAACAAACCTAACGAAAACCAATCCCAACCACTCTCCTGACACCAATGATAAAGCTAAATGCGAGGAACTAGCTCAATTCTTCCACAACAAAATAAATAAAATCATGTCACACTTCTCCACTACATGCACACCCTCACCCACCCATGGAACTAACACCTCAGTAGTACTTGATTATTTTGAGACGACTTCTTCCTTAGAAATAACTTCCATTCTAAAGAAAATCAAACCTTCACAACACCCTTCCGACACCATCCCTACAAAGGCCCTCCTTACCATCCCTAATGTAATTGCTTAACCCATTTCAAACATCATCAATAGATCCATCACATTGGGTACTGTCCCTAACCAACTCAAACAAGCCTTAGTGAAACCTATTCTAAAAAAACCTACTCTAGACCCCGCAGATTCAGGCAACTTTCGCCCCATTTCCAACCTTCCCTTCCTTACAAAAATACTTGAAAAAACCATTAATCGCCAACTCACAGACTATTTAGAGAAACATCACATACTCTTCCCCTCACAATATGGTTTCTGAAAACACCACAGCACTGAGAAGCTCCTCACATCCCTCACTGACCATATCATAAAAGGTCTGGACAAAGACCAATCATTCATTTTGGCCCTCCTTGACATCTCTGCTGCATTTGACACTGTCAACCTCACCATCCTAATTGAACGCCTCAAAGAAATCGGCATATCCGGCATCACACTTAGCTAGTTTAAATCATACCTCAACGACAGACAATACAGAGTAAAAATTGGGAACTGTGAATCTAACCAGCTAACCTTATGTAAGGCGTCCCGCAAGGCTCTTCGCTTTCCTCCACCCTATTCAATATCTGTCTACTCCCCCTATGCCATCTCCTTTCTGATCTTGGTCTTCCACATTTCATATATGTGGACGACGTACGGATCCTTATTTCTATTAAGGACACCTTAGGCGAAGCCCTTAAGACCTGGAACGCTGCCCTTGCAGCAATCAGCACCTTCCTTGCTAACAACCACCTGGCTCTCAACACGAACAAAACCGAGCTCTTACATATCTCACCCCACAACACTGACCTTAACCTCCCCCCGCCTAACAACCCACCCACCAACATATCCATGCCACAACATGTACGCAGCCTAGGCGTTACCCTGGATAACCATCTCACCCTTAAGAAATTCATCAATGCCACTCTGAAAGACGGCTTCTTCAAGCTCCACACGTTAAAAAAAATTCAAACCCCTTTTACATCTCAGTGACTTTCGAACAATACTCCAATCCTTCATATTGTCAAAAATTGACTACTGCAATGCCATCCTTCTGGGCCTACCCAAAAATGCAACCCAACCCCTCCAAATGCTCCAGAATTCCGCTGCCCGGATCCTCACCAACACCCACAGAAATGACCATATTACCCCTGTCCTCAAACACTTGCACTGGCTACCAATCACTTCATGGATCTTATACAAGACCCTCCCGCTCATCCATAAAGTGTTTTATAACCAAACATGAACTGGCTCAATGATTTCCTCCGGTTCCGTACCACTGCTAGACCCACAAGGCATCAATATCTGGCCACTCTGCACACACCCTCACCTAAACTGACCAAACTCACTCCCATAAAAAACCGTGCTCTCTCCATAGCTGGTCCCTCCCTATGGAACAACATGCCCTCTACCCTCCGCCAAGAACCTTGCCCAAAAAAATTCAAACAGAACCTCAAGACCTGGCTTTTCAAGCAGGCTTACACATGGACATTCTTTCCCCCCTCCCTCAGACCCTGGTTCCCTCTGTCAGCCCACCCCCCTGGCCTCCCATCTCCTCCCTCTCGAACCCCCCCCCCCGTTGCAGTTCCCCTTGGCTTTGTGCTCTTACCCTATATGTAATATTATTACGAGTGTAATTAGTTCTCCTTGTATATAAATATTAGCTCCTCTCCTCTCTGTGCCCTGTTTAGCCCCTACCTTTCTACCTCATGTTCTCTTTTGTTATCACTGCTGTTCATAGTTTTATGTAAAGCATGTTCGCTGCATTCTGTTGTCATGTAAACCGATGAGATGTTCCCAATGATCGTCGGTATATAAAATCTTTAAATAAAAAAAATAAAATAAAACACCTTAGCACATTTTGATAAATGACCCTATATGTTTAGGGAGGAGGAATTTTAATAAATGACCCTATATGTTTAGGGAGGAGGAATAGCCTAGTGGTTAGAGCAGTGGACTATGAACCAGAAGACCAGGGTTCAAGTCCTGCTGTTACTCCTTGTGACCTTGGGCAAGTCACTTTACCCTCCATTGCTTCAGGTACAAAAACTTAGATTGTAAGCCCTCTGGGGATAGAAAAATACCGACAGTACCTGAATGTAAACTGGTGTAATATCTCAATTGAGATCAAATGTTGGTATATTAAAAAAAAAAAATTATGTGTGTTAGGTGCTTAATCAGCCCTTTGAAAATTGACTATAGCTGTATTCCTAAATTTGGGAGCCTCTTTTCAATAAGCATATACATGTAGGTGCCTAGAAAGTGGAATTAGGGCAAAGGAAAAAAAAAAGCTAGGAACTTAGCACTGATTTTTAGCTTTGGGCACCTATCAGGACCCTAAATCTAGATGACTTTCCTACTGAAAATCCACCTAAATTTAGGTTTCTAAAATTTAGGGACCAAGCGAATGTTGTATTTGGCTGGTTGTGGGATGGATCAGTGACCAGCTGCTCTTACCTCCACTCTTGAGCTACGGGCAGGATCCTCCAACGTCAAGGCAGACCCCCTGGACGGAAGTGTGGCAGGCCACCGTGCCTAAACAGGCCTGACTGTGGCCTGAGGAACTCTGCTGCCAGCTGCCCTGGGCATCACTAGGTGTGTGCGTGCTGAATTTGCTGCCATTTAAAGGGCCTGCAGTGGGAAAATTCCCTGTAGCGCCGACTGATGACATCGGGACCTCCTCCTATAAAGGGCTTTCTCCAATTCTCCACAGATGCCTCGGCAATAGGTCAACTCCATTGAAGTAATAGTTTGCATTCCTGGTTCCTGATCTTGATCCTTGCCTCCTCATTCCTGTTTCCGCTGTGTATTCTTGAGTTCCTGTGTCCTTTTCCTGGTCCCCTTGCAAGTCTGGTCTTCTCCTGAGTTCTTGTCTTTGTGGTCTGCCTTCCCTCATCTGTCTTCAGCGTCTTGCCTGTCCTGTTGTTCTTCTTTTCCATGCCCTATGGATTGGACTCCTGGCTTTGACTTCAGGTTGGACACTTGGCTTTGACTTCGGATTGGACTCCTGGCTTTGACTTCAGATTGTACTTTGATGCTGATTGACCTCCGCCTGCCTTTCAACCACTGCCTGCTCATCAACTTGCTTGAACTCTGCCTGCCAAGACCTCTGCCCGGACCATGACACTGCACAAACTCCGCCTGTCTCTGACCAGATTCTGCACCAGTCTTTGCTGCCTGCCACCTGCCCCAACCACTGCTCGTACTGGCTCTGTTTCTCTCAGTGCTGGCCTGTAACACCCTACATGACGGATCTACATCTTCACAGAGGCCCGCACCTAAGTTCAGCCGGCCCCGGCACCCGAGGGCTCAACCTAAGGGGGTGATTGGTGAAACTCCTGTTTGGCTTCTGTTCTAGCCAGCTCCGCCTGCCGATGGTGGGGACCTACAGGTCTTCTCCCTTTGCATTACGCCAATAACACCTCAATCCACGAGTCCACTTCTGCAACAGCAACAGTGAGGTACTGATCATTTTTTAAAATTGATCTCTATGAAAATATTTGCTTGAAAATGAGACAAAAGGAACATTTATCAAAGTTTAGACCTATTTTGATCTAGATTAATGAAAATATGTTTGTTAAATAGTAAAAAATGTAGCAAAAATTTGAAAAGTACTCCCAAAAAGTACTCCCAAAATAACTAGCAAAAATTTGAAAAGTATTCCCAGAATAACCACAGAAATATTTCCTCATTCCAAATATAACCTGAAGCTTTAACTATCAATTTGTGGGTGCTATTTTCATAAGTAGTGCAATATATATCTCTCAATGGATAGTTTGTCTATATTAAAATAATTTGGAACAGATGTTAAATGAAGAAAGAAGGCTGGAAAAAGGACTCTAAAGGATGTGGTCTTAGTCTTTGTACCATCTGCCTCTACTCTTGATTGCTGCTATTTATAGACTGCATACAGATCTCTACTGTCTATGACATCTGTCTGTAATATCTATGTGGTTCACATGTTCAGATTACTACAAGATCAACTCAGCTTGTCAACCATCCAAGGCAGATAAAGTTAGTTTAAATTATCACAGTACAATCCTATTTTGTATACTGTGACTATACAAACCTTTAGATATATGTCCTATGGTGTTGAATGATATTGAAAGCCATCTAGCTGACTTGCAGCTCGATCCAGTATCGTCCGCTCGAGGATTGCCCGTCTGTAACGTGCTCGTAGCGCACAATTCGGGCGCGCAAGGCAGTTCGGCGATACAGTGTCCAGTTTCACGCGTCCGTATCGCTTCTGAAAACAGACGCATAACCCTTTCCGCACCCGGCATGTAAATGAACGAAAAAGCTGTATAATGAAGGAATTAGCTATTCCCCTGCGATACTGTAACGGGCGCTGATATTATCTCCTCCGTAACCCGCTGTTCTGCCGCGGCCTTAACCTGCTAGTTTACCGCCTCCCCCTAGTAGGAGTTAGTGTAGTGTAGTGTAGGGTAAAAACATTGCTCACCCGCCCTGGTCCCGTCCGGTCTCCTGCAGCCCCGTCCGGACCGGACGGGGCTGCAGGAGACCGGACGGGACCAGGGCAAAAAAAAACAAACGAAAAAGTAGCAAGGCTCGGGCCTGCTATGGTAAGTGTAAAAAGTGTAAAAAACAAAAAACCTGTGTGTTATATAAAAAAATAAAACAATTTTAAATACCTGTCGGAGGGCCGTGGGTCCAGGCGGCCGGTGGGCGGCGGGCAGCCATCAGCGGCATCCGGTAGTCCCTTCTCCCTTCCAAAATCGCCAAAATCGCACGGGCGGGTCGGCAGCGGGGGGGGGGGGGGGGGGGGGGGGGGGGGGGGGGCGGCAGCAGGATCCGGGAGCGGCGGGTAGGCAGCAGCGGGGTCCGGGGGGGTCCGGGGCAGCGGCAGCGGGGGGGCGGCAGCAGGATCCGGGAGCGGCGGGGTCCGGGGGTGGCAGCGAGATCCGGGGAGCCAGCAGCGGCAGCATGTTCGATCGCGCAGGCAGGTAGGTGGCAAAGTAAAGATGGCCGCCTGCACGGGAAAATCGTGCAATTGGCCGCTGAAGACGTGACGTCACGACGTTTGGCGTCACGGGGTGTGACGTCACGTCTTCAGCGGCCAATTGCACGATTTTCCCGTGCAGGCGGCCATCTTTACTTTGCCACCTACCTGCCTGCGCGATCGAACATGCTGCCGCTGCTGGCTCCCCGGATCTCGCTGCCACCCCCGGACCCCGCCGCCCCCGGATCCCGCTGCCGCCCCCCCGCTGCCGCTGCCCCGGACCCCCCGGACCCCGCTGCTGCCTACCCGCCGCTCCCGGATCCTGCTGCCGCCCCCCCCCCCCCCCCCCCCGCTGCCGACCCGCCCGTGCGATTTTGGCGATTTTGGAAGGGAGAAGGGACTACCGGATGCCGCTGATGGCTGCCCGCCGCCCACCGGCCTATACAGTAAAATGGGTTGCGCGGGCATAACCCTTCCCTAACGCTTCACAGCCGCGGCATGCATTTGCATGCGATTAGAGGAGAGTATCGGGGAGTTAGTGAAGAGAACTGTGCGTGCGGGGACGAAGGGTGCGCCTGACACTACCTCACTGTTTTTACCGCGGCCTTACTGGATCGAGCCGTTACTTTGGAGTTAGATGATTAGATTGATGTCTTTAAAAATGTGCCAGCACTGATACTAAAAATAGGAAGCTACATAGCAACTTAAAATCTAGGCAGTCTAGGTAAAGGGTTAGATCAGGAGGCAGCAGTTAGCAGGCTAGAACTGTTTTTCAGAGCCAGCTCTCTAACTTGGCCATGAAGCTCAGAATACCATATTAGAAGGCAACACATTTTTCTCAGGCTAGGATTTAAGCCAGGCTTAACCAGCTTGATTGCAACTAAAAATGCATTTAACTTAGCCAGCAAAAAATTCACAAGCTAAATAAGGTGATCAGGAGCCTTTTGAATATTTATCCAATTGGGTCAATTCATCCATGTGTTTTTGATTTTGGAAGGTGAATATCTCTAGATATCTGGATTTAGTGTATAGCAACTGTCTTAGAGGATATATGAAAGATATTCAGGTTGATCAAATATTTGGCATAGCTCAAAACAAGATATTTGGGGTGCTTAGAAGGTGGAGTCAACACAGATGCTTTATCAGTGCTATCCATGCCATTCACAAGGGGTTATTCATTCACACACTTATGAGGTTTTAAATTGATGCTGTGAGCAAAAATCCTGATAATATTTACTTCTGCCCAGTGCTGGAATATTTGAAAGACATCTTGCTGCACCCGTGCAGCTACCATTATACCCTACGGGGATGGTTTTATCATTTTTCATTTCTTCACAAAGCAAAGTTAGCAAACTTAGCACAAACAAGTTGTGTTGTTTACTCTACCATATGCCATGACAGAAAAAGATGATATAACCTTTGGTTCTCTACAAGTCACTGGCTGCACTTTCTCACAGCAAAATGCTGTTTTTTTTGCCGCAAAAGATTGTAGCAATCATCTTTTTTAAAGCATTTTGACACTTTCACAACTTCCTTCCCATTTTGTACAAAAATGTGCTATTAATCCTCTATGTCAATGTTGTGTTACTGAAGTTAATGGACATGTCTCTCTAGTTATACACTTCTCCTAGATCATTAGAAATGTTCTGTATCTGGACTAGCCAAGTGATTCAAGAGGCAAATGCTGTGCACTGTCATGTGGAAGGTCCACAGTTTGAAAGCCTGAGTTGGCTGGAAGTGTTGATGCTGTGAAGACATCGTTCATAGTCCCCAAGAAGAGAGGGAAGGGGAGTCATGGTCATTGTTTAATCCATTATAGCCCAGTGTCCTATTTAGAGGATAGCTTCTTATAAAATGTGGGACCTGATGGGTTAAGGTTGATACCCAGTGACCATGATTGCCTAGCTCCTGGTCAAGGATTGTCACTGCGATGACCAGACTAGGTATACTGGGAGAGGATATAAAACAGGGGGAAAATCCATATGCAGTTGCAAGTGAAGACTTATTGCAATAGATCCCAGGCCTGGTTCCAACTGAGCTGAAAGTAAAAAAGAGCAGGAGAAAACATCCTTTAGTTCATTATGATCTTTTCTGATATCTTCTTGCCAGATTATCATCACACCAGCAACATTTGTCCTTCCTATGACATGGCACAACATCAAGGAGCTGTATAAACAAACCATCCTCACAACTGCAAACACAATCATTTGAAAAATAAAAAAATAGTCAAAATCTGTTCAGAGGGTCCCAGCCTATCTTTCTGCATTACAATAATTGCCTATCTTACTGACTTATCATTAGAGAACTTCGTTTTCAGTTTTTATTTTGTTTCCCTGGGAATTAGGCAAAAAAAGTCATTTTTCCACTGATTATTTTTTTTAGCACAACCTTGAAACTGCCAGGAAAATTTTAAAAAACTGAAAATCCAGGTACCTACTTATCATGCATCATGGAAGACAACCTTGAAGACACGAACAGAAATTGGTAATATGGCAGATTATAATTTGTAAAAATAATTAAATAAATAAAAAATTTCACACTCAAGTGTGACCCAGGGAACTTTTCTGGGTTACCATTAAGCCCTGGGAATAGACCTAATAGTGAAGTTAGAAAAATAATTAAGGGGTGGATGCATTTTGTAACAGCTCTCCCAGCGGGGCTGTAATAGATATCCCCTGCAGGAGGCTTTTTAGCAGAGCTCAGCAAAGGGCTCTGGGGGCAGCCTGAGTTAAGAGTTAGAGGGAGAGGTTGGAGATTTTTTCTAAGTTAATTTTGGTCCTACCTGGAGTCTTGGACAACCTCTAAGACCCCTCCAGGGCAGGTCAGGGCTCCACTGCTGTTCTCTCCACACGAGGTGCAGAGTGGTTGCTCGGGGACTGTGTTGGATTTTTGGACCTTTGGTTAGAAGGAGCTCTGCTGAAGGCGTGGGTCTTTCCGAGACTCAGGGACTGGGGAACACTAAGTTGAAGATGCCCAGGTTTAGGGAAGACCTGCCCATCTGAGGTAGTGACCTGTTGCAGAGGATTTCTGAAGTTATCTAATTTGGGAGTCAAAGAATTTCTTTTTCCAAGATCTGGAAGGAAGTATTTTTCTGCCCCTCTTCCTATCCATCCAGGATCCTTTCCACCAGGGATCCACCTCCAGAGAAGATACTAACTGTGAGTAGTAAAAGCATCTAAAATAGAGGAGGACACCCACCCGACATCTTCAGTCAACCCTGGGGAGCCAGAGACATTAACTCGCTGTGCCAAGCTAAGATTTTTGCCATCTGGGAAGGGTTCCTGCCCACCAAAGGGGCCCTAACCTGAAGGGTCTACTGTTCAACTAATCCAGGACAGCAGTGAGATTCCTTGTACAGATAGAGGACACGAGAACGGTATACTAAAAGAGAGAGAAAAGAGGAAACCATGGAGCTGGAAACATTTATTTGTGCCATTTAATCAAGCTGTTTGCAGTAAAGTATTATTTTTGGACACAATACAGTGGCTCAGCTGAGTGCACTCAGCTGAGCCACTGTATTGCATTGGCCCCTTGGTGCTGTATGCTGGGTGCCAAATGAAACATCAGAACAATGGATTTTGTGTCCAAAAATAATACTTTACTGCAAACAGCTTGATTAAATGGCACAAATAAATATGTTTCCAGGGGGGGGGGCACCTGGGGGTGCATTAAGAAAATGGGCGGTGACAGTTCAGCGCCCGCTTCCTGCACCAAAATATTGCATCAGCCCCCAAGTGAGAAGATTCACCTAACACGGGGGATTCAGAGCAGGAAATTAGCCACCCCGCACTGGGACCTGAGAGGTCTCCTTTTTTCTCTCAGTCAAAAGAATCTATAGCTTGGGAAATTAGGGAGACAGAAGAGCTAGCCAGGGTCCCTGCCCCAAAGAGTTATAAATTCTTTTATGTCCTCACCCATGCAGGAATTGCACACTGGGGTGGGGTTATACAAGACAGACTTAGTAAGCAGGATCGATATTATCCAAAATAGGCAAAAGACGTTGGTATCCAGACACAACTCAGTTCTATCAGGTATGCAAACCGTGCAATTGCAAGGGGCAGCCCACCTAAGGGATAGGGCTGGGGAGCAACAGTGGCAGAAGAAAGAGAGAGGCCGAGTAGGGCTGTTGGCAAAGCCCAACCTGATGGCAGCCAAAGAAAGGAGAGAGTCATGATGGGGCCACCGCCAGAACCCATCCCGCTAACAGACTAAGAAAGGAGATGGCGCTCCGGTGGGGCCACCAATGGAACCCATTCCTCCAGGCTCTCCCTTGCATACATTTCTCTGTCAGGCAGGGGAGTGGTGAGGTTTCCTTAAAGCTCTCTCACACTCACATACCTCTCACACACACTCCCGATCTCATTCTCACTCTTCTGCTGCTACTGCCAGCCCTGAAGGCCTCCATTTCCCTTCAGCTGACATCAATAGAGGCCTGACATTGGCCAACATTTATGATGACTGGCCCATGAGCATAATGCTAGGTCCTGGCATTGGTGGCCCAGACAGAACAGAGCATTGGCACAAAGTAGGAGGGCCTGTCTCCCAAGCTACACAAGCTCATCAGAGGCATTTCTGGTCTCTGAAGGGTAGTATTTTGGCTATAGGAGCAACCTTTATTTTTTAAATATCCTTGTTCTTGTTGTATTACCTTTCAGGGGAAAAAGTTTAGATTTTTTGATCCTCTACATTTGGAGGCATTTTTATTAGATAAGAATCCAGGCGGGATAAAGAAGAATGACGACCAGTAAAAAATTGTAACTCCTCTCACCTATTTTATTATTACTTGGATATCTGCATATATTCATAGTTTTATACTATGTGTAAGGATGCATGTATTTCCCTCTCCCCCACATAATTATGGGTTTTGTATGCAGAGAGCTTTTATTTTCCTGGTGTGTTGTATGTTTTGATTTGTAACTCTGCATTTCATTTGCCTTTTTATTTCTATAATGTTAATATAATGGAAAATGTAATAAAGAAAAAATAAAAAAAAAAATAGGAGGGCCATATTAAACAGGGTAATTGGCTATAGTTTGTCCATTCCTGGTCCACAAGACAGTCTTCATAGCTACCCAGGGATTTTTCTCCTATTTTATATCTTCCACATCACCCCACCCAACACCCCCTCTGAACATTTCTAGTCTGATCACTGAGGTCTTCAAGCCTGCCAGCCAGACCTGTCTATCGGGCCGATACAGTAAAATGTACGGGAGAGCTGGTGCTCCGAGGCGAGCGCCCGCTCTCCCAACTCGCCCCCAGGCCACTCTCCTGGGCGCACGATTAGTATTCAAATGAGGGCCCGCGGTAATAAGGAGGTGCTAGGGACACTTGCGCATCCTTAGCACCTCCTTATTGGCAGAAGCAGCGGCTGTCAGTGGGTTTGACAGCCGACAAGTAATTTTACCAGCATCGGTTGTCGAACCTGCTGACAGCCACGGGTTCGGAAAACGGATACCGGCAAAATTGAGTGTCCGTCTTCCAACGATTTTTTTATTTTAGGGGCCTCCGACTTAATATCGCTGTGATATTAAGTCGGAGGGTGTACAGAAAAGCAGTTTTTTCTGCTTTTCTGTACACTTTCCCGGTGCCGGCTGAAATTAAAATGTGCGGCTTGGCTGCACATTTTACTTTCTGGATCGCATGGGACTAATAGGCTCATCAACATGCATTTGCATGTTGCGGAAGCTATTAGTTTCGGGGGGGGTTGGCCGTGCGTTTTCCATGCACTATTACCCCTTACTGTATAAGGGGTAAAAATAGCGCGTCAAAAACGCACGGCCAAACTGGGGCTAACGGTGCGCTCAGTCGAGCGCACCATACTGCATCGGCCCGTATGTGAGTGCCTGTGTTTCCACGAGGACTTATTGTTTTTACAGTACTTTCAACCTGCCAGACAGACCTAATTGCTAATCAGTTCTACCAATACTGCCTGCCAGACAAACTTGGCTACATGGTTGACTATGTTTCTACTATATTACTATATGGGATCCTGTCAGGTACTTGTGACCTAGATTGACCACTGTTGGAAACAGGATACTGGGCTTGATGGATCTTTGGTCTGATCCAGTATAGCAAATGTTTTGTACTTGTAAGTCAAACCACACTAGTATTATCTGATGCCAAAGGCCAAAGACAGGGATAAGGCAGGCTCTCTTAAGTACAGGTGGGGATTTCATTTTGAAATTGCCCTGTCTATTTTACCCCACATACTCTGCACTTAAAATGTACACAGGATAAAGACTCCATGGGGTGTTTCCCTTTTGAAAATTGGCTTGCAATACCTGTGGGCCTACAAACATTCTGGGGAGGCTGAAAATTGCCACTTAGGGGGACATTTTCACTAAGCTGCCTAGCAGCAAGGTACATGTACTTTTGCACCTTGTAGTGCACCTTGTAGTAAATTTTGAAAAGGAAACTACTTGATACTGCTTTGTTCCTGCTATTTCTGTGGGTGGAGGAACAGGAGCCAAACTGCACATGTGCATTTAAAAATGCAGTTCAATGTGCAACATTAACTTCCACAACTGAAAGACACCAACAGGAGCACCTCTGTTTGATTGAACTGAAAGCATACACCTTGTACCTTTAAGTGCTATGCAGGATAGCTCCTGGTGAACTAGATGTTGGCAAGCCTTGGACCTTCACACCTTTGTGGTGTGGGGTGGGTTTTGGGGGGAAGTTTTACATACACAGTCATATATATGTGTATGTAAAATACACATATATATGACTACATACATATATATATATATATATATATATATATATATATATATATATACATGTATATGAATACACATATATATGACTACAGCAACACATCTCCAATAGACCAATCAGAAGTGCATACCAGAACATGCTTCACACCCAGCCAACAAAAACCTCATTGAGGAAACGAGCTCTGTCCACTGCAGGTCCCCATCTTTGGAACCTGCTCCCACCGGACCTCCGCCAAGAACCATGCCTTCCGACATTCAAAAAGAAGCTAAAGACTTGGCTTAACAACTCAAGCTTTCCCTGAGAGCTAAAATCTGGTGAAGCGACAGACGATATACCTACCTCTGTACATATGTTCCCCGTTACATTTAATTGAGTTTATGAAAGTTCTCTTTAATAGTTTTCCTGTATACTTGTGTTAATGTATTCTGCCTTGAGGTGACTGTTTTAATGTATTTCCGCCCTGGAGGCGACTGTTCAGTTCCTTGTAAACCGGTGCGATATGTATTCTTTACAGGAACATCGGTATATAAAAATTAAAAATAAATAAATAAATAAATAAATATGAACAGCACAGTTATCAGTGAAGACTTACTGTGATTTGGAGTGATGAAAGGTAAAAGAAGAGTAGATTTGTACTATTTATTCTCTACCTAGCTTGATCACAGCTATGTAAAGAGTACATCAAGCTAGGTAGAGAGAGCATGGCACAAATCTACTCTTCTTTTACCTTTCATCACTCCAAATGACAGTAAATCTTCACAGATGGTAACTGTGCTGTTACCATCTGTGAAGTACCGGGCCATCAAAAAGAGATGGAGAGGGAGGGGGCTGGCCCTGTCCCGGTAAAGCGCATGCCAGCAGCCAGCTGGCATGCAAAACTTGAAATAAAAAAAATATGTAGTATTTCCAGTGTTAAAACCTGCATTGTTGTGGATTACTTTATTGCATGCCACATTAACCAACCCTCATTTCTAGTTATTCCTCCCATTCAAATACTAATTTTAAATTTGCATACACATTTCGCAATGCGCTATTTATCAAGTTAGTTATGGTGTTATCATAGGCATTAGGGCCCTAATGTGTGTGATAATGCCCTAATGCGTTTTGATAAATGACCCTGATTGTTTATCCAGGTCTATGCGCTTGTTTCTAAATAGTTTGTGTGAATGCTTTTGTTTGTATTTGTGTTAGATTTACTCTTTGAAACCATTGCTCTGTGTAGTTTTCTATGCCAAATCTTGAATACTTTAATGCTTTGCACTGCAGAGAAGTTGTATTTCATCATCCCAGGAGAGGAAACACAGGTATGTATAGTATTTTGGTTTTTTGAATATATTTCAAATGTAGTCAAGTATTTCCTGTCTGAAAGACCACATCCTAGCTAGCACATTCCTCTAACATGTTTTGAGTGTATCTATATTGCTGCAGATATATTGTTTAAACTCTGTCATTCTTAAATAATATACAAGAGAAAGCTTATACATGAAATGATGAGATAGGCAACAACAAGCAAACAGAAGACACAAATAAGAAAACTTTGCAGATACTACTTAAAAGAGAAAGCTGTCTCATCTCTACTCAAGCCCTAAACAAAAAAGGAATCTATGGAAATAAAAAAAAAAAAATTAAATATCAACAAGGGATCTTGATGCCACTCTGTCTTCTTGCTATACCCCATGTACTACACTTGGGGGTCTTGCTGCCACTCTGCCTATTGCCAGGCTGCTGATGCTACACTTGGGGGGTTTTTCTGACACCTTGCCTTGCTGCTCTACCCCTTATGCTACTCCTTCGGAGTCTTGCTGACACTATGACTTGTTGACTGATAGACCACCTGGGAGGTCTTACAACCACTCAGCCTTACTGCCATACCACAGATTCTACACCATAGTGGATTTGCCGCCACTTTGCCTTGCTGCCATCCATGCCTCTGATGCTACATCTTGATAATCTTGCTGCTACTCTATCTTGCTGCTAAACTCCTTATGCTTCACCTTGGGGGGTCTTGATGCATTTCTGCCTTGCTGGTATATCCCTTATGCTACCCCTTAGGGGCCTTTCTGACACTCAGAATTTCTGCCAATCCACAGACGTTATACTGTGAGGTCTATCTGCCCCTCTGCTTTGCTGCCATACCCCAAACTCTAGATGTTGTGGTGTTCTTGTCAAAGAACTAGGGGTGCCATGTTTTCCAAGAGCTCTAACTTCCACACTGAAAACATTTGCATTATATATAGGGATGTGCAGGTGGAGAAATTAATTTAGTTTGAAAATCCATGTCATGGGCTCCCAATTCATTTCTTTATTTTCAAAACGAAAACAAAAACAAATTTTTTTTAAATTTGATTCGTTTTCATTTGCCATTAAAGTCAATGGGGGAACCATTCCAGCCCATATTAGGAAACCCAATAGGCTTCAGAGTTGGGATTTTCTAATCATTTTAGAAACTGTGGGAATAGATCATCAGAAGAGGGCATGAACTTTAAGTTACCTAGAAAGACTTTGGAAACTGGATAGTGGCACCAAAATTAGCAAGAATAGCCAAAGACTACATAAAGGGGCAAAGGGGTAACAGCATTGGCAGGAGTTCTCCTAATCATTGTGAGAAGAGTGAAAAAGCAGCAAAAGTGGGAAGAATACCCAAGGCTCCAAAATAGGGCACTTGCAAAAGTGACATGAACCCTTTATGGCATCTTGAGTGCCAACCTTTCACCAAAAGGAGCACCAGCATTTTAAGGCAACATGAAGGGGGAACAAAGTAGAAAAGGTGCCAGAAAAAAAACCCAAGGCAGGTCCTGATAAAGGAGCCAAGCAGCACAAAAGGTTTCTTCCAGACTCTGAAGCAACATGACAAATGCAAAGTAGCCCTCCTTCCCCACCTCCCACCCAGACTGGCAGGAAGATATTAGGTCACAGATACAGTGGCAAAGAGAACACCAAGGTGTAAGGTCAGGGCATGGCAATAAGGCTGAGTGGCACAAAGACCCCCAAGGTGCTAGCTGGAATTTAGATTTTGTTGTAGAATGGGCTTGCCAAATGAAAATATCACAGTCAGTACTTGGCAATGGTTTCTCTAAATAATATGGTGTAGTTTTCCCGGAAAGTGGTGGGGGATATTTAGAAACCATTTCCCATATTATTTAGCTGAACTCAGGCTGTTTCATTTTCCGATTTTCTGATTTTGCATGAAATATCTCACCCTATAACTCTTATCACATTCAGAACATCAAAATGGTTAATCTTGAACATATTTTGACTTGTGTCTCTATTTTGTCCTTCAGAATGAGTGTATTTTTGGAGAAAAAACCACTGCCATGTAATCAATCATTCTCAATGGGGTAGGAGACTTAAGCTACGTTTATTGGTGGAAAGGAAGAACTATGGAACAGATGCCAATGTGTCCTGGTAGTGAAACCTGTGTCTTTTATTAACTTTTTTCAAACGTTTGTTCTGGGGACAAAACACCCCCCTCTAGCAAGCCAAGAAGAAAGCAATTGTGGAAAGAATACCCCAAGGTTTCAAAAAATGCACCAGCAACAGTTATATGAATCCTTGATGGCATTTCAAGTGACAAACTGGCACAAAAAATGGAATCAGCTTCATAAGGTAATATGAAGGGGGAACAAAGCAGAAAAGGTGGTAGAAAAAACCTCAATGCAGGTACTGATAAAAGGGCCAAGCAGCCGAAGGAATAGCTTCAAGATAGTAAAGCAAAATAAGAGGTGCAAAGCAGCCTCCATGTTATGGAAGTGGACCCTTGAGCCGGATAGGAGGTGAAGAGAGGACGCTGAGGGATGGCCCGCAGCGGAGTCTGTAGCCAGGAGGCGGATCAAAGCCAGGAGACCAGCAGGCGAAGAACAGTCTGTTGAAGAGTCCAGGTCGAGGCAGGCGGAGGAGAAGCGGAACCAGAGAAAGTCCAGAGGTCGTGGCAGGTAGCAGTGAGCATAACGAGGAAGCAGACCAGTAGTCGGTGCAGACAGCAGATCAGTGAGGACTGAAGACAAGCCAAGGATCAGGACGGGCAGCAGACACGGATTACCAGGAGCCAAGCTGAAGTCAAGAACCAAGAAGACAAGCCGAGTAGAAAGCAGGAACTGGAACAGGAGCACGGAGGCAGGAGCGAGCAGGAATTGGAGCAGGAACACAGAGGCAGGAGCAAGCAGGAACTGGATCAGGAACTCTGGAACAGCAACTAGTAGCTCCGAAGAGTGAACCCTGTTGCAAGGCAAAGAAGTGGGGGCAGATGCTGAGTTTAAATATCTGCCGGCATCTGACGTCATCCAAGGGGCCAGGCCGCGGTTTCCTGCCATGGCCCCTTTAAATCTGGACCCCTTGCGCACATGCACACGTAAGGGGCGGAGTCTGCTGGAGGAGCACAGCGGCATCTACCTCGTGGAGACACCGCCGCAGAGAGGCCCAGCCACGGCCCAGCGAGGAGCGGGGAACGCCACGATCAGCCCGGAGCTGGCAGAGGCAGATGTGAGAGCCTGGCCGTGGGGTCTATCGGCCGGGATTTGTAACACTCCAGGCTGGCAAGATTAACTCTACATGTAAGGTCTGGGGTATGACAGCAAGGCACAATGGCAAAGAGAACTGCAAGGTTAAAAATCAGTACGTGTTCTTCTACATCTTAGCCATTCATATAATTGCTAGCGTTATGAAGCATTAATAGGCTCGCTATCATCTCTTTTTTTGTCAAGTGGGCTAATTTGTCTTGCACATGTCATCCTGAAGCTCCCTGAAGAAGGAGTTTTCTTACTCCGAAACCCTGCAGAGTCAGAGGATCGCCTTCAGGACTGCAGCACAAAGAGATAAGTGCACAGTTTATAAATTTTCACATGTGCACTATCCTATGATAATTACATTGAATGACCGATGATTAAGCTGGGTATCGTGCTCTAAGGCCATATCTCAAGGGCCAGTTGCACCACAAATACCAGGTCACTGTGCCAGAAAAGGCTTTACTGAAACAGCCACTGACACAGTAGTCACCATATGATGGCATTCACATATTTAATATATGATGTTACAAGAGTCATTTCAGCAGAATTTTTATTCTGTTGTTTAATTCTACAGTTTCTGCTCTACATTGGGGTTTCTATATTTCTTGTTTGACAAAATTATCCCCTGATTTAGTAATGGCCACACCAGATTGGAAGGATACCTTTAGTTATTCTACAGAGCATGTAGCACTTATTGCACAGGAAACTTAATTATTCACGGAGACAGCGACAACAGCACTATCCACAGATTTATTAACCGAACTCACCAATCTGCACAAAAGGAACACCACATGGGTTCACCATGATAGAATACGTCAAGCAGCAAATTATACCACGAGGCCTAAGGGTCAACAAAGCACCATTGATGTTCACAGAGAGACCAGATTTCCTTGCTAAATGGGCAGCTATACTAAATAAATGCTCCCTAGACTTGATGTTACTCATCATAGAATATACAAAATTGGTTACAGAAGAAATCAAAGCAGAAATAGTGGTCATTGAGGAAGAGTTTAAAGCAACTACAGACATTGAAAATGCACAAAAATCTATGGAAGAATTACATCAAACTATTGATAAATTCAAGACAGATATCAAACACACCAAGATAGCCAAAATTAAGAGAGACGAGAAGGATTATGCCAGTGATAATGTCTATCCATGGCTAAACAAAACAGAAGATGATGTTCCCAAACCCAAGAAAGTTACTTTTGCGGCATCAGATGACTCATCAAGCGGCTCAGATGAACAACAGGATCCTCGCACATTCAAGCTATCTTTTTTAGACAAACGCCGTCATACCATTCGTCCACCACGATCCTACGGCAAAAAGACACAGCATCAACCAACCAATGAAGAGGATTCACAGTGGCACAAGCCTTTCACTCGCTCACAGAACACTCCAGCGGGCAATCGTCGGTGATTAATCTATCTAATCATAACCTTTCCATGGAAGAATTACAAGTGTTGAACCGTGGGTTATCATTCATACCTACTAACAAACACAATCCATTTGAATGCAGAATCTCCTTGTACAGATTCTTCCGACTACTGATGATCAAGCTATTTTTTTCTTCACATTCAGATACTTCTCCAGATATGTCTATAGTAAAGAAGAAATCTAGATGGATTCCACCAGGAACAGTAGATAACCAAATTAAAGCCTTTCAGACCTTGGTCCTACAAGAATTAACCAATATAGAAGCTAGATCACATCACACTTACTACAACATATCTACAGCAGAGAACCAAGCTTTGACATCATTAGCAACCAACACTGAGATTGTTATCGAACCAGCTGATAAAGGCGGAGCCATCATCATTATGAATCATAGTGATTACCATTCAGAAATACTGCGTCAATTAGGAGACCAGACATATTATCAGCCATTACAAGAAGATCCAACTACATCATTATCACAAAAAATACAACAATTATTACAAAATGCACAAAAAGAAGGATTCATTACTTCTGAGGAACACAATTATTTATACGTAGAAGCCCCTCAGACGCCGGTGATCTATGGAGTACCAAAAATCCATAAAACCTTAGTTAAACCACCATGCAGACCCATAGTTTCTGTGAATGGGTCTCTGTTTGAACCTTTGGCAAAATTCATAGATACATTCCTTCAACCATACGTTCGTCAAGCAAAGTCCTACATCCAAGATACTTCAGACATGCTTAACAAGCTGTCCACATTGGAAGACATACATGATCATCATTTTTTGGTAAGCTTGGACATTGAGGCATTATATACTAATGTTCCTCATAAAGAGGCGTTACTTCTGGTTGAAGAAATCTTTCAATGTAGGGGGAGGCCTCAACGGATTCCAGCTGAGTTTCTTATCAACATTATGGAATTAATATTATTCCATAACTATTTTTTGTTTGAACAGCAACACTACCTACAAATATATGGAGTGGCTATGGGGTCCCCTATAGCACCAGTCGTAGCCAATCTTTTTATGATGAAATTTGAAAAAGAGTATGTTTACCCATCTATATTTTTTCAATATGTCAAATCATGGTCAAGATATATTGACGATATTTTTTTCATTTGGACATACACAGAAGAAAGAATATTATGATTTCACCAATGGCTTAATCAAGGTAATCCTTTTTTGAAATTCACTCTTACTTATGATCGCTCACGCCTATCATTTTTTGACATACAGATACTTAAAGACACACAGGGTGTCACCACCACACTTTTTAGAAAACCCACGGATAGAAATAATTATCTTAGATTTGACAGTCACCACCCGCATCATTTCAAAGAAGGCTTACCCACGAGTCAATTTTTTAGGATCCGACGAATCTGTTCTGAACCGGATGAGTTCCATCGCCAAGCCAACATATTACAGAAAAGATTTCTTGAAAGAGGTTATCCTATAAAGACCATCAGGCGAGCATATAA
This sequence comes from Rhinatrema bivittatum, assembly GCF_901001135.1. Classification (NCBI taxonomy): domain Eukaryota; kingdom Metazoa; phylum Chordata; class Amphibia; order Gymnophiona; family Rhinatrematidae; genus Rhinatrema; species Rhinatrema bivittatum. Next base: position 78,142,185 of record NC_042619.1, read on the forward strand.
GAGGGCATGGTATACAGACAGAGAACAGTTATTGAAATATCGCCACAAAGAAGCAGCACCTGCAATGATTTGTGTGTTACCACACACCAATCTGACTCCATTTGTGAAAAATACTATTCAGAAATATTGGCATATATTGAGTCCACATGCAGTGTTTAGCAATCCACCTATGTTTGCCTACTCCAGGGGACAAAATATCAAGCAACGGATTGTCAGAGTTGCTCCCAGGACTTGCCTTCCACCCAGTTCAGTGGAACAAATCCCCTGTGGACAATGCTCTTTCTGTGCCACCACACAAGTAGGTCTGATCTGGCAAGATTCATCTTCAGGAGTCAAGATCTTAAGAAGACATACAGTTGACTGCAATACTGAATTTGTCGTATATGCCCTCACATGTCCATGCAAGAAAACCTATGTTAATCGGACAAAACGGAAAATCCGCACTCGTCTCATAGAGCATCGTAGCTGAATTAATAAACAGGACATAAAGGCACCAACAGTAGCCCACTGCATCGCTTTAGGACACACCTTTGATGAGTTTACATGGGCTATCTTGGAACATGTACCATTCCATTGGAGAGGAGGAGATAGAAACTCTCTCCTTAATCACAAAGAAAATCAGTGGATTTTTTGACTTAGATCTTCAGAACCAATTGGGCTTAATGAGAGAGTCGAATGGTTCTCCCTCATATAAGTCTCTTCTACACTTCATGTCTTTTATAGACATCAGAAGTATTTGTTTCCCTTTTTCCATCTCCTGTTTCAATTATAATTCATGGAATCTTTCGCAACCACCAGATGAAGAACACAACATTCAAAAAAAAATTTTCGGAGGTACCGTGGTCGAGTAGCAACCTTTTTGTAATATAATGACAAACACAACAAAAATGGCCGATAGACATCCCTAGAATCGACGTCATTGCCCATATAAGGACCTTCATCAAAATGGCCGCGAGACACTGACGTCATTGCCCATTTTTGGATCTCACCATTTTTGGATACACTACGTCATTTCCTGGTAGGCAAGCTCGGTCGACGGATTCCCTTTAAAAACAGCATTCTGGCAGCGGCTAGGCTGTCAAAGACGCGGCAAAGGAAATTTAAGCAAGTTGGACACTGCTAAGAGCATGTAAGTTTCTGATAAGACTATTCGATGGTGATTTGCCTTGTACATTCTCTTTTCTCAGATTTATTTTATAAGGTGGGTAATTTAGATTAAAAACGGATATCCATCGATGTTGTTGCAGTTACAATTTATCATCAACATCTTTGGCGTGTCATGCTGACCATTTTCCTAAGAATCAGTAAGTGTTCTTCTACATTTTAGCCATTCATATAATTGCTAGCGTTATAAAGCATTAATAGGCTCGCTATGATCTCTTTTTTTGTCAAGTAGGCTACTTTGTCTTGCACATGTCATCCTGAAGCTCCCTGAAGAAGGAGGTTTCTTACTCCAAAACCCTGCAGAGTCAGAGGATCGCCTTCAGGACTGCAGCACAAAGAGATAAGTGCTCAGTTTATAAATTTTCACGAGTTCACTATCCTATGATAATTACATTGAATGACCGATGATTAAGCTGGGTATCGTGCTCTAAGGCCATATCGCAAGGGCCAGTTGCACCATAAATACCAGGTCACTGTGCCAGAAAAGGCTTTACTGAAACAGCCACTGACACAGTAGACACCATATGATGGTCATTCACATATTTAATATATGATGTTATAAGAGTCATTTCAGCAGAAATTTTATTCTATAGGTTAAAAATCTAGGCATGTATGCAAGGTTGGCACAAAGACCCTCAAGGTGCAGGATGAAATTTGGATTTTCTTGTAAAATGCCTTTCCAAACGATATCACATTCAGTACATGGAAATGGATTCACAATGATAGGGGGTTTATAGTAAGTTGTGAAGGTTGCTTTTTATAGAAAAACAAATTCCCATATTCTATACCTGAACTGTAGCTTTTGCATTTTCTGATTTTGTGGTTTTCCATGAGTTCCCTCTTAGTACTCTAACCTCTTATAACATTCAGTACAGGATATGGTTTCTTTTGAGTACCTTTTGTCTTGTGCCAGTATGTCTTCCTCTGAATGAGAACTTTTTTGAACATGCCACCCCAGTTAGTCAACCATTAAACCAAGCTGAGATTGTGGAGGAGCTGTATGCCCACTGACTGTGCCACACTAATGTGTATGTACGGGGAGCACAGAGACAATGCTGCATCGAGTGCCACACTGTGTGCGCTAGTTCTGACACTGCTGAGTTTAGTGACAGGCTCCACAACACAGCTTTATATGCTTCAGTCTCTGCCCTGCCCTCAGTGCTCACCTTGTTGTGCCCACTACCCACATTGCCCACTGCCCAGGCAAAGAAAAAATCAGTAGCAGCTCCTCAAGCAACTCTCAGTCTGCCTCCAGTCACCTCAAAGGAAAAAAAAAAAAGAATAGCAATCAACACAAGTCTGCTGTTTCTGAAACAGAGCTCTTCTGATGTAATGCTGCTGCCTGGCTGCGCTTTCCTGTATTGTGTGACTGGCACAGTGACAGTCACAAAAGGGGAAGCAGCGAAAAAGTTGTTTGGGAAAAGTTAATCTAGAACTCAGAGAGAGCTCAAATAACATACTCCTTCACAGATAATGCCTTCAGAAAGAATGCACAACAAATTTCTGACATGCTTAGTATTCAAGATCAACGTCACCATACCTGGTGCACAGTGATAGGTTGGATTGGAAAAATTCTTTGCTGTGATACAATATCCCTGTTGTCTCCTTGACAATATGTCCATCCTACCTATTTCTGCTGGCTGCCATCTCTATACTTTGTATCAATTCCTAACTGTACACCTGTTGCTCTCCTATTGATTTCTATGAGTCCATTAACTTTAATAGCTTATAGAAATCATTCTATTCAAAACGAATGAAATAAATATGATTTGTTTAATTCAGGGGTCCCTCTCAATTTGTTTCGGGGTCCCCAGAAAGAAACAAATTGGACCTTATTCATTTCTTTTTCCCCATTTGTTTTAAACTAATACACATCCCTAATTTTATGTAAGACCCTATCAGTCTTGTGCACCTCTCTGGGTTGGCAATACATGGTCTCTAAAAGCAGAGGTAAACAACCAATTGTTGTGCTCTTTTGGGAAGGAAGCAAGAACCCTCCACTGTTAGGGTGATGGCCCAACCATGATCAAGCATTCAGAACTAAATGCTAATAAAAAGTATTTGAATGATCAGTCACATGATTTGAGGTTTTCATAATGTCATTAGTACTCACACATTTCAAACTTTTGCAAATTCAATCACTTTTACATGTGTGTCTATCTAATCTATTCTGTGTCTATTCCATGTTTACACTTTATCCCCAAGAGCTAAGTCTGACCCCTCAGATCCTGTCCTTTTACATACTCCCATACTAGGCTTACTTTGAACTCAGCAGCTAGAGCCTTCTGTGCTGCATTCCCTGCTGGACAGACTCCAGGAGCATCACAGCCTTTCTTCTCTAGGTTGCAGCTAAGTGTTCTCTTTGAGAAGCATAATCTTTAACGGGTCACCTCCTGTTTTCTGACCCCGCATTATTAACATTATTATAGAACTGTGGATTTTCTTGCACCCTTTTCTTAGTCTTTAGAATTGTATTTTACCTCACGTAAGCAGTCTACTATATATAACTTATGCATAGTTTACAATATGCATGCGTGAAGTGTTACCAGATGTCAAGTTTCACTCAGAATGAAATTCACTCATTGGAATGCAGTCTCTCTTATTCCCCAATTTCCCACATCACTGGCCTTTTTCACTTCAAAAGAGTCTCACTGATTGATATTGGAACAGTTCCATTCTAATTTTATTTTTTTCCTATTCTTCCCCCACCGCAAACCTTATAACATTATTTGAACTCTTGGAGATCAACAGTTCTAAGCAGCAAGTCCTATGTATGTCTTTACTCACAATGACAGTGTTTTGATTTTAGACTGCAGTAGAATAAAACAGGTATTGTGAGTCTGATAAGAGAAGAAATGGCTATTTGCAGTTATTGAACTGTGATGGTATTAGCTAGTATTGAGTACCATGTTTTTACTTAGAAGTCAGCAGTTTATTGGTAAAGAAAAAAGAGCTTGTTCTCTTGAGTTCAATGATTCAGAGTCTCTTGCAACACCATCACTTTTAAAATATCAATCATTGAGACTCTTTTGAAGTGAAAAAGACCAGTGATGTGGGAAATTGGGGAATAAGAGAGACTGCATGCCAAGTGAACTGGGGTGCCCTATACACTGTAGTGAAAGTTATCACCCATTGTTAATACAGTGTGTACTGTTTGTTGCTTCTAACCTATATACTTAGAACACATCAAAATGCTGACTTAGCACAAAATGTAAAACAAAACCAGTGTACATTCCTACTCTACTTGCTGCAGTCACCCTGATATCCTTTCCATTGTCCTTGTAGCATTCTCAGACAATATAAATTCCTTCAGCAATCCACTTGATTAGCAAACTACTGTACACAAAATTAATTTTAAATGCTGTCATGGTACTGTACTCCCTCAAAATACCAATAGTACTGCAGTTTAATAATTAACCAATATTATACTGGCCTATCAAGGGATATCATCATTATACCTTCACTGCATGGCATAGCATGAGGCAAAGCAGACTTATATAAACATCTTATTAAGATTGGGGACCCAGCTAGGCTGGGAACAGTCCAGGGAACAGTCCAGGGCTCCAAGGGCAGACTAAGCTAGGAGGTCTTCGGCCTATATCAGCCACCTTCCCTGCAGATTGAGCACTTGGGTTCTGGTGGCCGGCAGGACTTAAACAAGGGAGGGACCTAAGGCTAATGCTGAACTGGAATCCAGAGTGGAGAGGAACAAACTCAGGTGAAGCTGAACAGGCCTGGGGATTCAGACTGCAGGGCTGGAGACAGAAGTCAGGCAGGACTGAAGAAGCAGGCTGCATGGCTGTAGGCTGATGTCAGACAGGACTGGAGACAGAAACCAGAGCAGACTTGATATGCAGGCTGCAGGGCTGGAGGCTGACGTCTGGTAGGTCTGGAGCTCAGGCAGGAACCAAGGTCAGGGGTGGAACACTGGAACAAGACAGAGGTTGCTAATACTGGCAAGCTTGGGACAGAAGGCTAGAGAGCCAGAAGGCAAGCTTTAGACAAAGGCTTAGGGAAGCCACAAGGCCAGTATGAGACAGAAGGCTTGGATGCTAGAGAGCAAGCCTTAGACAGAAGACTTGGGAACTTGGGAGCCAGAGGGCAAGCTTGAGACAGAAGGTTTGGGAGCCAGGAAGCAAACTCGAGACAGAAGGCTGGGGAGCCAGAGAGCAAGCTCAAGACAGAAGGCTGGGGAGCCAGAGAGTGAGCTCGGAAACAGGAAGGCTTGGGGAAGCCACAAAGCGAGCTTGGAAACAAGAAGGCTTGGGGAAGCCACAAGATAACTGGGAAACAAGAGGGCTTAGAAAAGCCACAGAGCACTCATTAAAGTTAAGGCTTGGAAAGCCACAAGGCAGAAGGCTGAAAAGAGCCACAAGGTATTCAGAGGAAAGAAGGCTTTGGAAAGCCACAAGGCAGAAGGCCATAGAGAGCCACAAGGTATACAGAGAAGAGGGGCCAAGCAAGGAACTGAGCAGATTCAATGACAAGGCCCTGAGTCTAGATGGAGGCAGGGCTAAATAGGCAGGGATTTGCTGAGTCATGAGGTCACCGAGACTAAAGCTGGAAAGAAGGTAGGAGCAGCTCCTGGAGGACCTCTGGTGGTTGGGAGGCTGCTTGACAAGCAGAATCACAATACATCTGTAGGAATATTTTTTTTTATTTCTTTTTCATCTTTTGGCACTTCAAAGTGGATTACACTCAAGTACTGTAGGTATTTCCCCTATCCCCAGAAGTCATGCAATCTAAGAGAGAGATTTGATACACTGAGATATCTTACCAAAGGTGGGGCAAAATATCGCAGAGGCTGGTCCTGTGTTATTTTGCCCCTTCTTAGAAAAATATTGTGGTGGTAATGCCGTGTCACTTTTTATTGAAGAAAAACTCTGCGATAAAAAGTAATGCAGCAGAGTCTAAAAAAATATGCGATGGTGACCCACTTCACAAGGGAGCCACCATCGTTATAAAAGGCCATGAGGCCCAAAAAAAAAACAACAACACATGGAGCCCAAACCCAAGACCCCCTCCCACCACCTCTAGAGATGGCCCAGCAGGCTCTAAAATTTAAAAAAAAATCTAAAAATATTATTGTATGACGATGCCCCACTTTTTACCAAATCCCTTTGATCAAAAATCCCCCTGCCCCAAACAAAGACCCCCACATCAAAAATAATCCCTCCCCAGTAGCAGGTTCCCCTGGCCCCCACCCCAAAATACACAATAATCCCTGGTGTCTAGTGGGGTCCCTTCCCCCCTCCCCTCCCCCTTACATGGACCAAAGACTCTTGTGGTCTAGGGGCATCCCGAACCCCCTCTTATCTAAAGAAGACTCCCTGGTAGCCTTGTGACAACCTGGAGTGTTCCCTAGCCCTGGGCCAATCAACACCATTTTCCAAAATGGAACCAGCTGATAAGGCAAAGGCCAGTCGATGCCATTTTGGAAAATGTCATCAATGGGCCTAGGGCTAGGGGGTGCTCCAGGCCGCCACTAGACTACCAGGAAGTCTTCTTTTAGATATGGGGGATCAATGACTCTCCTTAGACCACCTGGGTCTTTTTTGATGTAAGGGAAGGGTGTGGGAGGGTTTGGAAGGCCCCACTAGATACAGGGATTGTGATGTATGTTGGGGGTGAGAGCTATGGGGAATATGGGAGCCTACAATTGGGAGGTTGTTTTATTATATTGGGGGTATTAGCTTGGGACTGAGGGCAATTCTTAACAAAGAAGAGGTGTTTGGGAAGGGGTCAGGGCATCGCTGCCTGAGTAATTTTTCTGTCTCTAAAACATTTTTTAGGTTGTGTCACCTCTAGAGGCAGCAGGGGTTTTTGGCTTATTGTGGGGGGGGGGGGGGGGGGCAGGGAGGTTGTTTTTGGGCTGCATGGCTCTTTAAGAAGCATCCTGGGGACATTGGAATGCGCACTAGCTCCTGATGTCCCCGGGCTTGGATAATTACAACTCCTTGAAATGCATTAACATTACATGCCTGACTTTGTTTAAGGCTAGCCACATTATTTGCATTAGATTACCTATGTATTAGCTGCTTTGTATGCATTAGTTAATTTTATGCATACAAATGCATGCAAAGCAGCTAATTTCAACAGGGATGAATTTATTGGGAAAAAAATTCTTAATTTCACCATGATATGGGTATATCAAGTGATAAACTCTGTTTTACAAGTGTTATACCCTTATTGCAGCTTAGCAAATCTACCTACAAGTTTGGACCTGAGGCAATGGAAGATAAAGTGACTTACCCAAGGTCACAAGGAGCTGCAATGGGATTTGAAGCCTGCTTTCCCTGGTCTATAGCCCATGCTCTAACCATTAGGTTACTCCTCCTAAGAAAGAGTATAAAAGTAGGAGACTGGGGTGATGAAAACTGCTAAGAGAGAAAACAGGGGAAGGGATAGAGAAAAATAAATTATTCATTAGTTTGGGGGAGGAAAAGACATGAAAGTAGCACTTCAGCTTAGCCAAACCCCAAAGACAGGGATTGGTAAGCATGGCCAAGTTGACTTGCTTTTTTTGGGACTAAAGCATCAAACTCAGCTGATGCCCCAGAACAACAAGAAAAGCTAAATCATTCCAAGGTACATGTGGCTGTATTAGGGAAGTTGCCATTGTCCATAAAGAGCTTCTGACTGTCCTTTTGATCCAGCTTGACTTTATGCTCGGTCAGAGGAGGCACAGATGAAATGGGTGAGAGAGACTCTCACGACTTGACTCTGGGATGGAGAAAAGATCTAGCCCAGGAGATTCATCCACATTGTTTCTCTTTGAAAATTAGCATAAAGTACATGTACTAAAATCATCCACGGGCTTTGCAATAATGCAGGCTATTTGAAAATTGTCCCTCAATTGTATCATCTATCAAGTGAGTATATAATGTGGTGCACAAAATGCCTGCTGCTGAAAATGGTCTTTCAGATTCCATTCTGGTTGATGGAATTGACAGCAGTAATTCATAAGCTAACTAAGCAGGCCCCCTGTTTTGTTTTGGGATTTTTTTGGGGGGCAAGAGGTTGATCCAACTGCTTCCTATTATTCCTTTTTACTTCCAGCTCAGTCAGAACAAGGGCTGAGATCTGGTGCCATGAGCCTTCAATTACAATTACCCTGGGATTTTTCCCATATTTTATATACACCCCCTCCCCCCCCCCCCCAACACAATATACCTATTCTAGTCATTTCAGTAATGGGCCTGGTCTAGGAGCCATGTATCAGAGTTACTTTTAGGACTCTGCAATCATGAACCCTGAAGCAATTACCATGACTTCCTCCAAACCCCAGCCAAACCACGATGCAGAAGACTCAACATGGGGATTGAATCGGGAATTGTCCACATGGCAGTACACTGCACTTGTCACTTTAATTGCTGGGTTGGCCCACCTACTGTTTCTAATGGGAAACCCAGCCCTGGAAACCACCTAAAATGGGTCAGGTAAAAATAGACTGGAAGCAACAGGGACAGGAACTGGTTGCAAAAGCCAGGAACAGGAAACAGGAAGATTATCATTGCACCAGCAGGAAGCACAGGCCTATGAATAGGTACTATATGCAAGGGATCCTAAGTATTCTTACCAAGCTGCCATATGCTCCACTAGAGGGCACATATGATTAGAAAAAGAGAAGGAGTAGGTGATCAAAACACACCCCACTGATATGCTTTGGGAATTAGAAAAATAAAATCAGAGGCTAAGAATATTCTGAGAACCCAGCGTTCCAGGAAGGAGCCTCTGAGTTTGTCAAGGAGTAAAGTTCCTGAAGCAGGCCTTGAAGGAGTTCCAGGAGAAATTGTTGCAGCAAGCTGCTATAAATAGTAGGTGGAGTAAATAGAAATTACACATGCAAAATATATACAAAAGGAAGGAATGTGTAATTAAATGTTTTTTCTTGTTCTACTTTTAATAAAGAATCTTGCTTCAATTTGTAACATCGTCATTTATTCCAGTGGTGGTCACAGAGATAACAATTAAAGATTTCCAAACCAGTTTAGTACCAAGTAAACCATTTGGGGAAGTTCCCAGGGTGACATTGAGGATGTCTGAAAGCATCTACAGGACTTATTGGCTGTTGGAATAATACAGGAATCCAAAAGCCCCTAAGCCTCCCACACAGTGGAGGCTAGGAAGAAGAATGAGGCAGTTCAGATGTGCATAAAATACTGGACGTTGAATAAGAGAACTATTCCAGACCAGTACACCCTGCTGACAGGAAGCAAATGGTTCTCTGTGATAGAACTAAAAAGTGGGTATTATCAGATCCACATGAAAGAAAGTGATAAGGAAAAAACTGCCTTCATCTGTCCCCTGGGTTTCCACAAGTTTGAGCAGATGCCCCAGAGAATTTCAAGATCTCCAAGTACATTCCAGTGACTTATGGATAAAACTGTGGGAGACATGAATCTCCTGGAAGTCCTGGTGTACATAGATGACCTCATTGTCTTTTGAAAGACATTAGAAGAACATGAGCCCAGGCTGATGAAGACTCTGGATCAGGTGGAAGCTCAGGGGCTCAAACTGTCCCTGGACAAGTGTCAGTTCTGCCTGCCTCAGATGAAATATGTGGAGCATGTTGTGTTGGAGAAGGGCATCGCTACTGATCTTGACAAGATTTCAGCAGTAGCAACATGGTTGAGGCCTACTGATTTGAAGATCCTGAGATCCTTTTTAGGATTTTTTGACCTTCATTGCTAAGATTATGGAAAGGCTTGTGAACTCCCAACTATCGGACTACATTGAAGATAATAAACTTCTATCCGCCTCGCAATATGGATTCCGTAAAAATCTAGGCACGGAATCCCTCCTTACTTCCCTAACAGACTTCCTCATCCTGGGTCTCGACAAAGGTCAATCTTTTCTGCTGGTCCTTCTGGACCTTTCGGCAGCCTTCGATACCGTCAACCAGTTAACTGCCATAGGAGTTTCTGGCTCTGCTCTATCTTGGTTCAAATCGTTTCTCAGCAACAGAGGTTACAAGGTCAAAATCCAGAACAAAGAATCTTCATGCCATGACTCATCCGTAGGAGTCCCACAAGGCTCCTCTCTATCCCCGACACTCTTTAACATCTACCTTCTACCACTTTGCCAACTCCTCACCAACCTCAACCTAAAACACTTTCTCTACGCAGACGATATCCAGATCCTGATTCCCATCAAAGGCTCATACTCGAAAACCCTCGACTACTGGGAATCCTGCCACCAAGAAATCAAACGTCTTCTCAATAGCCTAAATTTAGTACTAAACTCCTCCAAGACCGAAATACTACTCATATCTCCAGAGAACAGCAATCTCACCGCTTCTCATCCAACCAACCCACCAACCACACAAGTGAGAGATTTAGGAGTGATAATTGACAACAGGCTGAACTTCAAAGCCTCCATCAACAGAACGACCAAAGACTGCTTCCACAAACTCCAAGTTTTAAAAAGGATAAGACATCTCTTCCACGCCCAAGATTTCAGAACGATCCTCCAAGCAATTATTTTCTCAAAGTTAGATTACTGTAACGCTATCCTACTTGGTCTCCCTTCCTCCTCCACCAAACCGCTCCAAATGGTACAAAACACAGCAGCCCGTTTACTATCAAACACCAGGAAAAGAGACCATATTTCCCCAATTCTAAAAGACCTTCATTGGTTACCAATTCACTTCAGAATCATCTACAAATCCATATCTTTGATATACAAAATCATCCATCAACACACCACAATTGACCTACAATTTCCTCTCCGCTTACACAACTCCACAAGACCTACCAGAGACGCATACAGAGGATCCCTTCATATACCCCCTACTAAAACCACTAGTCACATTACCATAAGAGATCGAGCCCTCTCCACAGCTGGCCCACTGTTATGGAACTTCATCCCTCCCGATCTCAGACAGGAGCCTTGCCTCCTAACCTTTAGAAAAAGACTCAAGACTTGGCTGTTTATGCAAGCTTTCCCGGACTTAAAGTAATGCACCTCGCCATCAACATATCCAACACAGCAGCTGTACCTCTTCTCCTTGTATATAATTTAGTCTCTGCTAAACTATCTTTATTTCCTCTGATCCCAGTTCAATAGTCCTTGTTAATTGTAACTGCTTTCTTCGACATGTTATTTCTGTTTTTTGATGTATTTATTGCACCCCTGTTTATTTGTAAACCAGCATGATGTGATCATTTCATGAATGCCGGTATATAAAAACCTTAAATAAATAAAATAAATAAATAAATATCCTTGATTAATTGCCTGCATCAATTTTCTTTCTTGAAGGCTTGTATGAAAAGCCAGGTTTTGAGATGTGTTTTGAAAAGTTTATGATTGCTCTGGAGTCTAAGGTCAAGGGGCATGGAGTTCCATAATATGGGACCGGCTAGAGACAATGCTTGGTCCCTCACTTGGGTAAGTCTTGCAGTTTTCACAGAAGGAATGGGAAGGAGTGCTCTGTTTGCTGACCTTAAATTTCTGTGTGGGACATGTACTCTAAGTGCTGTGTTCAGCCTTTCTGCTTTATCGTCGTGGATAAGTTTGTGTACTAAGCACAGTACTTTGAACTGTATTCTTTGTTCTATGGGAAGCCAATGTAGGGTGGCGAGTGTATCTGTTATGTGGTCTCTTTTGTTTTTTCCAGTGAGGATTCTAGCTGCAGCATTTTGTAAAATTTGTAGAGGTCTTACTGTAGTGTTGGGTAGGCCTAGTAGCAAGGCATTACAATAGTCTGTGCTGGCGAAAATCAGGGATTGAAGTACAGTACAAAAGTTTGGTAAGGATAGTAATGGTTTCAGTTTTCTGAGTATCATGAGTTTAGCATAACCTTCCTTAACCTTTAATGATATGTGTTGTTTGAGGTTTAGTTCATTGTCAATTATTACTCCGAGATTGCGAACTTTCTTTGCTAAGTCAATTTGTTGGTTATTGAGAAATATTGGAGTTTGTGTGATATTCATGCTTTTCCTTTCTAAGTGTATAAATTCGGTTTTATCAATGTTGATTATTAGCTCCATTTGGTTTAGTAGTTGTTTTATTATGTCCAGATACATCATGGCTAGGCCTATTGTTTTTTCAATAGTTTCATCAATTGGTAGGATTAACTGGATGTCGTCAGCGTAGATGTAGTGTATGATTCCCAGTCCAGCGAGGAGATGGCATAGTGGCAGAAGATATATGTTAAACAGTGTAGCGGATAGTGCTGACCCTTGTTAGTAGGAAACTGACTGAATCTGAGAAAAAGTACCCAGAACATCAACTTGAATTCTTAGCAGTAAAATGGGCTATAGTGGACAAAATGCATGATTACATATATGGTGCCAACTGCCAAGTTCACTGTGTGCACAGACAGTAATCCATTGACCTATATACTCACCACTGCTAAGCTCAATGCAACAGGGCACCAATGGCTGGCCGCTTTATCCAAATATGACTTTGACTTAAAATATTGTCCTGGTAAAGCCACTATTGATGCTGATGCTCTGTCATGAAGGGTCTACAGTAGGGAAAGCTCAAACCAATGGGTACAGGTGCCAGAGGATGGAGTAAAAGTGTTGTGTTGACCCCCAGATGAAGTCTGTCAGTTGCTTACACAAGAGTTGCCAGTCTGAAGGGGTAAGGGTTACACTCATTAGGGAGACCTGATCTTCATCAGGCTCAGAAATGTGACCCTGCCCTTGGGGTTGTCTAGCGAGCTAAGAAGTACTGCAGGCCAGTTAAGGCCAGTTACGTCTGTAGTGTCACAGAAACCTGTTACTGAGAGAGTGGGATCGCATAGTGATGACTGATGACTTGCTGTACCGAATCACTGAAGACCCTGCATCTAAAGTAAAGAAATAGCTAATATTATATCAGAAGTCCAGGATGTGTGTACTGTGGAGCTTGCATGATGATACTAGACACATGGGGATAAATCATTCTACTGAGTTAGTAAGGGCCAGATTCTAAAGGCCCCGGCAGTCAACAAATGTGGAAACATATGTAAAAAGCTGTGGGAAGTGCATTATGCGGAAAATCCTGCCTATTAGAGATACACCCTTGATCAACATCATCTCCCTGGTGTGTCGGAGCAGGACCCAGGATCTGCTAGTGGCACTAGATGCTGAAAAATACTTCGATAAGCTGTACTGGTCCTTCCTGTTGGTGGTGTTGGATACTTTTAATGTGGACCCAGCTTTCAAGGGTTGGATAAGAGCATTATATGTACATCCTATGGCTTGGATATTAACGAACGGATCATTATCTAGTGCCTTTCCCATATGGCAAGGCACGAGGCAAGGGTGCCCCTTGTCTCCACTGCTGTTTGATTTGTTCATAGAGGTTTTAGCTCAACTAGTTAGGGCAGATGTAGAAATATAGGGTTTTGGTTTAATGGTAAGAATCACAAGATTTCTTTATACATAGATGATGCATTGTTGTACCTTACAGTTCTTAAAAAGTCTGCCCCCAGAGTGTTAACAGCTCTGGAGGTATATGGTCAACTACCAAAAATTGGAGGTATTTTTTTTGGAGGGGAAACAACTGAACAGGTATTGCAACAGTGTATGAGGTGCTTCTGGATGGCTAAAGAAGGATTTAAATATTTAGGTATTTTTCTACCTCAGAAGTGGTCTGAAATTTACAGGACAAACTATGCACCGGTATACACTAAGGAGCGGATTTTAAAAGCCCTGCTCGTGTAAATCCGCCCGGATTTACGCGAGCAGGGCCTTGTGCGCCGGCGCGCCTATTTTCGATAGGCCGCCGGCGCGCGCAGATCCCCGGGACTCGCGTAAGTCCCGGGGTTTTCAGTCGGGGGTGTGTCGGGGGTGGGGCCAATTGGCGCAGCGTTTTGGGGACGGGACGCGGCGTTTCGGGGGTGGGCCCGGGGGCGTGGTTTTGGGCCGGGGCGGTTTGGGGGCGTGGCTGCGCCCTCCGGAACCACCCCCAGATCACGTCTCAGCGCGCCAGCAGCCCGCTGGTGCGCGTGGATTTACGTCTCCCTCCGGGAGGCGTAAATCCACGGATAAAGGTGGGGGGGGGGGTTTAGATAGGGCCGGGGGGGGTGGGTTAGGTAGAGGAAGGGAGGGGAAGGTGAGGGGAGGGCAAAAGAAAGTTCCCTCCGAGGCCGCTCCGATTTCGGAGCGGCCTCGGAGGGAACGGAGGCAGGCTGCGCGGCTCGGCGTGCGCCGGCTGCCCAAAATCGGCAGCCTTGCGCGCGCCGATCCTGGATTTTAGAAGATACGCGCGGCTACGCGCGTATCTACTAAAATCCAGTGTACTTTTGTTTGCGCCTGGAGCGCGAACAAAAGTACGCGAACGCGCCGTTTTTAAAAATCTACCCCTAAGATACTAGAAGATGTGCATAAGTGGTCAGGGTTGCTGATTACATGGGCTGGGAGGATTGGGATTCTTAAAATAAATATGTTACCATGCCTTATATACCTGTTGCAGCACCTTCCCAGCAGCCTGCTGCGGAAGTTCTTCAGTAACTTGAACGGGCACTTGTCTAGTTTTATATGGCAATGGCAGTCTCCCAGAGTGAAGCCGAGCTCATTACAGAAAACCAAAAATGGGGGAGAAATGACATTACCCAATTTCCTAGAGTATTATTGGGCTTCCTGACTTGTGTGTCTCCAGGCATGGCTGGGGAAGGACTATACGCAACCTTGGTTCTTATTAGAAGCAGGGGCAACAGAGGGCATGGAGCTGGCACTTTTGCCATTTATATTCTCCACATCTGTACATGTTCAACGGTTTATGCATTCCTGCCCCATTATAGCGCATGCGATACAGATGTGGCGAGGGATGTGTACAGTCTAGGAGTGCCGGTGGGTACACACACTCCTTTGGTACTGCTCAGAGATAATCCACATATCTTTGTAGCCACATTTCATACCACAGCTAATGGATTGTGAAGTGAAGGCTTGCGATTTCTGAGTCAGCTGTGGGATGAGGATGGTTGGGTTTCATTTGAAACCTTGCAAGAAAAGTTTGAATGGCAAGAAGTGTCGAGGAAGATCTTTGCAAGCATTAAGACACAGTTGCTCAGGACTGAAAGGACGTCTTGGGCAAGGTGTACACCCTCACGGGTGGAGCAGGTATTGATGGCAATAGGAATTAGAAAGAAAAATATATTGCAGTTATTATTTTGAGTACACAAGGAGCCTATGGCTGCCTTGACTGCTCAGTGGAACACACTGACTTAGGCTTGAACTTGACAGATAAGCTTGGGGGATAATTTGGAAAAGGTGCATAAGGGCTCTATCTGCAGCTGCAGGACAGAGCTAATGTAAAAATTGGTGAGGCAGGCTTATATATACCTCCTCTACTTTGCTAAATTTTCCCCTGCCTCGTTCCAGCTCTGCTGGAGGGGGTCTTATGTTCATGTTTGGTGGGAGTGTATTCTGGTTCATAACTTTTGGAAGCGGTCAGAGGCAAGGATTGCGGACATACTGGGACTCCAAGTGCATCTTGTGCCAATAACATGCATTTTAAGGCTCTAGGTCAATGTATCTATGACAAGTCAGCAGCATAAGTTATAAGACCACCTGATTCATGCAGCCAGATTTCCTATCCCAACAAACTGGAAGTCACAGCTGCTGATTCCTCACTGGTATAAGCAAGTGCATGACATAGCAATTATTGAAAAGATAACCTTTTCCCTCCGAAAGAAGTTGTTCCTGTATGATAGAATTTAGGAGCAATACTGAAAAAAGTGCAAAAAGCGGAATATAAAGCTAAATAAATAAATAAAAATATTGGAAGCATTTAAATGATAGGGGAATGGGTTTCTTGGAATGAAGGCCCAGCAGGCCCAGCCAGAGATGGAAAATAAGTTGGTATACTTTTTTTTTTAATGTGCTTAGTGAATTTGTCTCTGTAACAATGGGAGTTCTTGGATCTTTTACTCCTGTATATGATGTGGGATACTACTGGATTATACCTCATTATTTGCTTCTCTATGTATCTGCCTTCTTAGGTTAAATAAAAAGTTTAAAGAAAAAAAAGGGTGCACTAAGGCAGAATCGTCCAATAAAGCAAATCGGAAGGTGGTCCCACGTGTGCACACGTCAGGTGCATATTTTGTGGGCAGACCTAGCCAGCACTGCACAGCATCGCACGTGGGCGGAACGGGAAGACCAGCAGAACGGCATTGGAGCGCAACAGCAAAGGAATCCAAAGTGTGCAGCTACAGCCAGTGCTTGTTCTTTCATGAAAACCTGGCAACACTGGGACGGATTTTCTAGCGATACGAGGACCTGCCTCATTGCTTTTGAGACATTGCAAAATTTCTACATAAATTTGAGCGTGACACGCTGTCAGATTGTGAAGTGGAAATAACTATATGCAGGATCAAGATTGAGATTTGACAAAATAATCTATTTATGTAGTTTCGTTTGACATCAGAAGTCATCCCCTGATGCAGCCTTAACTGGCGAAACTCGGCCAGAGTCGGGCTCTGTAATTATATATTAATAAATCTTTCCACGGTATAAGGTTGTCCCCTTGTTTTTTTTTGCTAAGGCAGAATCGTGCATCTCTGGTGCTCAAAAGTTTATTACATTGGGCTCCCACAACTGCAACAGGTGCTCAATACAAGGGTCCATTTTGATTACACTTCTTTATGATTATTTTGCTGAGGTGCTGATTTCAGTGCTGAAGTTTATTATATCAGCGCCCATTGCTATAGGTGTCTAAATTGTGTGGTCACAAAAAAGATGTGCTTCCTTTTGATCAAATCAATATACATATATTTTTCACCATCACAAGCAGTAAATTTAAGAGTCAGGATAATATTAAGGAGGGGGATACATTTATCATAACACAGAGGACCATATTTTTTAATGTTTCTCATGAGTCCTTGACTGAGAGTTAGTTTTACTCCACCTCCAGAGCTGAAGTTAAATTCCCTGCATTAAAAAATATGCATTGAATTGAATGTCCAGCCTTTGGCTGCGCTTTTCTGCATTGGAGGGTAATAGTTAATGTCGTCATCTACATGGAATTTACATTCATTGGGCACTATTGGGTACACGTTTTTAGGATGCATGTTTTGGATGAGCTAATCTTCTTACTGCATCGGACGCTATTCTTGTGCACCCAAAATGTGTGCCCAATCACAGGTAAAACCCATGCATTATGCTGGGTACACCTTATTGCAAAGCCTGCTTTATCTTCAAGCCAGGGCAGTCTTTGACATCATGCTTTTTCCTCCACAATAAGAAAATGCCTGTGGGACTTGTTCTTCCTACAAAGGAAGTTCTTCATTCCCTTCTTTATCAAAGGGGCAACACTCCCCCTTATGCCCATTTTCTGCACTTTAAGGTGAATTTTAAAAGCCCAGCATGTACCAAAATCGGGAGATGCATGCCCACTTAATTTTAAAAGCCACCCAGATGCGCACATATTTCCTGCAGTACGCACATCTCACTTTGATTAAAAAATGGGCATGGTCTGGGCAGGGCTTGGCCAAGAGATGTGCGTGTAAATACTTACGTAACTGGACCACACCCAGGTCCACTGTCGTGTAACTTTATTTCTGCTATGAAGGAGGTGTAACTTAAAAAATAAAAGAAATTAGCCATTTCCACTGGGTTTAAAGGGTCTGAAGTAACTGGAGGGAGTGTAGGCTATCAAACCAGGGGGATTTGGAAGTCCTAGCTCTAAACTGGGCGAACTGGTGAACGAACTGGTGAAACTGGCAATGGTGTGGATGCGCGCCAGTTTTAAAATTCCCCAACTTATGCGGTAGAAGTGGGATTTGTGAGTCTCAGAACTCGCCAATTAAAATTGGGCACACATGTGCACACGCCCAGGCTATTTTATAGCATGTGCATATTTGCATGCAAGTTATAAAATTGCTGCATCCATGGGTGGGCATCAGCATACATGCACCAATATGCTCCCACACACCACTTTAAAAGTTACCATTAATGTGAGCAAAAGGAGAGAATACTCCACCTTTGCCACTTATGTGTGCCGGCAGCTCAAGGGTTCCTTCTCCCCTCCAGTCTGGTGGTCATCTCCTCTCTGAAGACTTTTCCTTGCCAGTTTGAACCTTAACATTTAGCACTGGCTGTGTCACCAGGTTGATGTCCATAAGTTCGCTCCTATACAGCAACAGTCACTGGTCAAATGACCTTCTTCCCTCAGTTAAAACAAGCTGGCAAGCCTGAGATCTGTGACTTGAGTATAGGACCAAGTTGTGCTGCTCTGAGGACCATTGCTGGAGTCTTGCACTTTCACTGCCATGCTGGAGTGTTGTGCCCGTCGGTCGCAGACGGCTGCGACCTCTGTTGCTCACTTCTATTTTTCCTGCACCAGCGATTCTCGGAAGAATGGCGGCCTCAGCTTGCAAAGGCCGCCTTCCCCGGCATCCCCGGGACTGCGTGGGTGATCCCGTCCACCATCTTGAATCGGGGATTACCTAGGACATGCATTTGCGCGCCAGGCCCTCTTCTTATACACGTCATGGTGGGAACCTCGGGGGCGTCCCCTCCGCATGACATCACCCCCCAGTGTATTTAAGCTATCCGGCCTATGTTTCCTACAAGTTAGCAAGGACTTCCTTCCTGCTGAATTCCACTTCACTTGGAGACGCTTCGCTATTCGCTACTCTGAACTGTTCCTGAACTCCGGTACTTGGATGCTATAGGTATCCGCTCCACGGGGGCCTTGT
The DNA here is from genome assembly GCF_901001135.1 of Rhinatrema bivittatum. Lineage (NCBI taxonomy): Eukaryota > Metazoa > Chordata > Amphibia > Gymnophiona > Rhinatrematidae > Rhinatrema > Rhinatrema bivittatum. Next base: position 78,160,984 of record NC_042619.1, read on the forward strand.
CGCGTTCTGGCTATCCGCTCCTTGGAGGGCCTTCCTGCCTGGAGAATCCATCTACTCTAGATTGGGACTCAGCCTCGTTCAGCCTTGTGAGTACACTTCACGTTTGATACCATTTGCTGACGGAACCTCCGGTGTGGGCCCCGTGTCTCGGGCCACTACCGTGCTCACCTCAGCAACCATCTTCTACACTTCAGAGTGATTACCTTCATCTACCTAGCTCTACTGCCTTCCTGCACTTCTCTTACCATCTACAGTGCTGATTCTCGGCGTACCCCGTGCTGCGGGCCACTACCGGATCTATCCTGAGAAGTGTATCCTTGAAGGAGAAGTTCCCCCGGTGTACCCCGCTCCGTGGGCCATTACCAGGGATATCATCACAGAGCTACCTTCTACTTTGGACTGTGTCTTCTTTCCCACTCGGTGGGTACTTCACCTACGTTCCGGTCTAATAAAGTCTTGTTACTATCTGTGTCCGTCTCAGCTGAGGCCATGCCTATCGTGGTGAGTCCCTACAGGGCTCCTCCCTGTGGGTGGAGACAGCTCTCACTACAATCCAGGGTCCATAACCATACCAGATTATAACATGGGAATCCTGTGTGGCTTGCCTTTCCAGCTTTCATATTAGTTCTGGCATCAACTGAGCCTGATAGAATGCATCTGCCACTTCCAGTGCTTTCTCCAGTGTAAGCCCTGATTGTCAACACACCCAATTCTGCATGAGCTGTCCAGCCATCCAGGAAATTCTCCAGCAGGATCTGGATGACTACTCTAGGGTTGTTTTCAACTCTGGCTGCAGCCAATTCCATCCTTTATCCTTTAGTCAATGAAAAAGGCTCTGAGAACTTTCCCCAGGCTTGTAGTGTACCACGCCAGAATTGTTGCCAGTATGTTTCAGTAGTGTACTCTGCCCTTTCCGGGATGGCAGTTTTAACTTCCAAATAGCTGGGTCTTCCATCTGGGTTGGCAGCCTGAAAAGCCGCTTCACTCCTACCTGTAAACAGATTTGTCAGGTAGTGATCCAGGTGGCTTCTGACCAGCCAGCCATGTGGGCAATTCTCTCAAAATTCCTTAAGAAAACATCCAGGTCTTCCCCTGTCTTCATTTTAAACAACACTGGAGAAGATGGGGTTGTCCGGGTTGCAGTGGCTTTTACTGCTTGGGCTTAACTGGTTAAACTGTTCATATAGAACTTGAACCACTCTCTGGAGTTGCTGCTACCCTTCTGTTTTTTTAAAAGAAAAAACAATCCTAGCTTGTCCTGCTCAGACTTTATTTTTGTCTGTCTAGGCAGGGCTACCCCCTTTGGCCTGCTGTAATTTACCTTGTGGCTGTAGTTGCAGCCAGCCCTAGGAAACTTTAGTAGAGTTCATTACTCTGTGCTATTGCTTAGAGCAGAATTCCTTCAGCACAGGTCCCTGCTCTATGCAAACAATTAGATCACAGACTAGTTCAAAAAATATTTTCTTCCTTTCTTGGTACTAGTGTGGGTCCCTGTCAATGGAAACGCTTAGAGCAGGAACAATTGCACCGCTGACACCATATGTAACACAGTGTGAATGGTCTTTGGCATGACAGAGGACAGAATACACTGGACTCTGGCTGTTCTTCTACAGACTTTTATTATTTACAAGCAAATAAAACAATCAAGAGCCTGCTTACCTCAGCAGTATTGGAAACAAAAATGCAGTAGTCTTCAAACAAGTAGCTTAAGATAATCTCCTGCTTCCTTTTCATATTTAGGGCCTCCCTCTTCCTTCTGGGCCTTGGCATCTTATTCCTCTCCCCAGGGGAAATGTCCTGCAATCAAAATTTGATTTTGGCTAAATGTCTGGACTTGGACTTATAAGGCAGGTCTAATATAAACTCCTTTACAGGATCATTAAGATCCCTGGATGTTTTGTTCCCTTCTTTTTCAGAAAATCCAAAAATTGTAACAACCTCCTTCACTTTGATAATGTGCACCCCCAGCAATTTAATGAAATTTTTCTTGTAAGGCAATTTTTATGACTGAGATACGCTGTGCTCAATGATAGATGATTTTGAAACATGTGCTGTAGAGATGGTTGGTTGGTTCCACTCATAGGGATATCCACAGACTTGCATCTGACAAGCTTTTCTTCAGGTACTCCATTGTCATCATTAATAGTTGTTTTTGCTGCCCACTCCTTCGGAAGACACTATGATTTCTTGTGTTCGCCCTTTCTTGCCATGATTGAGAGAATATTGGCATGTACTACAACTACATTTGACTTTTCAAGACTTTCCATGCATTTTGTATTTGTGGGATTCTAACATTAAAGACAATGTGGTCCAGGCCAACTCTGCAGCTTCTGAACCATCTTCAGAGTATGAAATGGTTGGACATTACTCTTATGGTCAATGTTCCTTGTGTGCTCTATCTATGTGGACTCAGACACTGGAGGTGCTTTACTCTAATAAAATTGACTTAAAGATAATATGAATTGTGAATTTTCTAGTGAAGTCTATGTGATTCAATGCCCATCTACTAAACTATAGGTTGTCAAGATGCTGTAACCAGTACATGTCAGACTATTGGAACACAAGAGTTGTTTGAAAAATTCACAAATTATTGTTCCTCTTATGGTTTGTTACAAGAGTTCCACTATGCTTTCCTGAACTTATAATTTTATGCTACTGCTAAAGTAACACCCTACTGGTGTGGTGGGGGATATGCTTAGAAGATTATTGAGTTAAAACACCAGTGGATACACCACCTTTATTCATTGGAACCTGTTGGTTTGAATTCAGAGCAAGATTTGACTATTTTTCTGTAACACCTATTGGCTTTTTATTATATTTTTTAGAATATAGTTTTTGTTTTACAGTGTTGTAGTACTCATTTATTGGTCTGACGGTATGATGTTAAGTGACACAGAAATTCCTTTTGGCTGTGAGCGGGAAGTTGCATCAGCATATTCCTGGTAATGTCACCCACTGAAGCCCCTTAAAAGACGGCAAACTTCCGAGTGACAGTTGGACTCCATACGCTTATGGACCTACTTTTTTTTTTCATCTATAGTAACCTTCTTTGATTTTTTAAGAACATAGCACTATGGTAAGTGTCATAACAATTTTTCTTTCCACCTGACAAACACATTACTAAAACATTAGCCAGTGTCAGGAACCTCTAGGATACTTTGTTGTGTTTTCATATTGACATGAACTTTCACTACTGATTTTATATTTCAAAAAAGAAATATTACTGATTATCTCTTGATTCCCAGGGGTAAATGATTGATATCATTGAGTTTATTAAGCTGTGCATCAGCCAATCCCAGGCAACTGATAGCCCTTTGAAATAATGTTATGCATCACTACATATATTTTTTTTGGATAGTGCTTGTTGCATTTAATCCATTTGACCTTAGGATTATTATTTTTTTCACCACCCTCTTTATTTTTTGTGAGGTTGTGATATACCCTATATTTATATTTTTTGATTGTAGATAAGATTTAGCCATTACAATTTAACAAAGTAGTTTTTAAAAGATATGTACTGCAATCATTGATGATATACAGGATACTAGCCCTTCAAAAGTGGATTTTGCTTGGGAAAATTTAGAGATTATTTAAAAATAGAGGTGGGTTGCTAAAATACTTTTAAACGGTTTGTGTGATAAAGTGAAGGAAGACACAACTTTATAGAAGCACAAAAATCTTTGAAAAGTGTCAAAATTACTCCCATGAAAAGCAATGACAGCATCAAGTCTCCAGCAGTGCTTTGGGCAAGATTTATACCACTGTCAAGCAGGAGTAAATATAATTGTGCCTAATGATTGCCAAAGTTGAATAAAGATGCATATATTTTTATAAACAGATTTGTAAGAGGAGTAGAAGTTGAAAATGAAGAATCTATAGTGACTCCTTCTCATACATGCTTTGTTTACCTTTTTTGAGCAGCAATAAATATTTTTCATTATATGTAATACCTTGTGAATATCTTATTTTACAATAGTTGCTATTCCACAAAAATTAAATGTTTCCCATCAAGATGATTTGGGGGTTAATCAAGCCTTATATTGCTGATTGTGAGAACATCCTTTTTTATTCACTCTGAAAAAATACAGTTTTAAATTTGTAAGTGTGTTTACTTTTTAAATAAACAGTTAGTGCTCAAATATCCTCCCTGGAAATCATGGATTTGTATGTGTCCAGATCAGGCATTATGTTCACACTTCTTCTAGGCAAAGAAACAAGCTCTGCAATTGTCATCTCCCCCACTTACTTTGAAAGGTCTATCTAATCAAAGATTATTCCCATAAATTAAAAAAAAAAACTGAAAGCAGTTGAGGTGCTAAAGGTTATGAAACTTAGAAAACAGATGGATGATAGATCTTTTTTTCTGAATTCTGACTGAGGAAACTTGGCTCCAGTGTTTGGAAAATGTTAACCATACTTTTCCCAAGGCACTTTAGTGAGGAAAGAGCCATTTCAGTTATTGTTTGTGAAATTGCTTTGTTTTCACTGCTCAGGGCTTCCTGTGTAGTATTACAAAGAAGAGAGCACATATATATACTCCCACTCATTGAACAAAACAATCTAGAAACAGTGGCAAAGACCTCCAATCCAATTATATTTCGGTACATGTTCAAACATCTGTTTATACCATGCTTAATCAGCAAGTGTATTTAAGTTCATATGGCATTTATTGTAACAGTGCTATGGTTATATTTTCATATTGTGTATTGAATTTTATTATAATGTGTACTGTTATTCTCTGATTATTATTACTGTTACTGAAATCTGCTCTGAATTCATTCAAAATCAGAAAGAATGGACTATAGATTTTAAATTAAATTACATGAGAGAGAAAACAGAAAGCAGTGGACAGCTAGGAGGAATGAAATGTATGTAGCCCCTGAGTTGCACTGTTTATGTTAATTTGCATGATTTAACTTGTATTTAATCTGTTTTATAGTTAGTTTTATTTTGTTAGCTGTTCACCATATTGTAGTTGTGCATCGCTCTGTTTTACAAATGAAATAAAATGTGATTTATCAAGAACTAATAAACATAAACATTCTCTTATGTAAAGGGAGTTTAATCTACCCCACCACCATCTACTGTCTTCTTAATCAGCAATGCTCCTCTTTTGGTGCCTTAGGCTGTTCATACAAGTGTTGTTGGTGCTTTCTGCCCTTCTTTTGGTACCTTGGGGTGTTCATGCCACCGCTGGTGCTGCTTTGCAACTCCTTTGGTATCTTGGGCTGTTCATACCACTATTGTTGCAGTCCCTTGTCCCTTTTGGGCTCTTGGGTGTTCTTGCTATTATAGGTTCTGCTTTGCCCCTCTCATAGTGACTTGGGGTATTCCTGCCTTTTTTGGGCTGCTTTGCTCTTCTCACAGTGATTTGGCATGTTAGTGCTGCTGTACTCCTCTTTTGGTGCTTTGGACTATTCAAGCCACTATTTTTGATAACCACTTGCCCTTTTCACGGTGCTTTTCTATATCTTAGTGTTGCTTTGTCCCCATTCATACCACTATTATTGCTCTTTGCTCATCTTGTGGGGCCTTCGGTTGTTCATGCGACTATTGTTGGTGCCCCTTGCCCCTCCCATGGTGCTTTGGGATGTTTATGCCACCATTGATACTTTGCCCCTTTCATAGTGCCTTGGAGTTTTCTCATCACTATTGACCCAAACCAAACCAAACAAATCTGAGAGCCAAACAATCCAAAATAATGAACCAAACCAAAGAAAAGTGGTAAAAGGAATTTACTCCAAAGAAGGGAGGATCACCAGTGGTGAGCCTCAGGGATCAGTCTTTGTCAACATTTTTGTCAGTGATATTGCAGAAGCACAATCAGGAAAGATCTGCCCTTTTGTGGATGATTCCGAAGTCTGCAACAGGGAGATACCTGAAAGAAATAAAAAAACATGAGGAGGGCTATAGTGAATTTTGTGGAATGGTCTGGAGTTTGTCAGCTAGAATTTAATACAAAATGTGAGGTTCTACATTTGGGTTGCAAAATCCAAGAGAGCGGTATAATATAGGGGATGAAGTTCTTTTATATACAAAACAAGAGTGTGATCTAGTGGCAATTGTATCCGATGATCTCAAAATAGCCAAACAGGTAAACAAGGCAACAGCAAAAGCCAGAAGGATGCTTGGGCTCATATGGAGAAGAACAGCCAAAAGGAAAAAGGTGTTAATGCCTCTGTATAAGTCTCTAATAAGACCTCATTTGAACTACTATGTACAATTCTGGATATCACACTTTGAAAGGATATAAACCAAATAGAGTTAGTCCAGGTGGCAGTTACGAAAATGGTCAATGGTCTTCATAAAGCATATGGGTACAGACTACAAGATAATTAATATGTACAGTATATCCTGGAGAAAAGGAGAGAAAGGTAAGATAGAAATATTTAAATAACTCCAAGGAATAAATGCACAGGAGTCAGGCCTCTTTCAAAAGGAAGAAGTCTCTGGACGAGGGGTCATGGGATAAATGTGAAAGGAGGTAGACTCAGGAGTAATCTAAAGAAATATTTCTTTACAAAAAGAACAATGGAAGCATGTAACAGCCTCCCCATGGAGATGGCGGCAAAGAGAACAGTAACAACATTCAATAAAACATGGGATAATCACAGAGGATCTCTCAGGGACAGGAAGGGACTATAAATCTGAAAAAGCTATAAAAATATTTAGGAAGAAAGTCAAAGTACTATATTTTGCAGAAGATTTTCAGTATCTTAATTGATTCTTAATCAATTTAAATTTTAAGATGTATTCCATTTTAATTTGTTTAACTTATGTGTTTTGTATTACCCTTATGTTTTATGTGTTTTTATGAATGTTTTTTGTTCAGTGTTGATCTTAGTACGTTATCAGCGGTATATAAGAAGGTTAAATAAAAAATAAATAAGATGTGGATGTATTTATGACTTCTTTTTGCTGTTATGTTCTATGGCCTGGATTCATCGTTCCTTGCAGAATGATGAATCCTACAAAAAAGGGGGGTGGGCCTGCAAAAGCCCATAGCCTTCGCACCATGGCGGTGCGCTGGCTGCCGGTTTTCGCACCGAATAGCTCCACCGTGAAAGGTGGTGCTATTCGGTGCGCTACTGCCAACGATAATGTTAGTAACATTATCGCCGGCAGTGAAGACACTGCCAACTCCGCCCCCTCCCCGACTCCTCCCCTCCCCCTAATTTGCATTCTATCCCATTCTATCGCAAGCGATATGGCCGTTTCGCGTGCGATAAGCCTTTGATAAATGACCCCCTATGTTTGTATGTAAGTTTTTTCATGCACATACCTAGAGCTAATTATTTCTTTTAACAACCATTAGACAAAATGAATGTTATTTAAAAAGTGACTAATTTCCTGATTCTGGAATGATGCCATTCAGAAGAAGATAATCTCTGCTGAGCAATGTTGAATGCACTGGGAAAAATTGTCCAGTTTGGGCTAGAATTTACTTTGTTCATCATTTGTTACAGGCTTTGTATTTCTGCCTTAATACAAAAAGGGTCAGAAGCACTAGAAATTTTCCCATAGATATAAAATAGGAGATGCCTCTTAGTACATATTGCATAAAGTGTACTGCTTCTAGAAATTAAAAAACATGCAGTACACCCAAGATATTTTTTTAATTTTTTAGAAGCTATACAAAGCAAGAGGGACTTTAAACAGCAGTGCTATATCTCAGTGTTTCCCAACCCTCTCTTGGAGGCACATTTATCTAGTTGGATTTTCAGGATTGCCACAATGAATATGCATGAGATAAATTTGCATACATCAAGCTTATGCATATTCAATACAGAAATCCTGAAAATTCAACAGGTTAGCTGTGCCTCCATAAGAAGGCTGGGAAGCACTGCAGTCTCTCATTTTCAAATAGCAGGAGATCAAGGCTAGCATTGGTACATTTTGCATTTTGTAACATAACTGATGTGACTCCAGCATCAGCTTGTATGTTGCTTCTGCAGAAATTATGTTTGACTGAGAATTACTGTGCTAAAAGTGTGACATAGCTATTGTATAATCAGAGCCCTGGAGTAGCTAAGCAGCATTAGTATGTACACCCCTGATAAAGAAGTCAATTAAAACATGGCCAGGGTCAGGTTATTTTAAGATTAGGTCTACTTAAGCATTTTCAATGACAGCCATGTTTTTTACTACTCACATATAAATTTCAAGATTATTTACAGTATATTTAAGGACATTGGTTGGCATAATGTACACCCGTATAATGAAGTCTGCTGCATTCTAACTAAGAGGATCTACCTTGATATAAAGATTTGCTGCTTTATCTTAACTACAATGTGAAAAAAAAATACTTTTTATATTTTCCTGTATGAAGGAAACAAGTGATTATAAAAAAGGAATCAGCACTATAGTGCAGTGACCATGTATGATGTTCTCCTCTTACATCAAGATTTTTATTTAGATCACATTCACTCTTGGTTGCACTGACAGATATATGTAGTGATTTGTTAGACTTATTTATAGCTATTGTACAGTACATGAAAATAAATGTGAACAGCTCTAGTCATGCTCACTCAGTTGAATCTTGTTTCACTGTCAAAGGATGTTTTGTCTAACATAGATAATGATCATAATGTTGATGAGAAAGATAATACTGACTGACAGTTATTGTTTGAGTTACTGTTCTGAGCTATTACAATATTCAAATATGGTACTTTTGATAGTTGGCTTTATTACCCCCCTTACCCCACCCTCTCACCCCCTAGCAACCCCTCCCTGAAAGTACCCGTGCTTTAATGTACCCCTTTTTCACTCTACCCCTCTCGCCCCTCTTTCCCCTTGTTCTCTCCCTCCTTACTCCCCCTCACTAGCATTTAACTATACATATGTACACTTGCCTCCTCATACTGTAAATAAGCCCTCATATGCTAATTCCTCAAATGTACATGCCTCGTTTACTTTGTTTATAAGTTCTTTTGCATATTTAACCCTCACTTGAATGCAAAAAGTTGTAATTCTGCTCGTTGACTCTCCTCCTTTGTATTTTGCATATTACCCAGTTGGCCCTTCCCTTGTTCATTGTAATTTCCTTTCTCAGTTACTTGTAAACCGACATGATGTGTCCTACGAATGCCGGTATAAAAAAAAGTGTTAAATAAATAAATAAATAAATTATGTACATTAAGTAGTATTCATAATGATCTAATGTAAGGATTTTTGATTAAAATTTATTTCACAAATAATATCTGATTTATCCTATAACATCCATTGGTTCTTACTGTTTGCTGATTATAATTCTTGAAAATTTGAGTCTAAATTATGCAAAGTGCTTTGATTTTTAAAGTTGTGTACATTAATTATACAATCATTTTTAGCCTAGAGTAGAGCGTCACTGTTTCAGTAATCATGATTGACAATCTTTGTTTGAGAATCAGAAACAAATGCAAATCAGAGCATTACATTGGCCGAAGTATATCTGCTTTCCTGTAGAATCAATATTCATTAGGGATGTATATTTGTTTGAAACAAATGCATAAAATGTAATGAATAAGGCTATTTTTTGTTCATTTCAAATGAAACGAACCATAAATAGCCTCCAAAGAAAATACCCGAACATTTTTGGGTACTTTAGTATTTGTATATTAAAAATTAAAAAACATCCAACAGACTAAGGCCCATGCCCAAGCTTAGATCTTCCAACATTGTCTTTCTTCTTTTGTCAAAAAAAAAAAAGATGCCATCTGTGCAAAGGACATGCTGCAGTGTCACCACTGCAGTGCCTTTCTACCAAGTGGAAGGTACTGTTTTGAAGTAGGGCCATTGAAATATATGGCTATACATCAATATGGAGCTGTCTACTTGGGAGAAAAGCACCACAGTAGTATCACTAAGAGATGTCATTTCAGTGAATGGCATCAGTGATAAAAGAAAAAAGAAGACATCAGAAGGTCTAGGCCTGGGCCTCTGGGCTTGGGTCTGGGCCCAGGCCTAAGCCTGGGTTTCAGTAATGAGACCCAGCCTCAGGCTGCATCTAGACCTAGGTCTTGGCCTTAGCAATGAGACCCAGCCTTAGGCATGGGCCTCAGCTATGGGACCCAGATTCAGACTGAGCCCTGGCATCGGGCCTAGGGCTAGACCTGGGTCTTGGCAAGGTGATCTTGGCTTGGGCCAGGCCCTGTTATCAGGCCTAGGCCTTGGTGATGGGATTTGACCTTGGATCCAAAAGGAAGAGTGATGGATCCTCACGTTAATCACTGTTCAGCCTTTTGGTCTTAGCCATATTTAATGGACTTTTTCCTAACAGGTTCCCTATTATGGTCCTCTATTTACCCTTGGGCTTCCTCCTTTTTGCCTCCCTTGCAGCTTCCCTGGATCAATGTAGAGTGATTCTTCTCAGTGATTCTTTCCTGGTTTTCTCTTTGGTGCGCTTTCGATGCTAGCTCCACCCCCATTTAATCTTTAACCTGCATCCTGTTGTCACTGCGGGTGCTCTCTGTTTACATGGCTTGGAATCCTTCTGGCTGTTCCCCTCTTTTCTCTTGCCTTTTTTTCTACATTCCCCCTGTTGCCCTTGGGGCAGGTTTCGGTTCGTGGTCATTTCTCAGTTTCTCTTTGCAGGGTGCTCTCAACTGAGAGTTTTTGATGCCACGGGGCTGCTCTTTAAAAGTGGTTCTAAAATATGTTTTTCCGACACCTGCCTCTGCCTCAATATTATCTATTTCCTGGTATGTACCCCACATATTTATATCTCTGGATTTTTTCTATCTCTGTGTTTCTTCTGACCCCTTTTTGTTACATCCCAACTCACATTGTTTCATTAATTTGATTAGTGTTCAGAGATGCCGCATATTGCAAGTGCCGTTTCAGGCACTCTTGATGTGTTTTACCTGCTTTTCTTCTTGTGTGGTATGTAGTTTCAATGTCATATAATTTAAACACTGCATTGCATTTTTCATTGATTTCAAAATTCCCTTGTTGTTTTCATTTTCTCTTCTTTATTTCCCCTTTCGACAGTATTTGGAGTCGCTGTGATTGAATAATGCTGTACTGGCGCTACAAAGCTGGGTATGTTGTCTTTTCCCCCTTTTCCCTTCTTTCCTTCCCCCACTTCCCCTCCTTCCCCACCCCACCCTCTCTTCCCTTTTCCCCTTCTCCTTGTTTTCCCTCCCCCTCCACTCCCCCTTTCCTTCTTCCCTTTCCCCCTCCTCCTACCCCCTTTTTCTGATAGAATCTAGAAATGTTATATTATTGAGTAATATTCCTGTTATTAACCATTGATTTATTGTTTTATGCATCTCTTTGGCGTAGACAATTTTGTTGTGTTTTCAATTCGGATCCTTGTCTGTCTACACCCTCTCTTTATCTGTTGGCAGTTTTGGGCTTCTATCCCTCCCGACGCAGTCGAAGTGGTCGAAACATGGTCTGTGTTGGGGGACAGAAATCTGTTGCACTTTCAAATAAAAGATGGAATTGCTTGGCAACATCCTCACCGAATGAATTTTGATTTTGACTGATTTCTCAAGGATCCAATTGCCTTTAGCTCATTATATAGAAACATGGTAACACAGTAAGAAATGGCAGAAAAAGATCATTTGACCCAATTCAGTTTGCCCAGTTATCCTATCCACACTGCTGAGGATGCATCCCAAGTGTCAGCCAGAGTGTGACCACCTGCAAGATTTCTCCTTATCCAGGACAGACTTTTTTTGTCTTCCTCCTTTGTATTCCACCACCTTGGAGTACAGCAAAGCATACAAGATCTTCACTTAGTTCCCTATAATACTTACATTTCCCATGGCAAACCACCAAGCTCTAAAATAATCTAAATAGCGAGCAATACTAGAGGCCCATGTAATAAGGCTCAATGTCCTTGACACTGGTTTTAACCTATGTTTTAGCATGCATTTTTCCACGATAACTTAAGCCTGATATTTAACAGGATTTTTCTGTATGGAAAAAATCAGTACTAAAATTAGTATGGATGCTTGCAAATCCCCATGTTAGTGAAGGTATTAACTATTCCCCAGCAATATCAGGAAGGCATGTTAAAGGGCAGAGAGCTTAAGGCACATTTTCTTTTATTGGAAATGTAACACCTAGATCTGAGGTGGAATAAATGTTAACTAACATTTCTGCTGGCCATGTTATTTTATTGCCGCGCCCATGTGTCTAGTTGCTTGTACCACACTGGGCATGGCAATAGAATAATACTGGCCATCCACAATGTGAGTTTAATTTCTCCTGGGGAAATTCTGCACACAAATCTTAAAATTTTGCAAAATTGTTCATACTTTATATTGGTCAAAATAACACAATATACATGATAGTCTTTAAGTAATTCATTTAAAATGTAATACAGAAAAAAATTATTACATAAAGATGCAGAGTTTTAAATATTTTGAAAAGGAGTTCCCTAGAAGTTTGCTGTATGATGTCTCTTCCACACTCTCTCCCTACTCCCCTAGCCAGTCTCCTTTCACTTTGCCATCTCAGGCCCCAACTCCTCCATCTGCCACTATCTCCCCCTTCCCCATCTAGGCTCAATCCCTTCCACTCCCAGAGTTTGAACCCTCTCTCACTACTACCCCTCACAGTAGGCTCCATCTGTCCCTCTCTCTCTCTTAAACACACACACACAGGCTCCTTCTCTCTAGTGCAGCGCTTCTCAACCAGTGTGTTGCCAAACACCGGCAGGTGTGTCACATCTCCCGGTGTCCCTCTGCCCCGTTGTACTTTCCTTCTCCCTTTTTCCATCCCCCACTGCCCAATGGGAAGCTTCCTTCATTCTGCCTGCCCCCGCGCAGGCCAATCGGAAGCCTCCTCCCTTCCACCTGCCAGTGGGAGTAGGAAGAAGGAAGGAAGCCTAGGATTGGCCGGTGAGGCAGGCATCGCATAGCCCGGGGAAGGGGTGAGAGGAATGGCAGTGTCAAACCCCGAAGAAGCAAGGCCGCTACGGGAGCCCATCCCCGTAGCGGTGAAGAGGAAAACCCGACCCCGATGAAGCAAGGCCATTACAGGAGCCCATCCCCGTAGCGGAGAAGAGGAAAACCCGACCCCGACGAAGCAAGGCCGCCTCGGGAGCCCATTCCCATAGCGGCGAAGAGGAAGCCCGACCCCGATCGAGACCACGATGGGAGCCCATTCCTGTGGCGCCAAAAAAAGAAGGCCCGCCGGAGTAAAGCTGTGGTGGAACTGGAGCCCATCCCTGCAGTGAAGAAAGAAGTTGTTTTTGGTGAGAGTTTGTGTCTGAGGGTGTGAATGGGTGCCTGGGTGAGAGCTTGTGTCTGAGGGTGTGAATGGGTGCCTAAGTGAGCGCTTGTGTTTGTGGGTGTGAATGTGTTATGGTTTTGAGGTGTTGGAGTGGATTCTTGGATACTGCGGCAATGGCCACTCCCACAGGGAGGAGCCCCGTGAGGAACCGCAGTACTAGGCTAGACTCTATACTCGCAGACACAGAGGATTTGTATTTATTATACAGCTTGGAGATACTGGCCAGGGGTGGCAGTAGTGAGGTAATCCGGTAGAAGCAGTCCAGGGGTCCTCAGCAGAGGAGACCAGTCCCACATTTGAATAGATGGTAGGCAGCGCGAAGTAGTTGTTATTATTTGTGATATTTGTGGGTGGATCCTTGGGCCGGTGGCAGATGACCACACCCCCGGGGGAAGATCCTGAGATCCTGGTCAGGCTCAGAGTTGGGAGACAGACACACACTATATCTTTTATTATACTGATAGTGAACCACCAGAGGTGGCAGTAGTGAGCTGGAAGAGCCCGGCTGGGCTGTAGTCCCTCAGGCACTGGAACAGCGATCCCAGGATGGCTGAGCTGTAGAGAAACTGAATATAGTGAGTAGGCAGACTATGCAGAGTTCAGGAACAGAACCTGGATGGTAACACTCACACAATAGTCTATTGAGGCAGCCCAGAGGCTGGAATGAAGTAGGCCCTCAAGGAGCGAGTACCTGGTTCCAGGGAAAGCTCTGAGAAAGAGATGGTAACTCACTGGTGTTGTAGGCAGTGGTGACTTCCTAGCAGAAGTAGTATTCAGTAGCAGGTCCGGGAACTTGGGCCCTCGAGGAGCGAGTACTGATTCTAGACTGTGACCTGAAAAGCAAAGAGAGAGCGAGGCCCCCGAGGAGCAGGTACCCCTGGTAAAGTCCGAGGAGGCAGAGAAGCAAGGTATGCAGAGAGCGAATCCCATCCGCAGCGATATCTGGAGAAAGCCCTTGCTAACTCAATAGCTAGCAAAAACGAAGACCTTAAGTATCCGGTGAGGATGACGTCATCTCAGGGGGACGCCCCTGAGGTTCGCGCCACAGCTGGTACTTGAGTCGGGGCCATGCCACGCGCACGCCCTTAGGCTTCAGGAGAACATGGCAGAAGGCAGCATCTAGCCAGTCCGGGGACGCCAGAGGAGGTCGGCAAGATGACGCTACGGCAGCCAAACTTCCATCAACCAAAGAGGGAGTCGAAAAAGAGGTAAGGTGGACGGAGTGGAGACGTCGGGCAGCAACGGTTGCAACAGTAGTAGAGGAAGACCCGGATGCAGACTCCCAGTGCTGAGCTGTAGGTGAGACAGACTGAAAAGGTTAGATTATTCACTGAAGTAGATAGCTGTATCGATGGAGATCCTGGCAGGCAGAAGTAGTTGAATTACAGGCTCCAAGACAGGGAGAGCAGGCCCTCGAAGAGCGAGTATCTGGTATCCCAGATAGGCACCTGAAAGAAAGCATAAGGGCCCCAGAGGAGTGGGTACCCAGGTTAGAGATGAAATACCCCGAAGGGCAGAGAGAGCTTCCAGCAGCAGCAAAGAAGCAGCAGAGCAGCTTAGACCGGAGGCGTTCCAATCCATTCACGGCTGGGGCATTGCAGAGGCCAAAGGGCATGACGAGATATTCGTAATGGCCATCTCTTGTGTTGAATGCGGTCTTCCACTCGTTACCGGGCCAAATTCTCACCAGGTTATATGCCCCCGGAGATCCAATTTCGTGAAGACCTTGGCTCCTTGTAGCCGATCCAAAAGTTCTGGGATCAAAGGTAGCGGGTAGCGGTCACGCCGTGTAATGCTGTTCAGACCGCGGTAATCGATACAGGGTCGAAGGGACCCGTCCTTCTTATCCACGAAGAAGAACCCGGCTCCGGCCAGGGAGTTGGACGGTCTGATGAACCCTCGGTCCAAGTTTTCCTTGATATAGGCGGACATGGCCTGGGTCTCCGGGAGTGATAGTGGGTAGACCAGTCCTCGAGGGGGCGTGGTGCCTGGGATCAGGTTGATTGCACAATCGAAGGGCCGATGCTCGGGAAGCAATTCGGCTTTCTCCTTCGAGAATACGTCTCGGAAGGCAAGAGTTGTCAAGAGTTGTCAAGAGTTGTACCAGCGATCGAGGCCGGGCAGACAGGCACTCATGAAAGCAGGTCGGACCCCAGAACGTAATCTGGAGGGAGTCCCAACTGATCACGGGAGAGTGCTTCCGAAGCCATGGCAGACCTAACACAATTGGATGTATGGATTTCTCCAGGATGAGGAATGAGATCTACTCGACGTGTAGGAGGCCGGTGCATAGCGTTAGTGGCTGAGTATGAGTGGAAATGGTTCCAGGCAGTGTGGTCCCCTGGATCGAAGACACTCATATGGGGGGTTCTTGAGGCTGGACCCCAAGCTGGAGTTGCTGTACCAGGTCCCGAAGGATAAAGTTCCCCCCCGGCTCCGGAGTCTACCAGGGCTAGGGTGTCGAAGTTTCCGTCTGGGAGAATCAGCGTTACTGGAACGGTACACAGGGAGGCGGGGGTGGTGTTACCTAGAGTAACTCCCCAACTGACTCTAGGTCCGAGCTTTTCCCGGACTCTCGTGACAGCGGGCAAGGAAATGTCCCTTGCTCCCGCAATATAAACACAGGCCCTAGGACCGATGGCTTCTCCTCTCCTCTTGGGAAATTGGACCCCGGCCCAACTGCATGGGTTCTGCATTGTGTGGCCCCGGGGAGGCAGGGGGGGAATGCCTGGTTTGGGGAGGCGTGGTTCCGGAGCCCCTGAGTCTCCGAGTGGGTCTCCTCTCCCGGAACTGGCGCTGGATGCGGCGGTCTATGCGGCCAGCCAGGTCAATAAGATCATTCAAGTCGTCTGGGAGATCTCTGGCCGCCAACTCGTCTTGAATTCGTGGAGAGAGCCCCTCCAGGAATATGCTGTGCAGCTATCGCTATCCGCCAAGGGACGGTTACCCTGCCGTAGCTGGAGCAATTCAGACGTGGCCGTGGGTCCGCGGGAGGGCTCATCAAAGATCCGTCGGAAGGATGAGACGAACTGAACTAAGTTGGCTAAGCGGGGATCCTGACGCTCCCATAGGGAAGAGGCCCAAGCCAATGGCCTCCCATCCAACAAGGAGATAATGTAGCTTGTTTTGATCTGGTCTGAAGGAAATTGCACTGGTAGCAGGTTGAAGCGGATATAACATTGGTTCAAGAATCCGCGCCATAATTTTGCGTCCCCTGAGTACCACGAAGGTGCTGGTATCTGTATGGGCGCGGACGGCCCCGCATAAGGGATGGCTACCGGTACTGGGGAACCAGAAGCGGCGGCTCCTTCCACCCGGCCCGCTAACCTCTGCACAGTTGCCATCAGCAAGTCAAGGCAAGTTTGCTGCTGTTGCAACCTTTGTGCAATTCCCGGAATGGCTTTCAAGGTCGAGAGGTCCGCCGGGTCCATGGCTTTGCAAACTGTTAGGATCGTCAACCCTTGGGCCGGCTGAGACGGCAGGTGTACTGCTGTGGAACCCCACAGTGGGTATCGCAGCCGGGAGGCAGCACTGAGGAGAGACTTCGAAGAGGGCTTCACCACTGGAAGCCCGAGGTCCCCCCAGGAGGAGCCCGTAGGGACCTGGGCCTCTTGGACTTAGGTGGATCCTATGTGACCAAGGATCAGAAGAACAGCCTGCCGAGGTATCTGACGATGAGATGGCGCCCAGGAGGTCAGGAGAGACTTCACCCTTGGAAGCCTGCAGTCCCCCCGGGAGGAGCCCGTGAGGACCCGAGCTGCTGGGGCTTAGGAGAAATCTCCGGGCGGGTGAGGAAGAAGTACCTGCGGCAGTGGAGAGAGATTAAACCGAAGTCCAGAACAAGCCAAGGTCAGGAGCCAGAGGTCAGATGTCGAATGCCAAAACCAGGGATGGAAGCTGAAGCCAGAGTCGAAGAACGAAGCAAGGTCAGGAGCCAGGAATCAGACAACAGGAACAAGCAAGGACCAGGAAGCAGGAAGCACAACTAGCTACTCCAAAGAGTGAACCTCGTTGCAAGGTGAGGGTTAGCTGTGACTGCCGGGTTTAAATAACCCGGCAGCATCTGATGTCATCAGGAGGCTGTCTTCAGTTTTCCCACGCTGGCCCCTTTAAATCTAGAGCCCCTGCGCGCGCGCGTGCGTCTAGGAGGCAGGGCCAGCAGCGGATTGTCGGCGGCGTCTCCCTCACAGAGAGGACGCCACAGTAGGCCGCATCTCGGGCCTGGACAGCCAGAGGGAAGCTTCCGCGGCCGGGGTGGGCCGCATGGTGAATGGGGATCCCGGGGCACGGCCCGGGATCGCAACATTGAGAGCTTGTGTCTGAGGGTGTGAATGGGTGCCTAAGTGAAAGTTTGTGTCTGTGGGTGTGAATGAGTGCCTAAGTGAGAGCTTGTGTCTGAGGGTGTGAATGGGTGCCTAAGTGAAAGCTTGAGTCTGTGAGTGTGAATGGGTGAGAGCTTGTGTGTGTGGGTGTGAATGGAAGCCTGGGTGAGAGCTTGTCTGTGGGTGTGAATGGATGCATGGATGAGAGCTTGTGTGTGTGGGTGTGAATGGGTGAGAGCTTGTGTGTGGGTATGAATGGGTGCCAGAATGAGAGCTGGCGTGAATGGGTGCTTGGGTGAGAGCTTGTATGTGGGGGTGTGAATGGAAGCCTGGGTGAGAGCTTTTGGGTGTGAATCGATGCCTTTGTGAGAGCTGGTGTAAATGGGTGCGAGAGCATTTGTGTATGATTGAGAGCTTGTATACAAGAGACCATGAGTGTGATTGAGAGAGAGACTGGTCAGGGAGGTGATATGTTTCTGTGTGAGAGAGAGAAACTGGTCAGGAAGATGACTAGTGTGCGTATGTGAGAGAGAGAGACTGGTCAGGAAGATGACTGGTGTGAAAGAGACCGAGACTGGTCGTGGGGTCTAATTGGGTGTGTGTGTGTGTGTGTGTGTGTGAGTGACTGGTTGTGGGTACTAAGGAAGAGGACTGTGAGGACAGAGCTTCAGTAGCCCTTGCTGCTCCTGGTGAGTGCTATTGGCCTGGAAAGGAAAGGAGTAGGAGAGTTGCTAGAGAGGGTAAGTAAAGGTGGCTTTTTAAGTTTATTTTTCTTGATTGACTGCCATTTTAATTATTGGGTATTATGCAATGTCTGCTGTTTTGAAATATTTTATTGATATTTGGACATGTTTTAATAATTTTTATGAGTTTTTAATTGTTGGATATTATTCTGTTCAGCAGCTGTTTTGTAACATTTTTAGTATAGCTTTACAATTATTTCTGTGTGGGGCTCTGTAGCAGCTTGGCTTATTCTGTTTTCCCAATAGGAAATGTATTAGTGTTTAGGGCCTGGTTTAATAGTTGTATTTCTTAGATAGTGTTGTTACTGTTTGAGTTGGTTCCATAATACAGGTGTAATGTTGTGCGGGTTAGTTTGTGTGCATTTTTGCAAATCCTGAGAGTCTGTTTCCATTTCTCCAGGTTCGCACTGCATGCAGAGTGGCTTTTTTGGTTTTCCATTCCAGTTTCTGTCTCCATATTTATAATTTGTGGTTTTTCTGTACTTGGTGAAGGTCAGTTCTGGGTGTGTGACCGTGGTGAGGTATTTTACTAGCATGTAGGCATTTGTATCAATCTTATTTGTTGTGTTTTCTCAATAGGATATGCATTAGTGGTAAATTACTGTCTTTTCATAAGGAAGGCTATTGTGCCTGATAGTAAAGGGAGTTTGTTTTGCTTTTACTGAGATGTCATCAGAACCAGAATATCTTTTTTGTATGGCGAGTTGTATAGGGTAATGCCCTAGATCTGCTATGCACTCGTTGCTGGAGGTTGAGGGGATTCCTGTGGATGCAGAGTGCTTGTTTACATTTAGCCCAGTGATGGTCACATGCTCAGTGTGTCACGCATGTGAGAACCATCTGTCAGGTGTGTCCCGGCCAAAAAAAGTTTGAGAACCACTGCTCTAGTGCACATACACACCCCCTCATGTAGGCTCCCTCTCTCTCGCACACACACATCCCCTCATACAGGCTCCCTCTTTCTCTTTCTCACAAACACACACACCCTCATACAGGCTCCTTCTCTCTCTTGCACCACATACCATATCTTTCTCTCTCACGCATACACCTTCAAACATACTAGCTATGTCTTTCTTTCAAACACTACGGCACACTGGCTCCCTCTCTCGCTCACCCCCTCTACACAAAGGCTCCTTCACACACACACACACACACACACATACACACAAACACACATTCCTTCACACAGGCTCTCTTTCTTATACATACACATACCCTCACACAGGCTCTCTTTCTCACAAACAAACAAGCACCCTCACATATACGCAATCACTTTTTAAAATACACCAGCACCCAATCTCTCACACATATACACACTCCTTCACAATCAA
Source organism: Rhinatrema bivittatum (assembly GCF_901001135.1). Classification (NCBI taxonomy): domain Eukaryota; kingdom Metazoa; phylum Chordata; class Amphibia; order Gymnophiona; family Rhinatrematidae; genus Rhinatrema; species Rhinatrema bivittatum. Next base: position 78,180,604 of record NC_042619.1, read on the forward strand.
TTCACATAAGTTCCCTCTCTCTGGCACCCCCACAGATGCACCCTCACACATGCTCTCACTCCCCAGGCTTGCAGTCTTACATACATACACAAGCACAGACTCACTCTCACCAAGGCAGGATCCATCTTCACCACAAGTGGGACGGCCTCACTGGCACACTGGGGCCTGCTTTTTCTTCACCGTGAGCGGAACAGCCTCCACTCACGGCACGCTGGGGCCTGCTAAAATTTGTGCAGGAGGAGAATTCTGTGGGAATTCTGCTTTCTGCAGTAGCGCAGAATTTCCCCAGGACTAGTTTAATCTACCTCAGAAAGAGAAGTTACATGTATAGCATTGTACTAGCTACAGCAATCACAAATATATCATGTCACAGCTTAGTCAAACTAGCAATGTCTTGCATTTGCTTTCCACTGTTGGCTGTAAGAGGTGGAATGGACCACTTTGCGTCTCATTAGCCTTTCCTAAGAGGAAAGGTTAAAGAGATTAGGAGTAGAGAGGAATTTTGCTTGTGTTTTTCAGGCCCAGTCAGAGGAGCCAGGCAAACCATGTCTGGTGGTCTTGACACTGGTTGGGAGGGGGTTCCTTATCCAGTCCACTCACTGGCTGGTTAGGATTTTCCCTCAGGGTCTATTTTTTGTGTTTAAGATTTTAAGTTCAGGGCATGGGGAACCCTGTGTCTAGGACTGTACAGGTTAGGAAAGACCTACCCTCTAAATCCCCCATGAGGAAAGAAGGTGTCAGTGACTTGCTGCAAGGAGGAACTCTGGTGTTAAATTCAGTTGGGGATAAAAGACTTTGTGTTCAAGATCTAGGAGAAAGTTTTGGCTGCCCTTCCTTCCTGTTTTGAAGCAGAGTACTGCTTTCTTCAAGGAGATTCTTCCCATCAGGAATCCAGAAAGAAGAAATAGAGACTGTGTAAGAACTTAGGAGATCCAGAAGATCTGCTAATTGTGAGTAAGGGCAATCAAAGATCACTGTGGACACCCATCCAGTGTTTTCACTACCCTGGAGAGAGAGAGAGAGAGAAGATTTGCTCTCTGTGCCATAGACTCTTTTCATTTTTACCAGATTAGAAGGGGTTTTTGATCAATCTAAAGAGACCCTGGCCACCTGGGAACTCCATTTAACCAAGACCTGGAGAGGGAATGTTTCCCTACCCTGGTATGAGTCCTGCACAGACAGAGGGAAAGAGACTGTAAAAAAAGAAAACAAGATAATTCTGTGGTGCTGCAGTTTGAGTTATGTCATTCATCACCATTGTTTGAACAATAAAGACTTTAATTTTGGACACTAACTCAATGACTCCAGAGTATTTATTTCATTCTCACTGCACCCACTAGGAGGATAATGCGAACAGGTTAAAAACATTGTATTATTAAATAAAAGTTACCTGGATTGCAGCAGGAGCAGGGCTTGGCAGAGACAGCATGCTGCTCTTTTGTTTTGGTACTGTCTGTCCCTGGATTCAGTTATTTAAAGCAGACAGCAAACAGAGCTGTTGCTGGTTTAGATACTGTAGCAGCTCAGTAACGATGATTTCATAGCTTAGACTCTTAAAGGAGCCAAGTTATATCAAGCACCGCAGGAGCAGGCATAAAAGTAAAATAAAAGAAATCAAAATAAAACAAGGGGGGAAGGACATGCATCAGAGGACACTTACCAAGCTCCTGCAGCAGTGACAAGCTACCATATCCCCTCTGTGATAAGCTACTACAGCCCCTCTGCCTGGGAGTGATAGAGGCACATCGGATCACGAAGCACAGAGCACAGAATGGACAGCAGCAAGGGATGCTGGGATAGCCTCTGCTGTTCTGCTGTATAGAGAGGGTCCTAGAAAGAAAAATGAATCCCGGTAAGCAAATCCATATAGCCCCTGGGAAAAAATAGTTTAAAAATGAATGTTTGGACCAAATTGTGTGTGCAAAGCTGGTTTGGTGTGTTTATGTGGCTAGGGAAAGCCCGTGCACCAGGACTTCAGTCAAAGTAAGAATCCAGTTCAGGATTTCATTGTGACTTCCTTGCTGTGATTCAGGCTTGGCAGCTTGCCAAGTAATTAGAAATTCCACGATGTGTTCTCCACCTGAGAAAATGTAGTGAAGAGGCCAGTGGAAGGATACCTATTTCCTGCAGTGCTTCAGTTTAATTAAGGTTACTGAGAGTTATATGAATGATTTAAACCAGTGCTTCTCAACCAGTGTGTCGCCAAGCACCGGCAGGTGTGTCGCATGCTCCCGGTCTCTCCCGCTGCTCTTCCTTCCCTGCTGCCATTGCTGCCGGGCTAACAGCATGTTCAAGCCCAATGGGAACGGCAGCATTGTTAGAGGAAGCTGTGGCACCTGCGGCTTGCCTTTTCGTCTTCCCGCGCCTGCCCCAGAACAGGAAGTGATACGTAGTGCAGTACTCAGGAAGGAGAAAGAGCCATGCCACGTGGAAAAGTAGCGGCGGCAGCAGCAGCAGCAGCATCGGCCCCCGAGTAGTAGTGTGGCCGGAGCAATCGAAGCAATCGGCAAAGAAGACAGCAGTATAAGCCTTCCGTGGCCAATGGGATTCTTCTTTCTTGGCCTGCAGGGGCTGGAGGAGGCTGCTGCAGCTACCATTTGTGCTCGGGAAGAGAGGGGGGGGGGGGAGGAAGTGAGCGAGAGAGAGAGAAGACAGCCAGCCTGTAAGTGAGAGAATGTGTGTGTGACTGAGAGCATGTGTGTGATTGAGAGCATGTGTGTAATTGAGAGCATGTATTTGATTGAGAGCATGTATGTAAGTATGTGATTGAGAGAAACTGGTCAGAGAGGTGATGTGTGTATATGTGAGAGACAATAAACGTGACTGGTCAGGGAGATGACTGGAGTGTGTGTAAGAGAGTGAGAGATTGGTCAGGGAGGTGACTGATGTGTGTGTGTGAGAGAGAGAGAGAGAGAGAAAGCATGGAAGTGAGAAATCTTGGTATGTGAGAATGCATGGGAGTAAGAAGCCTGGTGTTGTGGGGGTGTATGTGAAAGAAAGCATGGGACTGAGAAGCCTGTATATGTGAGAGAGAACATGGGAGTGGGAAGCCTGTGTGTGTGTGTGTGTGTGCATGCATGAGAGAGAAACTGGTTGGTAAGGTGACGGTGTGTGAAAGAGAGAGACTGGGGTGTGTGTGTATGTGAAAGAAAGTGATTAAGGGAATGAGAAGCCTGTGCATGTGGAGAGAGCGAGCATGGGAATGAAAGAGAGACTGGTGCGTGTGTGTGTAAGAGAGAGAAAGTGATTATGGGAATGAAACGCCTGTGCGTGTGGAGAGAGTGAGCATGGGAGTGAGAAACTTGGGTGTGTGTGAGACACAGTATGGGAGTGAGAAGTCCATATATGTAAGATAGAACACAGGAGTGGGAAGCCTGTGTGTGTGTAATGCATGAGAGAAACTGTTCAGGAAGATGACTGGTGTGTGTGTGTCAAAGACTGGTTGGGAAATGATTGGTGTGTGAGAGACAGAAACTAGTCATGGGGGTGTGACTGGTATGGTGTGTGTGTAAGAGACAGAGAGACTGGTCATGGGCCCTAAGGAAGAGGACCACGAGTATAGAGCTTAGCCACTACTGCTGCTTCTGGTGTGTGTTATGGCCTGCATGGAAGAGGACAGGATTAGGAGAGCTGCTGGAGGGGGTAAGTAAAGATGGCTTTTTAAGTTTATCTTTCTTGATTGACTGCCATTTTAATTATTTAATATTATGTGATGTGTCTGCTTTTTTAAAATATTTTATTGGTGTTTGGAGAATTTTTAATAGTTTTTAATTGTTGGATGTTATTCTGTTCATAACTGTTTTGAAACATTTATTCTGCTTATTAGTATAGTTTTACAATTATTTCTGTGTGGAGATCTATAGCTGCTTGCTAGTTCTGTTTTCCTAATAGGAGGTGTATTGGTGTTTAGGGCCTGATTTAATATTTGTAGTGTTGCCTTTTCACAGATAGGGTTGTTACTGGTTGAGTGTATTCCATAATAAAGGTGTAACTATGTGCGGATTAGTTTATGTACATAACTGCGGATCCTGGGAGTATGTTAGGTCGGTTCTGTGTGTGTTACTGAGGTGAGATATTTTACTAGCATGTGTTTGTATCAGTCTTATTTGTTGTTTTTTCTCAAAAGGACATGCATTGGTGGTAAACTGCTGTCTTTTCATAAGTAGGGCTATTGAGCCTGGTAGTAGAAGGAGTTTGAGTTGCTGTTACTGAGATGACACCAGAACCAGAATATATTTTTTGTAGGGTGAGTTGTATGGGGATTTTATTTATTTATTTATTTATTTAAAATTTTTATATACCGGCATTCATGTTGCAAACACATCATGCCGGTTTACATATAACAGGGGTGTACAGTAAACAATTCAATAACCTATTTGTGTAGAAGGAAGCAGTTACAAATAACAAGGTAATAGAACTGGGAGGAGAGAAGAAAAGATAGAGAATAACATTAGGTATAGGTATTTACATTAGTAATAACATTTTTACATGTGGAAGTGGTAGAATCTGGCTGAATAGAATTAATCGGTGTCCGGGAAAGCTTTTTTAAACAGCCAGGTCTTAAGTCTCTTCCTGAAGGTTGGGAGGCTGGGCTCCTGTCTAAGGTCCGGTAGGATGGAGTTCCATAGAAGGGGGCCGGCTGTTGAAAAGGCCCGATCTCTCAAGGTAATGTGTTTGGTAGTTTTGGCTGGGGGCACTTGAAGAGATCCTCTGAGTGTGTCTCTTGTTGGTCTGGAGGAGTTATAAATTTGGAATGGGACTTGTAAGTCGAGTGGGGTGTGTTGATGGATGGTTTTGTATATTATGGAAAGAGATTTGTAGAGGATTCTAAAGTGAACAGGCAACCAGTGGAGATCTTTTAGGATTGGAGATATATGGTCCCTCCTCCTGGAGTTTGTCAGTAATCTTGCCGCAGCGTTTTGTAACATCTGGAGGGGTCTAGTATAGGAGGAAGGTAGGCCCAGAAGGATAGAGTTACAGTAATCGATCTTAGAAAAAATGATAGCTTGTAGAATGGTTCTGAAGTCCTGAGTGTGGAAGAGTGGTCTAATTCTTTTCAGAACTTGGAGTTTGTGGAAACAGTCCTTGGTGGTTCTGTTGATGTAAGCTTTAAGGTTCATCCGGTTATCAATTAATACTCCTAGATCTCTAATACTCCTAGATCTCTAATACTCCTAGATTAATTAATACTTAATTAATTAATTAATTAATTAATTAATTAATAGTATTAATTAATACTCCTAGATCTCTAATACTCCTAGATCTCTAATACTCCTAGATCTCTAATTAGTGAGGTTTGGGTGGACCCTTGGACAATGTGGCAGCTGACCACGCCCACGGGGGGAAGTCCCGTGAGGGGCCACAGGTCAGGCTCAGCTTAGGACACACAAACACAAAGATTGATCTTTTATTAGACAATGTGATGAAGCCACCAGAGGTGGCAGTAGTGAGCAGCAGAAGTGGCTCGGCTGGGCTAGTGTCCCTCAGGTGCTGGAACAGCAACTCCTCTGGTAGCAGTGCTGTAGTGGATTGAATTAAGAATAATGAGTACAGTGGAATATGCACAAAGCCCCAGTACGGAGAACCCCAGGATAGGGAGAGCAGGCCCTCGAGGAGCGAGTACCTGATCCCTGAGAGCTGAGAGGCTTGAAGATAATGTACTCACACAGCGGTTCCACATAGGAGATGGCACTAGGGCTGAAACGGAGGCAGGCCCTCGAGGAGCGAGTACCTGGTTCCAGGGAACAGCTCTGAGGTAAAGATGGTAGTACTCACTGGTGTTGAAGATAGCGAATCCTTACAGACAGAAGAGAAGGTAGGAGCAGGCAGCGAGTCAGGGAATATGTGCCCTCGAGGAGAGAATACTGGTTTCCTGATAGCGACCTGAAAAGCAAGTGAGGCCCCCGAGGAGCGGGTACCCCGTTAGCGTTAAGAGTCCAATGGAAGATTGGAGAGGCAGAGTAGCTGGGTACAGAGAGTGAATCCCATCCATAAGATTCCCCCTTGCTAACTCAAAGGCTAGCAAACATCGTAGGCTTTAAATATCCAGGCAGCGTGACGTCATCACAGGGGGACGCCCATGAGGTTCGCGCCAAGTAGGAAATAAGAGTGAGGGCCGCACGGTACGCTCGCCCTAAGGTACCAGCGGAGCATGGCGGGAGGCAGTGCCCAAGCTGGTCCGGGGATGCCGGAGAGGACATACACACTTTACAAACACAGCCCTGTCATTTCCTCAGCTTCTGGCTTTAATTCTTGTGGACACTGTTCGGTGTGCCCCCATGCACTCTCTGGTAATACTTTTCGACATCCTGTCACTCAACGAATATATGAATTAAAGTTTTCAACTACATGTTCTTCGCAGGGGGTCATCTATGTGGATCTATGTCCTTGTCCAAAGTTATATGTGGGCAAAACTATAAGATCGATCCATACCAGGATCATTGAATATCGAGCTAATATACATACTAATCGAGACATGGCCCCTTTGGTCTCCCATTGGTCCTCACATAGGCATTCGGAATCGGATCTAAAATTTCAGGTTATTGATATTATGTCTCCCCCTTCACGAGGTGGGAATTTTGCTGAAATTCTTACACGTAGGGAACAGAAATGTATTTTTCGATTGGATTGTTTAGTCCCGAATGGGTTGAATAATGAAATCGAATGGTTCCGCTTTCTCTGACTGTATTTCTTAGTTAGCGATTTTTGATTGGTTGAAGTCATTTATGGTGCTGCTTTCTGATTGGTTGCCTGTTTCGCACCATTTTACAGTTCTTTAAATAAGCGTTTCTGTAAGTCTTGCCCGCTCTCCTTTAATTTCAAACCGGACCTGAGTGAAGGTATGTGTTCCGGCTATAACAGTATGTTTTGCCCTTGTATAGTCCTTTAGTTTACTATTGTAATATATTATTCTGTTTGTTCGTAGTGGTTGAAATAATACACTGTACTCAGTCCCTCCCGATGCAGCTCTAAGCGAAACACGGTCTGTGTCGGGGGATCTGGTGGAAAACTTCTGTATTTCACTTGAGCTCTTGGAGTAGCCGTATTGAAGTAATGGACAAATATAATAAAACAAGGAATTTTGTTTACCAATTTATGAAGTATTGAACTGTTTCAATTCTCTGCTCTTTACTACTTTTTGTGTGTTATATAATATGAAAATATCTTCCTTAAGCATAATATATTCTATTCAAACAATTACTCACTGCTCTTAAACCTGAATTACCATGTAATTGGGGAGAACAAAATTTGAATTAGAGCAAATTTAACTAAGAAAGGTCAAATTTCAAATTTTTCCTTTTTAAACAGGAAAGAAGGAAATAGCAAGGTTTCCATTTTAAATGCCAATAGTACCAGTTTGTGAATTCAAAAATAATTCCAATTGGTCTGGTTCCATAAAGACATATCTATTATTTTCTATTTTTAATATACATTTACAAGGAAATCTTATCATTATTTGAGCTCCTAATTGACGGGCTCTTGGACAGAGAGACAAGAATTTTTTCCTTCGCAATCGTGTTATCCTTACAATGTCCGGATATATCCAAATCTTTTCCCCTAGGTATAATTTGTTCCTATTTCGGAAAAAACACTTTAGTACATTGTCCCTTGCAGTAGGTAACATAAATTTCACCATTAGGGTACCTCTTGTCTCTACTTGTTCCTCTTGAGATGTTTCTAGGAAACCGGATAAATCTTCTAGAGGTGATAATGTCTCTGGGATTCCTACTCTATTTCCAATACCCACATTCTCATCGCCACCCCTTTGAGCTGCTACTGGTAGGAAATAGGTTTTAAGAATTGTAGGCAGTTCAGTTCCCATGAGTTTTTAGTTTTCTTAGAAGCCTCTCATGCGGGTCTTTGTCGAAGGCCTTCTGAAAATCCAAATACACCATATCTACCGGTTCACCTTTGTCCACATGTTTATTCACCCCTTCAAAAAAATGTACGAGATTTGTGGGGCAAGACTTCCCTTGGGTAAATCCCTGTTGGCTGTGTCCCATCAAACCATGTCTATCTAAATGGTATGTGATTTTATTCTTTATAACAGTTTCCACAATTTTTCCCGGCACTGAAGTCAGGCTCACTGGTCTATAGTTTCCTGGATCACGGCTGGATCCCTTTTTAAATATAGGGGTTGCATTGGCCATCTTCAAATCTTCAAGTACATCGGATGATTTGAATGATAGGTTACAAATTGTTACTAATAGTTCTGAAATTTCATTGTTTAGTTCTTTCAGAACTACTTCATATATTCTAGTAGCTCATGTCACCACAAAAAAAGTGCAGAAAGCTAAAAATGTCTGTCTGTATTTGTAAGAAATCGTGGGCTTTTCTCTAATTTTCTGCCTGCAGTTCTCAAAAGGATTTTAGTGCATAGTACTAGGACTTTAGTGTATTAGTCCTGGGGAAAAATGGAATCTTTGCAAATCGTGATATTTTTTAATGAATCAATGTAAAAATTATTCAGGGATGCTATTGTGTTGCGGTCTCTACCGCTTCCCTCCTCTTAGGGCTCAAACCCGCCTACCTCCGCTTCAGGAACCACCGCATTCCACCCGCTCTGGACCCCGGGGGCTTCTCTCACTCCATGTGGCAGCCACCATTACGTGCCTGCTTCTCGCCAGTCTCGCGCGCGCGCGAGGACGCCCGTCTTGAGCGCTCAACTCCCGGAAGCCTGGCCCCGCCAGTGCTGCTGACGTCATGCCCAAGCCCCGATATAACCGGCGCTCAAACTCTCTCTCATCGCCTTGCAACGAGGTTCACAACTCCATAGTTGTTCTTAGTTGCGTTCCTGGTGATCTCCACGTCTCCTGCTTCTGACTCCAGTTTGCTTCTGACTCCCGCTTCAGCCTGCTGCCTGCCTCTGACCCCAGTTTGCCTCTGACCCCGCTTCTGCCTGCTGCCTGCCTCTGACCCCGGTTTGCCTCTGACTCTGCTTCTGCCTGCTGCCTGCCTCTGACCCCGGTTTGCCTTCGACTCCGCTTCAGCCTGCAGCCAGCCTCTGACCCCGGTCTGCTTCCGCTTCAGCCTACAGCCTGCTTCAGCCTCCGGTTTGCTACCGACTCCGCTTCAGCCTACAGCCTGCTTCAGCCTCCGGTTTGCTACCGACTTCGCTTCAGCCTACAGCTTGCTTCAGCCTCCGGTTTGCTACCGACTCCGCGTCAGCCTACAGCCTGCTTCAGCCTCCGATTTGCTACAGACTCCGCTGCCGCCCGCTGCCCTGCCTTCAGCCGGCCCTCGGCCCTGTACAGCCGGTTCCCTGCTTCCCGGGTACCTTGGACTTCCTATTCCCCCTGTTTGCTCTGGTCCCGGTCTAAGCCTATCTCAGCCCCTGGACTTTCTGCCTCTATTCCAAGTCCCGAGGTCCCAGTGCCCTACGGGCTCCTCCCGGTGGGTTCCTGGTTCCCGGGTGAACACCTTGTGCTTGTGGCTCCGCCCCCCCCGGCCTACCCTGTCACCCTAGGTAGGTTGGCCCAAGGGTCCACTATTTCGCCAGCAGTGTCCAACTGCAACACTATTGTACATAAGAAAGGTACAAGGAGACTAGCAGGAATATAAACTAATACAAATCAAATATCAAATGCATTTATTAGGTAATAAACTAAAATGATCAAAATATTGGTCTAGCCAGATGTGTTCTGGGCATATTCCAGTGAGATAACAGAGATAGTTAGAGCAGCCTGCTTGAAGTGTGCGACAGCCTGCTAGCAGAGTTCCTGACTGTGGAGAGAAAATGAAAACAGGAACCAGCATGGAGTAGGAAAGAGAGAGCGAGCTCTGGCTCTCTTGCTAAGATGCCTGAGGCTCCTGGGGAAGTAAATGAAGAACATCTGTGGACTCTCCAAGCAGAAGGATCATTCTGATTCATCTCCCAAAAGAATAAGTAATATGGGGTCCCTCCCATTACAGAAGAAAAGGAATTCCTCCACCAATATTACTGATCGTCTCATCATTTTCCTTGAAGTGAGAGGATGCTGACAGAAGAGGAAAGTGCATTCTTTTGAAATGAAATGAGAATTTTTAATGAAACTTCTCATTTCATTTTTAAAATGCAAAAAAGAAAACCAAATGAAATGTAATTCATATTCCTTCATTTCAATTTAAAAACTTATGCTGACACTGCTGCAACCCCCCCCCCACCCCAAAAAAAACCCTTTCCCAGGAATTCCCTCCATCCCCTCCCCTCTGCTCTGTACGCCGTTATCCCAATTATTAGCCTTGTCTTCATGGAGTAGGCGTAATCTCTGGTCACTCCTGCCTTGCTGGTGCAGACAGAGGCCAGCGCCATTGTTAATTTCTTCCATACAAAGAAAATGGCATCAGCCAGTAGAGCAGAAATTAACAATGGCGCCGGCCTCAATCTCCTGGTGCCAGAAAGGCAGAAGTGACCAAGGATTGCTCCTGCTCCATGAAAAGATTAATAAATATGGTAAGAGAGTCCAAGGGAAGGTTGGAAGTGATAGGGGGAGAACCCAGAAGGGAACTGTTTGTTTTCTCACAGTGGGGGTAAGGATAAAATGAAACAAACAAACAAAAAAAAAATGACAGAGTAACCGAGGAGTTTTCTTTCTAAACTTTACATTACAGTTAAGTTACTCCAGTTTACCAGCTGAGAACTCAACTCTTTACACTTGTCTAATGCAAAGTGTATAAATAGTTTAGAACCACTCCTACTTGCAGCCACAGGAAAAAAATACCTCCTTATAGTGAGTCACCACCAGCGGTCCATTTCTACCACTGACAGACCTAACTTTGAAAGAACCCTGTAGCCCTACGATGAGAACTACCCTAAGGGAGTAAACAGAATGAGAAGTGATCTAAGAAAACCCAAGGAACAGTCAAATCTTTTGCAGTTAAGATGCAATGGAAAAAACTAGTCATGCATTGGGGACGCAGAAATCCAAAGGAGCGGTACATGATGGGAGGGAGGGGGGGCAAAAGCTGATGTCCGCCAACCGGAAGAGAGACCTCAGGGTGATTGTGATTAATGATCTCAAGGTAGCAAAGAATGTGAAAAGGATGTGACCAGAGTCCAAGACAGCGTAGTCAGCCAGAGGTGTGAGTCTGAGGCCAGAAGTGGCTGGTGCTCTAGTGAGGCAAATCTGACAGGTTTCAACTGGCATAGCAGCAGGGCATTTTCTGGTTTTGAGCCCTTGTGTGGCTGGTGGCCAACAGGGCCACCAGCCACTGGGACTAAACAGGAGCATAGTAGTATAACCCCCTCACCATTGAGTAAATTGGTTTAAGGGGCCTCACAGTTCCCAGGATGCTATCAGTGCTGCAGATCTCTCTTTCACTCTGACATTTTAGCACTCCCTGCTGGTGAGCCCTGACATCCCAGCTACAGGAGGCGGTATAAACCCAAGGGCCGTTAGTGCAGTGGTGAGATCGAATAACACCATTGTTCTCTACTGTGTCAGCCCTTTGGAGAAGGGAACTATGATTTCAATCACCCTCATCGAAGGGTTGCCTACTTTGGGGTAGATTTTAAAAGAAGCACGCGTGTGTCCTTGTGCACGTGGGACCCGGCACGTGCACATGGGCGTGCATAATTTATAATCCACAAATGTATGTGCGGGCGGCACAAGCAAGGGTGGGGAGAAATAATGCAACTTCCATGCGGCAACGCATTCGGCCCATCCCCAGTTCCCTCCCCGTCCGCTCCAGTTAAGGCTCTTAATTAGACATTTACACACATGCTGTCTATCTTTTCACGCTTGCGCACACAGGCTTTCAATCACACACATACATGCTGTCTTTTTCTCTCACCCACAGACTCTCATTCACATGCTTACATACATACGCCCTCTCTTCCTCTCATTTACACAAAGGCTCTCAATCACATACTCACATGCTCGCTCACCTAACCCAGCTCTCAATCACACACAGACACACATGCTCTCTCTCTTACTTATACACACAGGCTCTTAATCATACATACACATGATCGCTCTCACACACAAAGGATCTCAATCATATACACATACTCTTTCACACAAACAGGTTTTCAGTCACAAACTTACACAAACAGGTTCTCAGTCATACACTTCCATTCATGCTATCTCTCACACACATCCTCTCTTTCACATATACAGGCCTCAATCATTCACATACATGCTGTCTCACTCGCACACGCACAGACAGGAAATCAAACACATATGCTTGCTCATTCACTCACTCTCCCACACCCCCCCTCCCCCTGAACTAGTGACAGGAGCAGCCTCTTCCACTTCCAACCCTAAAGGCAGCAGCAACCTCCTTCACTTTCAGCCCTCACAGAGAAAGGAGTCCAATTGGCCGTGGGGGTTGACGTTGTTCTTCGTTTTTCTCCGAGCCACACTGCTCATTCCTCAGGCTGTGCCTCTCTTCTCTTCTTCGGGCCAACTCTGCCCGCACTAGAATGGTCTCTTCTTTCCGCGCACGCACCCACTGCTCAGCACTTCCTCTTCCGGGACGCTGGTGGGTGGGAAAAAGAGAGCATACTGGTGCCGCTGACTCCAGCTGTCCTGCCGAGGTCCGCCCAGGCTATCATCATTTTAAGCATGGGTGGAGGACCTTTTTTGCTCGAGGGGAGCAGCTAGGTCAGCGGGGGACCGGGAAGTGTGGTGACACACCTGCGTACGCTTGGCGACACACTGGTGTGTCACGACACACCGGATGAGAACCACTGCCCTAGGTGAGGCAAACACCAGTGACAGATTCTTCTGAGAGAGACAGTGATGGCTGAAGATTTCTCTAGCTTTACCTTTTAGAAGTATTTTTTGGACATTTGTTATGTGGGGAGGTTTTTACCTGATTTATCCCTCACCACAGGGATGCAGAGCTGAGGTAGCCTGATCCCTTTCTGACTTTTCCTCCAAGAGAAATCCCCAACCATTGAACTAAGGAGAATGTGCAAGATTAGGAGGCCCCCAATCGGATCTCCACCCATGGGACCAGGACGGGCTGGGTGTCCAGGAAGGATTTGGATTCAATTAGGACTGGTTTTTGCTGTGATTAAGGGGACCCCTTCAGTAGGATTCCCGGTTAGCTGCTGGGTGGATTTTGTGCAATAGAAATCACCATGGGAGCTCTACCCAGAGGCCTGAAATTAAGGACTCCTACCTACAGAGAACTATACATGAACGAGCAGTCAGATGTAACTTCAACCTTATGGACAAATGGACTTTTATTTAATTACTGCCAAATCAGTAAACTTTATTTTAACGCCATTGCCTGATCCTGTCTTATTTGTCCCAGCATCTCACCCCTTGGGATGTAGCTACCATCTATACACACAGAAAGCAAGACACCATGGTTTAGGCCATAAGTGAGAGCATCCTCCCATATAAAGAATCCACCATGGGATAGAGAGAAAAGCATGATAGTTAATTGCTAACAGGAGCAGCCCTGAAGAAAACAAATATATTTGTGTGCCATTGCGACTTAAACACCCCCCCCCACCCCTCAGATGGGCCGATACAGTAAGGTGCGGTAGAAAGCGGTGCGTTAGTGCCGGGTACACCTGCGTTTGCCACACGCACAGTTCGGATCACATACCGCTCGATACTGTATTTAAATGGCATGCAAATGCAAGCCGCGTCCAACGCGCGTCCATGAAGCCTATACAGTATCCTGGGTGCGCTGGTACCTGTCATTTCAAATGTCATTTCAAATGACATTTGAAATGACAGGTACCAGGAAGTGGATCCCAACTTTAAGCAAAAGAAAACCTAAAAACCTAAAATCCAGTGCACCGGGAAAGCCACTCTTCAGATCGCCGGCGGTGAAAGCGGCCCCCGCCAGCGAAGATGGATGAACGCACGCCCGTAGTGCAATTTGGGCACTCAAGCCAGCAAAGGCGCATGAATGGGCGTGCGTGACGTCACGGCGTTCGTCCATACGCTTTCAGTGCCTTGAGCACCCCTTCCCAAATTGACGGGCGCTCAAGCCAGGAAAGGCGCATGAACGGGCGTATGTGACGTCACGGCGTTCGTCCATAAGCTTTCGGTGCCTTGAGCACCCCTTCCCAAATTGACGGGCGCTCAAGCCAGGAAAGGCGCATGAACGGGCGTATATGACGTCACGGCGTTCGTCCATACGCTTTCGGTGCCTTGAGCGCCCGTCCCAAATTGACAGGCGCTCAAGGCATCGAAAGCGTATGGACGAACGCCGTGACGTCACGCACGCCCGTTCATGCGCCTTTGCTGGCTTGAGCGTCCAAATTGCACTACGGGCGTGCGTTCATCCATCTTCGCCGGCGGAGGCCGCTTTCGCCGCCGGCTGCCCCCGGGAGGCAGGGGAGCCGCGGTGCGTGCCTCCGGAGGAGGGCAGAGAGGACTGTAAGAAAAAGTAAGTTAACTTTTGTTACACTTTATTCCCAATACTTTAATAGCATGTCGAGTCGCTTTTGCCCTGTGCCTTGCTTCAGGAGGAGGGGAGAGAGGACTGGGGCTGCCCCGGAAACCGGCACCCATGGACGCGGCCAGGGCAGGTGAGCGGGGGCTGGGGGATGGGATTAGTCGCGATCTGAAGAGTGGCTTTCCCGGTGCGTTGGATTTTAGGTTTTTAGGTTTTCTTTTGCTTCGGGAGGAGGGGAGAGAGGACTGGGGCTGTCCCGGAGACCGGCACCCATGGACACGGCCAGGGCAGGTGAGCGGAGGCTGGGGGAAAGTTTGCCGCCTACCCTTACCCCTGCCTCTAACGCAGGGGTAAGGGTAGGTGGTAAATTAGCAGGTAAAAGACACAGCAAGATAGGTTAAAAAGGAGATAGTCGGGGCGCACGTTACTGTATGGGAGGGAATAGCTAATCGGATCGTTTACATACATATACATGCCTCGGGCGGAAAGGGATACGCGTCGAGTAAAAGAAGCGGTAAGGATCAGTAAAAACAGATAGTGAACCGCGGGTTAGACTTACGCGGCCAAATTGTGAGTACACAGCTGGTTAGAATTGGGGTAACTGTGGCCGCGCTTTACTGTATTGGCCTGATAGAGAGAACAGAGATTTACCCACTTCTCAGACACTGTCAAGATAATAATCATTTTGTAAAAGTTCAATAGGCTGTAGAGGCACTAAAAATCACAGCAAAGAGCCAGCAATGGTGTTCAATGGAAAAAAGATTTACTTTAACTTAAAAACAAGATCCAGGCCAATATTGCAAAAATCATAAATAGCAGAAGAAAAATTATGATTACAAAAGCTACGGTCACTTTGTCCATGGTGCAAACTATCCCAAATCTCTGTTCTCTCTCTAACAGGTCGATACTCTAAGGCCGCGGTAGAAAGAGTGCGGCAGTGCCGGGCGCACCCTCGTTCCCTGCACGCACAGTTCTCTTCACATACCGCTCGATACTCTATTCAAATTGCTTGCAAATGCAAGCCACGTCCAACCCGTGCTCAACGTGCGTCCATGAAGCGAAACCCCTTTTACTGTATAGGCGGTATATTCAGTGCCTATACAGTATCCCGGGGTGCGCTGGTACCTGTCATTTCAAATGTCATTTCAAGTGACATTTGAAATGACAGGTACCAGGAAGTGAATTGTTCCCCCCCTCCCGAAGCAAGGCGCAGGGCGAAAATTCAAACAAAAGGGAATAAAGTGTAAAAAAAAAGTAAACTTACTGGCGGGAGCCGGCGGGCGCACGTTCAATCAGGCGGCGGCGGGAGCCGGCGGGCGGGTGGGTGCCCATTCATCCAGGCGGCGGCGGGAGCAAGGGTTACACACACTCATTCACACACCACACACACACACACACTCGCTCAGCAGCCAGGCTGCAAATCCAAACAGCCCCTTCTCCAACTATGCCTCCCCCCCCTCCCTCCCGAGTACAGAAATAGAGACTCATGCAGCCCTTCCCCCACCGACACATGCACGCCCCCCCCCCCCCCAACCGAAGAGAGAAAGCCAAATTGGCAGGCGGTAGCTGTTTGCCAACATGACGACCTGGCTGCGCACAAGTGCTGGCTTCTTCAGGGGGAGGTTATGTTTGGCACCCCCCCCCCTTGCCCCCTTGAAGCTCGCACCTGCTAGACGTCCTCAGCTGTGCCCTCTTGCACAGCGGCGCTGCTCGGCGCCCTTTTCCTCCCACTATTTTGCAGGAGACGAGGCTGGCTACGATTCCAGCTCGTGTCAGGTCCTTGGTTCCCTCTGGTAAGGGACAGATTCTGAACTAACCCCGGATCGATCGGCTCTCGCTAACTTCTTGGGTCGCAGAGGGAGGGAGGGAGAGAGGAGGAGGATGAGGAGGAGGGAGTCCGTGGGCCGTTCATCCAGGCGGCGGCGGGAGCCGGCGGGCGGGCGCGCGTCGATCCAGGCGGTGTGGGGAGGGTGGGCGCGCGTTTATTCCGGGAGCCGGCGGGCGGGTGGGCGTGCATTCATCCAGGCTGGCGGCGGGAGCCGGCGGCTGGTGGGCGCGCGTTCGATCCAGGCGGCGGCGGGAGGGTGGGCGCGTGTTTTATCCGGGAGCCGGCGGGCGGGTGGGCATGCATTCATGCAGGCGGAGGGAGCCGGCGGCGAAAGCGGCCTCCGGCATCCCCCGCCGGCAGTGAATGAATGCGCGCCTGTGCGACCCGTTCGATTTCGGCACTCAAGGTGTGACGTCATGACGCTTGACGTCGCCTTGAGCGCCGAAATCGCACGGGTCCACCAGCTCCTCCCTGAATCCCTGCACAGCTTGACCGTGGCCTCCACAGGCGTCCCCGGGCTCATCGCGGCCTTCTGCTTCGCAGACCTCCTCGTGCCGGGGCTCGGCATCCTCCTCGGCGTCGGCCCTGCCCCCTAGCGCAAGCACGCGGAGCTCCCTCCAACTTAAAAGTTCAAGCACGGGAAACCCACGGGTGGCACCCGAGTCTGACGTCACTTGAGCGGGGTATATAAACCACAGCTTGGCCCCTAGCTCATTGCCTTGGCAATTGGGTGGTACACTCCAGTGTTCGTTAGTTTGCCTGTGCCAGTGTCTCCTGTTCCAGTGTCTTCTGTTCCAGCGTCTCCTGTTCCTTCGTCTCTCCTGATAGTACCTGTCGGACTGATCTCACAGTACTGACCTTGCTTCCACTGACCACGTCTGACTGCTGCCTGGAACCGACCTCTGCCTGACCACGTCTGACCGCTGCCTGGAACCGACCTCTGCCTGTCCACTGACCACGTCTGATCACTGCCTGGAACCGACCTCTGCCTGTCCACTGACCACATCTGACCGCTGCCCGGAACTTGACCTTTGCCTGACCTGACTACGCCCGGACTGACTATAGGTATTGACCCCTGCTTCGGCTGACCATTCTGAACTCTTACTCTGGCCTTGATCCTCGCAATACATTCGGACAGCCTATTCTGGCCTCCTGCGAGCTCTGAACATTCTTACTTGGACATCGACCGTGCACCCTTGTTCGTGGTGGGCATGCCCTCCCCTTTGGGTCAATCATCTGCTCAACCAAATCAAAAATAATGGTAGCTGATATGAGGATCCCAGTACCCGCATAGCGACAGTCTTTCTCCGCTGCCGCGTGAAACATATGGGGGTACCCCTTGATTTGCAGGACACGCTCATGTCGCTTCCTGATATGTGTCTCCTGCAAGAATGCAATAGATATGTGCAATCTATTCAGGTCCTTTTGCAGCCGATATCGCTTCCCATAGCTCCCAGCACCCTTAACATTCAAAGAGGCTACTCTAAGTGACATGTCTCCCGGTAAAGTAAGTCGCTAATGTCAACACTGGGTTGCCACTATCCCTGCCCATAATGCGCCCTCCAGTCTGATAAAATATGATGTGTACTCTCCAAACGGTCCTCATGTCTGCAAACATAATTGAATGTATTTGGTTCTGCTCATACAAAACAAAAAGCTGGACAGGAAGTTCCCTACGTCTTATGTGATCCGTGGCCCTCCCGCTACGGACTCCTGCTTAGGGAGCTCGCCTGCTGACCCAAGAAGCCCTCCCTCTCCCAACCAACCCCCTTCCCCCCGAATACCATGTCAGCAATATAAACTCGTATCATTAACACTCAAAACTAACTTTGTACATAAATAAAATAAGCCCTTATCCCCCAACCATATGTAAGAGCAACCCAACATATCTGTTCAGTGTTAGAGTCCTGGATAAGTCCTCATTCACACTCCGATCTGCCATTCGACGATCTTCAGCAATAAGTAACCGAGACTCTTTATCCTTGGTCTGTAAGCAATCCCCGCGATCTGGTGTTCAAGCGGCGCCTGTTTCTGTCCACTTTCTGCCACTTACTTGACCGTTCGGGCTGTCGTATACCCTTGGTTGCAATTTCTCCAGGCACATTAATCTGTATACCAGCCTCCTGAAAAATGGCCGCTGCGTCCGCCATGTTTCGCACTCTATACATTTTGCCTCCATGATGAAAAGTCAGCGCAAAAGGAAAATTCCATCTGTACTTGATTTCAGCCTGTCGAAGCGCTTCTGTAGTGGGCCTTAAATCATACCTCTTCTTAAGAGTGCTTGCCGCTAAGTCTTGAAAGACCGCGACTTCCTGGGCTTCCCAGGCCCACAAACGCTGTTTACGAGCGGCAGCCATGATCTGCTCTTTTTGGGTATAACTATTAAAATTGAGGATAATGTCTCTTGCCTTGTCCTCCCGTCGAGAACCAAGCGCTCTGTGAGCCCTCTCTATTGTTAGCGACTTCGAAATCTCCTCCATAGAGCACGGCGTTTCGGTGCTTGATTGCAATAGCAGGAATGTGCAAAATTTCCTGGCTGTGGCCATGCAGTCCGCGAAATCCGGGGATTCTGAAATGCCGCGAAGCCGAATATTGTATCGCCTGGACCTGTTCTCCAGGTCCTCAAGTTTATCCGCTAAGGTAGTTAGCTCAGTTCTGGTTTCCGTATCGTGAAGGGCAATCTCCTTTAAAGTAGTCTCTTGCTCGTCCAGTCGCAGATCTAATTCATCGACGCGATGCCCGAGCGCCATGAGGTCATCCCGGAGCTCCGAAAAAGATGCGCACAGTTCCTCTTTATGGGCTTTGTTTTCGGCTCGCAGCTCGATGAACCACTCGCGTATAGTAGATTTAGTTGGTAAATCGGCTATGGAGGGTGTAGGGTCTATGTTCGCCTGCGGCGAAAGTATCGGGGCTTCCACTTCCATATCAGCCTCTACTACCTCCAGGCACCCTGTGGGATCAGGGCCTGTTTTTTTCAACTCCTGCGCCGATCGCGTAAACGAAAACTTTTGTAAATCACTTTTTTTCTTGGAAGTCATCAGTCATGTTCCCCTGACAGCATCCACCACTTTGCGTCTCGGTTGGGCAGCCCGAATCCTTAGTTTTGAGTGTTTTGTTCCCGGGGGAGGTAGGAGCTGACGAATCAGGCGGCCATCTTGTCTCGTGGCGAATAGCGCCCCCTCCTGTAACTTTTTATGATCAGGAAGTCAGGATATATCCTGACATGGCTCCTGTAACGCAGTATAGGAGAGAGAATTTTTGTCATATAGGCAAAATGTTACCACTTTGGGGTTTTCTTTTTCATTACTCAGTTTATTGTTTATATGCCACCGTACCTGGGAAACTGTAAATTGCTGCTGTAAATTACCATCGTACCTGTAAATAGTTACCCCATTTCTATATTAGTTGCAAGTTCTTGTATACATAGTTATTGTTCCCTGTAAAGGCATTGCTGGAAAGTTGAGTTACTTGTAAACCGATACGATGTGCAAACGGTTGTCGGTATATAAAAAGTTCTAAATAAAATAAATAAATAAATTATGGTACCCCTGTAAATGCATTTTTAAAAAGGGGGAAGAGATATTTGTCTTTTTTCAAACTGAACAGTTACGGCAATTTATAGGTGAAAGCTTGCTGGGCAGACTGGGTGGGCCGTTTGGTCTTCTTCTGCCATCACTTCTATGTTTCTATGTAAAACCTATAACATCATCTCCAAATACTTAAAAGGAAGAAGGCATATAAAAAATACCGCTGAAATTCTATGCATAGCTCATGCCTAAGTTAATGTTTCTTTAATCTCCTGGTAAAAATGTATTTGTCCCTCTCTTCATATTTTCTTTAAAGTTTATCTTGAAATGTCCTTATTATAATGATGGTTTTTTGAGAACATGAGTTGACGGATGGTCTGTGGACTGCCCTGTGGACCACCACTCTTACCTTTAGCCCAGCCTGAGTCGTGGTGGGACACCACCATCAGGCATGGCAAGACACTGCCACCAATTTTTCCCGAGTTGGTCATCCTCTGACACAACAAGAAACTATTGGGGGGCCTCCGCGCAGTGCACCTCTCTTTGGATTTTAAAGGGATCATGGCAGGAAAAGCCCACAGCCCCTGAGGATGATGTCATAAGCCTTAGGCCATAAAAGGGCCTTTTCCCAGCATTCCACACCTCATCAATAGGTCCACTACTGTCACGTAGAAGCAAGATGCCTCAACATCCCTACCTGTGTTCCTGGTCTTCGTCTCTTCAGTTCCTGGTCTTCATCTCTTCAGTTCCTGGCCTTCATCTCCATTTGTGGTCAGTCTTCAGTTATTTGTGTGGTCTTTGCCTTGAGGTCAATCTTCAGTGTCTTCTGTCTCCTCGCCTGTCAGCCTGTGCTGTTCCTCACCTCCATACCTGCCTATCTATCACACCTTCCCTTGGATGGATCTCCAGTTCTGACTTCGGCCTGCTCTGGACTATGCTTGACCACCTCCTGCCACTGACTACTGACTGATTCTCAATGATGCTTGAGCTCCGCCTGCCACTGACCACTGCCTGCTCTCTGATTACATCTGAACTCCACCTGCCCCGGACCCTTCCTGTTTATCGAATCCTGCCTGTTTACCAGACCATCTCAATGGATCTCCAGTTTGTCAGCAAAGGGCCCCACCTAAGACCTGCCAGTCCTGGCACCTGAGGACCCAACCTGAGGGGAATGAAGGCGGGTATAGGTGAAGCTCCAGTTGGGCCTCCTCCTCAACCAGTTGAGCCAGCCCTTCAGGTCCCCACCCTGTAGGTTGCACCAACTCCACTTCAGTCCAAGGTCCATGCACACAACACAGCCATTTGAATTATGTGACTGGTTCTTGAACCTTCAAACGGACTCCACTCCAGAGGGAACAGAAAGCAGCAATGGGGCGGAAGCCAAAATAGACTCTGAGTGGCAAGAGTCCACTGGGGGAAGAGGCAACACAGACTGCACAGAAGAAGGCAGTGTTAAATGGACTGAGGAAGACAGCAGGAAGAACCCTGAGAGAGGCACTGTAGGGAGACCTAAAGATTTATTTATTTATTTAGCATTTTTCTATACCGACTTTCCAATAACAGAATTATTGATCAATTCGGTTTACATTCTAAACAATAACAATGACAAGTAAATGTCTTACAATGAACAGGTCGAAATAACTTGGATTACGATATATGGGGTTAATAACATAATTAAAAGGTACGGTGCCTAATGTAGGCTAGATAAACAGGTGGTAGGTATAAAGTTGGGTCTTGATATTAGACTGCCAAAGATCATGTGATTTCTAGAGAAGATCTATATAGTTCTCTAGCGTGTTACCACGGAGGGGATCATTGGCAGGGATATTCCGCAGGTTGCTGTTATGGGAAAGCTTGATTGAATAACCAAGTCTTGAGTCTTTTTTGATGGCACCTCAGAAAGCCCAGAGGTAGCTGCTATACGGTGCTTAAAAACCAGAGAAAGCCGAGACAGAAGCTGTGGAGAGTCCTGAGAAATGGACCAAAGACTGCTCAGAAGAGAGCAATACTGAATGGCCTGTGTTATGATTCTGCCCTATAGGCAGCCTCTCCATCTTCTTTTCAGCTATCTTCTGCAGCCCGGAAGCTGCCGACATTTTACCATTGTGGCTGGAGCCGCCGCCATGTTTCCTGCGTGGCCGGAGCTGTGCTGTGCCCTTCTTGAGGCCGGAGGCCGCCGACACCTTCCCTTCGTGGCAGGAGCCGCGCTGCTGTAAACAATGCGGTCAGGAGACCGCCAACAACCCTCTTATGTGGCTGGAGCCGCGTTACTTTCTTCTAAGTGTCCCGGAGGCCACCGGCATTTCCCCTCGCGCCTGTGAGCCTCGTTGTGATACCTTATACGGCCAGGAGGCCACCGACTGGCGTCCCCATGTGGCTCGGAGGCTACCATCTTACCTTGGGCCCTCCAGAGGAAAAGGCCTGCATCCCCAGCCTTGCCTGTGTCCAGAGGCCGCTTCTGGTTCATCTTCAGCGGCAGGAAGCCACCTGGGACATCAGGGCCTGCCCTGAGGCCTAACTTCAGCTCCTGCTTCAGTTCAGCATCTTCCTGTGCAGCAGGGCCGCTGTCCAGGGTCCTGTACTGCTTCCTCCTTCCTCCTAGGAGGCGAGGCTTGCTCTCTCTTCAGCATTTAAAGGAACAGTGAGGGAGAGATCCACCAAGTGATGTCATCTTTGACCTATAAAAAGGTCTTGTCTTCATTCTTTCCTTGCCTTTGCAAGGAGCCAGTCCTCATTAGGACTTCTCGTCATCTGCTTCTCAAGGCACATCGTTTTATGTAGGATCCTGTGTCTTCATGATGTCCTCATGCTACGTCTACGTCTTCGTCTATTCAAGGTCTCCAGATGTCTTGTCTTGATGTTTTCTTTATCCGGTCGATCCACATCCTGGCAGTGCAAGTCTCCAAAGAGGTTCCAGCTTCTTATTTTAACCTTCGTTGTAGAGGCATCCCCTCGAATCCTGAACCTTGCCTGGATCCTTGGAGTCTGCACCCTGCCTCCGCTTTATGAATGAACTCTATTAGCCAATCCGTTCTGGCGTGGCCCTGCCTGGCCTTTATAAGCTGTGCAGGGTGCATTTTGGAACAGGCTTCATCGGAGTCTTCACTTCATCTCCTTTCTTCCCTGTGTGGGGAACCACCAGTGTGGTCCAGGAACTGTCTTCATTGGCTGAGTATATGGGCATGTGATGTGGAGTACCGACTCTGCTCTGCCAACTTGTGTAGGGAACCACTAGCGTGGTCCGCGACCAGCCTACCCCGGCTGTGTAGGGCGCGCCGTCTGCGTGGTCCGAGACCAGTCCGGCTAGGTTGTGTAGGATGCGTGATGTCCAGTACCGACCAAGTTATCTTCAAGCAACTCATGGTCTTCCAGAGTTTCTTCATATACGAGACCAGAGTTCCTCTTCACTCCACGTATCCAGTTTTCATTTCTTCATTGTTCTGAAGTCTCGTCTTACTTCACGTATCCAGAGTGATGTTCCACTTCACATATCCTGAGTCATGTCTCACTTCAAGTCTTCATCTTTGATGTCCTCATCCTCTGACCACTGTCTGCCCTGTCGCAGTTGCTGCTCCATGCGGCAGGTCCGAAAGGGCTTGGAGTAGTCGGAGAACCACTCATGAGACCAACATTGCGTTGTTTGGGTCTCTCTCTGCTGCGTACAGGTGTGGCTGTGGTTGAGGTCATCATCCTTCCATCTTCAGCCCATGCTGGGTCACCTCTCACCTGCCTCTGTGCTTGCCGGAGCTCCTCTGCAGCTGTATCAGGGCCCAGGGGCAGACAAAACCACCAGAGATGGGATCGCTATCCGTGTTCCCACAACAGCCTGCTGGTTCCAGCACCGATGGGCCTTTGGCACACAGCAGGATGGAGTCTGATAGAGGCACTGCCAAGGAGTCAGATGGAAGAGCCACATAGGCCAGGGAGACCCCAGCGGGAGGGGCTTCAGAAATGCTAGATGGAGGTGCTAAGGGAGCCTGAAGCGGGGTACCATGGAGATCCCATTGAGAGACGCTTCAGAGGAGCCAATACATGACAATGACAAAGAGTCAGTAAGAACTGTGGTGGAGTCACTAGAAGGTGCTGATCGTGATGGTGCAGAGGAGGCACAGGTCACTGCAAAGATGAGTGAACAGTACTCACCACACATCCCACAACCAGTCCAAAGAGTCCCACTAATGTGGAAGTGGAACCTGAAGCTATAAATGGACTCAGTTAAAGGACTGTGCATATACACTGGGTATGGGCCGCAGTGGGTGATACTAACAATGATGTCTGGGGTAACCCTAATGTGTGGGGGTGAGTCTGACCCTAGATTCCCGACCCCAAGGATAGCTGGTGGGAGGCCAGATAAAGGGGAGTTCAGTGTGTGGTACTTCCTTGGGTGAGATCTTACATTCAGACAACATCCAACAAGGCATGGATCTGTGCAGTCTGGGTAAACAAGCATCAGGATAACTTGCTTGATGCAGTAGTTACTACCCGTAACCATTAAGCCTTATGCTCACCTTTGATGCAACTCCAACATTACTCTCTGCATCAATGGCAGGGGGTGGCAGGAAATTTGAATCAAACAGTTACCAACAAGGGCCCAAGGGCCCTGAACTTGGTGGTCGGAGAAACAGATAAATATGGGAAAATAAGGGTGGGAGCTTGCTGGGCAGACTGGATGGGCCAATTGGTCTTTTTCTGCCATCATTTCTATGTTCTATGTAAGTAGTAATGCTGGGACTGATGGGTCCAAGCTGAAGTGGGGAGGGGGTATTTTCCCCCTTTAAATCTGTGCAGGACCAGGCTGGATGCCTGGTCCACCTTAAATCCCACAGAAGGAGAGAGCTCTGTGGGCAGGTCCTGCTGGGTAAGGAGAGTCCTGAGGGTGGAATCAGCTGGGGTAGGATAGGTTTTTGAGCCCAGCTGGGTCTCAGGAGGCCCCTATGTATCCAGGAGAGACAGCTTCTGTAAAACTATTCTGACCAAACCAGAAGGGAGTGAATGTACACTGTCCAGAAGGAAGTCAGTCTACAACCCTGGGTGTAATTTGAATACTGCGAAAGTAGGCAGTCCAGTGTTGTGTTGTTGTTGTCTATATGAATAAAAATGAATATTGCATTAGAAAAGGCTGCAGCCTTGCTCCAGCCCTGAAGGTTTGCTCGGTCATCCTCATAGGCAGCTATAAAAGTCTTCAGAACAGATAAGGCACCAGGCTTGGATGACTATACTGCCAGGTTCTACAAAGAGTATGCAGACCAAATAGTGCCCTTGATGAAGGGAGCATTCAATTATTTGGTGCAGGATGGGCATTTACATCCATCCATGAATGTGGCTGGTATAACAATCCTCCTAAAAGAGGAAAGAGATGAAAATTTATGTAGCTCATATCAGCCAATTTCATTGCTTATTCTAGACGTCAAAATTCTGGCAAAGATAATGGCAACAAGGCTAGCTTCTATTATATCTTATATAGAGCATGAAGATCAAGTAGGATTCATACAATGCATGTCAGCCTGGGGGATTTTTTTCAATACTGGCCAATTGGGTATCTGTGACTTACTCTTGGTTGCTCTGTGCATGTGCTTCAACAGCTCCTAAAAGTGCACCAAGCTAATTGTTGAAAGGTATATCAAGGGACCTGGAATCTGGCAAAATTGAGACAAAAATCTTTCCATTTTTCCTAATAAAGTAGAGCACATCCTAGACCAGGGGAGAGCAAACTGAGCTGCAGTCCCTTTTCAATCCATATAATTGATTGGGCCCCCTACAAAATTGGTTATCTCTCTCATATATTCTGGATTCCCAGTCTAGTGTCAAAATCTTTTGCCAACCAATCAGCTCTTGAACCAGTTGCCAAGTAATGAGACAATCACACTGCCAGCCAATGGCTCAAACACACACAAAGATATTTGCTATTATGCTGCTTCTCTTGTGCTCATTCAGTGAGTGCACCCCTGCCCCAGCTCTGCAGCATCACTATCTAAAAGTTGATTCTCGTTGTCATCCCTTCCTCAGCCTGCAGCAGCCCCTTCCCTATCCCATTCTGACCCCTTCTTGGCACCCTCACGCTCCAGAAGATTCATTGGTTCCATAGCCAGCTGTCCCTCTCAAAGCTCAGCCCAGCCATCTCAGACAAAAGCCTCACTAAAACTGCACAGGCATCACCTCCTAGCTCACCCCCTCCCTTTCTATGACAGTAGCTTGCCTCCTCTTCTAAGGAGCCTCCCCAACTCCAGCACATTCTCATTGATTCTATGCTACACAGTCTGCTGCTTTTATGGTTCCCTAGGCTCTGCTCTGCCTACCTATTCTTGGGGAGAAGGGACCAGAAGTGATCCATATTGCCTGCTTCCTCCAGGGCTTAAGAAAAAGAAAATCAAGCCCTTGTCAAGACTATATGGATCACTTCTGCAACCAAGACTGAGGAGAGCCTGGCCCATGACAACCTAGCTCCAGATCAAATTCTGCTTTCTCACGTGCAATGGTGCAATGGTATTAAGCATCCACACAAAATTTAAAAATTATACATTTGTAATAAGATTTTATATGAAAAAAATGGACATTCAAAGTACAGTCTTCTAAAGTAAAAATATCATGGCATGTATTCTATGGCTTCAATATTCAAAGCAATCCATTTAGGTAAATTAGCCAGATAAGACTTATGTGGCTAACTTACATAGGACATTAAGCAGAATGGCTATGCTGCTGAATATTCCTGTATTAGGCGCTATTTAGTCGGATAAGTTATATACGGCTAAGTTAGACCTGCTCTATGACAGGTTAAACTTATATGATTAACTTAACTGGATATGAATAAATATTGCTACTTATCCAGCTAAGGGGGTCATTTTCTATCCCTATCGCACGCGAAAAGTCCCTTTTCGCATGCAATAGCTAGATAGGGGCGGAGTCTGGGTGGCAGCGGCACTGGAAGAGTTGGAGTCGGGGTGGCATCGGGGCGGACGCTGCGGAAACTTCGCTGGCAGCGAAAAGGTAAGACCCCTTATCGCCACCAGTAGCGCGCCCAATAGCACCACCTTTCATGAGTGCTGCGATCGCTACCAGCTTTTGCAGGACCGCCCCCCGCCCCCCGTTACCACGCAATTCAGGAAGGCGTGCAATTTTAGAAAATCCAGGCCTAAATTAGCTGGATTAGTAGCGCTGCCTTAATCTGCCCACTGCCCAACTTCAATTTATCCGACTATCTACTTAGCCAGATAAATGACTTATCCAGCTAAGTGGTGGCTGCTGAATGTAGCTGGATATTCAGTGGCAACCACATGCATTGATCTGGTACCAACCAGAAAACCCTGAAAAAAAGTAAAAGATACTTGGAAGTCATGGTATTAGGTGTATTGTAAAGTGTCATGCGTGTGGGCTTGGCCCTCAGAAAACCATGAGTAAACTAAATTACAATTATAATATAGTTAACCTCCCATACCATAACAGCATTAACTGCCAGCACTCGAACAGTAACAAACATGCTTATGAAAAGGCAACACTGCAAATATTGCACAAAGCCCTAAAACATCAATACACCTCCTATTAGGAAAACAGAACAAGCCAAGCTGCTATAGATCCCTACACAGAAACTACACCCTAACAATATACCTCATCTCAATCTGACACAGACAGAACATAAACAGACCCTCACCAAATACTGATTAGATAGACCATAAAGTATAAATAGAAACATGCAAACAGAAACTAAACAGAAACTGTACCAAGCCAGACAATGTATGAAAAATAAAAACATTACTATGCTTCATAAAACATCAAATTCTAAAACCAAGGAAAATAAAAAAAACATAATAGCAAAACCATTCTTAAAAAAAGCAAATATTTATAAACAGCTGATGAATAGAATATCAAATAATTTAAAAACTTATAAATGTTTTTAAAATATACTGTTTTGAAATTATTTTTGGTGTTTGGGAGACACATCAAATAACATGCAACAATTGTAACTAGTAAGGATAAAAAACCCAACCTTGCATTCCATACCTGGAAAAGTTGGATTTCCAGTCATCCTGTTGCGGATTAGCAAGAGAAAAAGGGGTGCAACAACTTTCGCCTTTCTCCCTCTCTCTCATATACAGTTGCAAGCATGTACCCTCTCACATACACGTACAGCGGCAGGCACCCTCTCACACACATACATATACAGAAGCAGGCACCCTTTCACACACACATATATACAGAGGCAGGCACCCTTTCACACACACACACACAGAGGCAGGCACAGAGGCAGGCATCTTTACAAACACACATACAGGCACCCTCTCGCTCTCTCACACAATTGTGCCTCTCTTCACTTTCTTCAACTGCTGCTGCTTCATTCACTTTCTTTTTCGGCCCGCAAACATGGTCTCTGGCATTGGCTGCAGCCTCATTTTATCTTCTTTTTCGGCCCCACTGGCCTGGTCTCCGGCAGCAGTCTGTGACCTCTCTCCATTTTCTTTTCAAGCCCTGCTGGTCTGGTCTTTGGCAGCGGCCCACAGCCTCTTCATTTTCTCATTTGGCTCCGTCGGTCTGGTCTCCAGTTGCAGCCTTTCTTATTTCTTCTTCAGCCTAGACTCTGGCCCCGGCCCTGGCCCACAGCCATTCTTCTCCTTCTCCAGCCCTGCTGGCCTGGGCTCTTCATTCTATACTCACCAGTGTGCGAGGATACAGCAAAGCAAACAAATGGTCACCATACTTGGGAACTCTCAGGATTTCACCCTGAAGCTCAGAGAATTTACATCAATTGCAAGGTTTCAGGGGAAACATTAGAAATCTCAGGGCTTCTCTGTATACAGCTCAGCCTCTCCCCTTCCTCAGTAAACCTGCAGAGAACAGGAGAAGTGGGGCGAGCCTAGAGTAGACACTGCAAGCAACATGAGGAGAGAAACTGGAGAAGAGCTGCAACACTCACAAAACTCAGTCTGCAGCTGTGATTCCAGGACTTGGGAATCACTCAGCTAAGGGTAGAGTGAGGATGCATAAGTCATGGAGCTGAGACTTATAGGGGGAGGGAGCAAAGAGAGTGCTGGGGTCAGGGACAGATGAAGGGGAAGTATGCTGGGTCATCTAGGGAGGGGGGACAGGTGATGGTGATGGGTGGGAGAAAAAGAAAGTGTGGATTAGTTGGGAGCGGGGCGATGGAAGAGAGAAAGCTGATACATATTATTCCATTCATTCCCCCATCCTCTGCTAATCAACAGGAATCTCAGGGTGTTCCCAACTCAAAGGTTTCCAGGTATGATGGTCATATTGCCACCTTTTGTTGTCGTCGGGATGTGGATCCTTAGGCCGACCGGCAAGGAGAGATGATCGGCAGGCAGACACGCTCAGCGGGAGTTGGAACTTCACCTGGAAACCCGTGACCCCACCAGAGGAGCTGTTGAGGCCCGAGTCGCTAGGACTTAGGTGGCTTCGCCCTGGAAGTCCGAGGTCCCCCCAGGAGGAGCCCGTAGGGACCGGACCGCTGGGACTTAGGAGAGACGCTGGCGTGGAAGAAAACCTGGAGCGGACCGTGATCAGGACTGGCAGCAGAAGTCGGAACCGTGAAGACGAACCGGGGTCAGGGCAGGCAGCAAGAATCAGAACCGTGAAGACAAACCAGGATCAGGGCAGGCAGACAAGAATCAGAACCGTGAAGACAAACCAGGATCAGGGCAGGCAGGCAAGAATCAGAACCGTGAAGACAAACCAGGATCAGGGCAGGCAGCAATCAAGCAGAAACGAACAGGAACGCTGGAACCGGAACACAGGATCAAGAACACAGGAACAGCAACTAATCCTCCGAGGAGTGACCTAGTTGCAAGGCAAAGCAGGAAGGGAACCTGCAGGTTTAAATCCCCCGCCGAGGCTGACGTCAGGAGAGGAATGATTCAGCACTTCCGGGTGCTGGACCTGTAAAAGGCTTGCCCGCGTGCTCGTTCCCCTGCAGGGGGAGGAGTTATCACTGGGCCTCGCCGGCGTCTCCACGAGGGAGACGCCGCTGCCATGCGGCCAGGACGGCCCCGAGACACGCAGCTCGTGGCGCAGAAGAGGGACCCGCGGGGCAGGTAAGGACCCGGTCGCTAGCATGGCGATCGGGGCTGTAACACCTTTCATCATGTGACCAATTTAACTGGCCCACTGGGGCATGCCCAAAGTCCCAATAGGCCAATCCGCCCCTGCTGGTCTGACTATCTAAAGGCTGGATTGGAAATAGGATGGTGTCATGCCTTCAAATGTTGTGGAAAGACACCTCTGAAATGGATAGGTAGGAGTTGATTATGTGATGGCACAAGCTAGCAAAGATTTGAAACCCTTGCTTGTCCATATGGCTGCCATGACTTGTGACCAACATAGCATAGTTGCTGTCCTATAGGATGGGTGTGCTGTTTGTGCATTTTGGACTTAGTAGAAACCAAGACCAAGGCAGGTGTGCTGATAGATTCTTAGTTATAAGCTCTGTGCATAGCATTAAGGGTGGGGAAGTTTTTGTCATGAGCCAACAATAATCCTCTTTCAGAATCCTGCCATTGTGTAAAATGTATAAACCAAAGCTCCCAGAGGAATCATGCCATAGGCATGATGTCTTCTGCATTTTCAATGTTGTTATGTAGAAAGACCAGCATTTAGAGGCACTTCAGGTCTTGAGGGGCTCATGTCAATGACAAGGAAAAATCAGTTAGCATACATGCTTTTGACAGATGCCTGTCAGGCTGCCAGATGTAGGCACTCTTTTGTGAGGAGTAATGCCTCTGACTACCTCATTAGCAGGTGAGGACAAGCTTGGCACAGACATTATAGATGGCAGATGATGAACAGGCCAGGATCAGCAAAATTGGGACTCAGTAGATAATCAAAGTGTAAACAACAATGTCCTAACCAATGTGTGTGTCTGGGTGACTGATGTTCTGTGTTAGCCTCTGGCTATATCTGTGTGTGGAGGTGATCTTACTGTCATTGTTCTCTTTCTTACCTCTACAATGCATACGCCAGAGCATGTACCGGTGGGCACCCAATTAGCACACGCTGTCTTTGGACTCAAGCAGACCTGTGCTTCCACTTTTTATGATGGATGCAACAGTTATGCTAATGTGTAGGTGGGGAGAAAATGGCCTCACACATTGCTACCAAATATTCCACCTTGGCCTGATATTGTTTATTCATTCAGTTGAGAGGGGGTATGTGAAAATTGGCAGCTTCAGAGCTCAGATGTGCTGTGCCATTTTGCTGGATGAGTAGATATCTGCCTATAGTGTATACCGCCCCCCCCCCAAGCACCTGAGGTTCTCCCACCCAGTACCTGGAGTGGGTGTTTTTGTGTTGGTATCAGGGGTGTGCCTAGCTGGAAGAGCTTCAGCTGCTGGAGAGGCTGTGTGTTTGGGGGAGGGGAGATTTACGTGATATTAATTGATTTTGGGGATGCAGGGTTGGAGAGAAGGGGGTGGGGGGAAATGGCGCCCTTATGCCTGGTACATTCAGGTTCACCTGATTAATGGGTTG
This sequence comes from Rhinatrema bivittatum, assembly GCF_901001135.1. Lineage (NCBI taxonomy): Eukaryota > Metazoa > Chordata > Amphibia > Gymnophiona > Rhinatrematidae > Rhinatrema > Rhinatrema bivittatum. The sequence goes on from NC_042619.1 coordinate 78,211,774, forward strand.
GGGGAGGTGTCTGGGCCAGCAGGCTGATGAGACCTGGGGTGGGGGGTGGCAGGAGGCCTACCAGAACACTATTTTATGTAGTCTTTTTTTCCAGACAGAGGCCTACTTACCCAGGTATCTGTTGAAGATATCCTGGTAACTAGACTGTGAGCCTTCCACACAGAACAGCATCACATTAGGCTTACTCTGCCATATGTACAGACTGGCAGGGTAGGCCTACAGAAAATTCATCTTATGTAGCTGTGTACATTTTGGGTGCATAGATTAAGTGGCACTTTAATCCTACTGATTAGAGGGGACAGGCTCTGCTGCTAACTGGAACCACATCACTTATCTAGTAGTCAGTCTAATGCTTATGCACCTCTGTCTACTTGCAGCCTGCTAGAAGACTGTGTCAGCTGCTGTGTGCCATTGCGGATGAGTCACAGAAATATGGAGGACAGAGGTTCCCCACTGGCCAAGAGCAGACAGTGATGGGGCCTGCTGTTGTTTGGCACTAGGCAAACTTCATCAGACTGGATCCCACCACTGCACTGTCTTGGGTTGGTGGTCTGTACATACCTCTTAGCTAAGGCTGATGATCCCAGAGAACTATTGTTGAAGGTCACCCCCAAGGATACTGAATAGAAAATTGTTTGTGTGATCCCTTTTTCTCCACATTCACATGAATTAAGAAAGAATATTAGGAAATATTGGCAAGTATTGAGCATACATCCAGTTTTTCAGCAATAACTGATTTTTGCCATGTCAAGAGCTAAAAATCTGTGGGACATGATATTCCATTGAGCTTATATTGCAGAAGAGGAAGGTCACCTGATTGATTCATCACCAGGACAATATATATGTGGCCATTGTAACATTTGTCAACAGGTTTTCCAGGGACCGGAATTAAGATTCCCTCATCAGAAACCATTCTTACCTGCTCCTTAATAGGATTCATTTATGCCTTGCGGTGACCTTTAGGGCTAATATACACAGGGAAGATTACGCACACCTCAGCTGCATTTGGTGCCAAAGGATCAAATTGCCGGTAGTGGAGCACTGGATATCAGACTCACATACAGAGGAGGATCTGAAAACAGCAATTTTGATACAATTACAAAAGTCTCCCAGAGGAGGAGATTATGTCAAGCGTTCAATTAGAACAGCAATTTATTTATAATTGGAACACTATCATACCACAAGGATTAAATAAAGAGATTGAATATTTATTTATTTATTTAAAATCTTTTCTATACCGTCGCTAAGTTATATACCATCGCAACGGTTTACATGTAGGCACATAAATTAATGTAGGTGAATGCGTACTATAGTACATTCTAACAAGTGCCACCAAAGGTTCAGTTACAACATATCGTTAAAGACAATCAATTGTTTAGTGAAGTAGGTCATGACCAGGTGTTCCTATAAGGTACTGTTCACGGGTAAAATTCATATTCATAGTGTTTACAATTATGTTTATTGTGATATAGAGTTCATAGGCTATTTTACTGCACATTCTTAGAATAGTGCTGTGTGTTGGTGCTCTTCTGCCTAGTCCTGTATATTTTCTATTCTCCAGTCTCTTTATAAAATGCTTGTTTAAAAAGCCATGTTTTTAAACCTTTCTTAAATGTTTTGAGATCTCTTTGTAATCTGATCTCTAGAGGCATTGTGTTCCAAAGTGTGGGGCCTGTTAAAGATAAGGCCCTTTCTCTTACTTGGGTTAGTCTTACTGTTTTTACTAAAGGGATGGTTAAGAGTGCTTTATTTGCTGATCGAAGGTTTCTGTGTGGGACGTGTACTCGTAATGCTGTGTTTAGCCAGTCCGATTTTTCATCATGTATTAGTTTATGTATGGTACATAGGGCTTTGTATTTAATTCTGTGTTCAATAGGTAGCCAATGTAATTCCGCCAGGGTTTCAGTTATATGGTCCCTCCTCCTTTTTCCGGTTAGTATTCTAGCTGCTGTGTTTTGAAGTATTTGAAGTGGCCTTAATGTTGTATTCGGGAGTCCTAGTAGAAGGGCATTACAGTAGTCCGTGCTGGAGAAAACTAGTGCCTGAAGTACTGTTCTCAAATCAGCTAGTTTTAGTAGTGGTTTTAGTTTTCTGAGTATCATGAGTTTTGCATAAACTTCTTTTACTTTTAGCAATATGTGCTGTTTTAGATTGATTTCAGGGTCCATTATTATTCCAAGGTTTCATACTTTTTCAGCTAGTTCAATTTTCTGGTTAACTTTGAGGATTATTAGAGTTTGGATGATTTCAATATTTGTAATATATATGTGGATAAGTGCAAGGTGATGCATATAGGGAAAAATAACTCATGCTATAATTACACAATGTTGGGTTCCATATTAGGTGCTACAACCCAAGAAAGAGATCTAGGTGTCATAGTGGATAACACATTGAAATCTTCAGTACAGTGTGCTGCGGCAGTCAAAAAAGCAAACAGAATGTTGGGAATTATTAGAAAGGGAATGGTGAATAAAACGGAAAATGTCATAATGCCTCTGTATCACTCCATGGTGAGACCGCACCTTGAATACTGTGTACAATTCTGGTCGCCGCATCTCAAAAAAGATATAATTGCGATGGAGAAGGTACAGAGAAGGGCTACCAAAATGATAAGGGGAATGGAACAACTCCCCCATGAGGAAAGACTAAAGAGGTTAGGACTTTTCAGCTTGGAGAAGAGACGACTGAGGGGGGATATGATAGAGGTGTTTAAAATCATGAGAGGTCTAGAAGGGGTAGATGTGAATCGGTTATTTACTCTTTCGGATAGTAGAAAGACTAGGGGGCACGCCATGAAGTTAGCATGGGGCACATTTAAAACTAATCGGAGAAAGTTCTTTTTTACTCAACGCACAATTAAACTCTGGAATTTGTTGCCAGAGGATGTGGTTAGTGCAGTTAGTATAGCTGTGTTTAAAAAAGGATTGGATAAGTTCTTGGAGGAGAAGTCCATTACCTGCTATTAAATTCACTTAGAGAATAGCCACTGCCATTAGCAATGGTAACATGGAATAGACTTAGTTTTTGGGTACTTGCCAGGTTCTTATGGCCTGGATTGGCCACTGTTGGAAACAGAATGCTGGGCTTGATGGACCCTTGGTCTGACCCAGTATGGCATTTTCTTATGTTCTTATGTTCTTATTTTTCCTTTTTAAATGTAGAAATTCTGTTTTTTCAATATTAATCACAAGTTCCATTCGGTTTAGTAGTTGTTTTATAATGTCTAGGTACATATTAGCTAGGTTTAACATTTTCTCTAATGTGTCCTCTATTGGTAGAATTAGTTGAATATCATCTGCATAAATGTAATGTTTGATTCCTAGTCCTGCAAGCAGATGGCATAAGGGCAGCATGTATATGTTAAAGAGGGTTGCAGACAGGGCTGATCCCTGCGGTACTCCTGTTTTGAGATTGACTTTTTCCGATAATGCGTTGTTTATCTGAACTTGGAAGAACCTATTATTTAGATATGAACTGAACCAGTTTATTGTTTTGCTGTATAATCCGATTTCTTCTAGTCTATTTAGTAGTATTTTATGGTTTACTGTGTCGAAGGCACAGGTATACACCAGAAGAGCCCATCACAAAAACAGGTATGTGCGGTAAACGTGAGTTATGACATCATGAACTGGTAACATTTTGATAACCATTCAAAAGATGAGGTAAGCTGCCAAGAACCGTCCTAAAATGGGCATATGAAGGAGTCAACTACATGAATAATAAGTCCTTTTCGATAATGCTTTTATCTATCTTGGTTTGGGAAAGTAATTGTTTTTGATAACAATCAATGTTCTTAATGGTAGCAGTGTTCTCCCAGGCTTCTGATGCAGACAATTTTCATTGAAACGCTGACGGTATTGGGCACAGCACACTAAGCAGGTTTGATTGGACTACTATAGTTGAAGAAACAATCCAAAAAAACAACGCTATTAAGATAAGTATAAAATCTTCTACTGCTAAGTGTGATATGAACATCGGGGGAGAAGATTAAGAGAACGATGTACTTGAATTAGGAATTTCCTGCCTGTTTTTACCAACTTTTAAAAATATAAAAAATTACAAAAAATTCTTCCAGATGTTACCTTTGAATAATAGATTAAAAGTGGTGTATTATACATGTATGGGTTTGGCCAGAAGATGGCTAGCACCTGATTTCAAGGTACTGGACACAAGAAAATAGCCAACAGGTTTTAATATCCCTCTTTTGTTTTGTTTATATAGTGAATAGGAGTGTTACACAGAGGCTTTTAGAGAACTGCAGTTTACCCTTAACCATCTTAACAAATTGGGGGCCTCATGGCCCTTTCCTCCACTGGGCTTTTGGCTGGTTGGGGATAGCATAACTTTGGAGGGCCTAACCATGGGCCCTCCCAAGAACTAGAGAATGCTGCATGGAGTTGACCCCTGGGATGATGGGGATGGCACAGGTGGAAGCTCTGGCAATCTTTGAATTAGTTGCGTGACAGCAGATGTCAAGTTGTTGATGGAGGTTGCTATAGTGGTAAGGTTCTGCGTAAGGGCTACTAAGTGCGCCTGCATGGCAATGGTGTTCCTGATGTGAGCCCTCCTCAACTGCACCAGCTCTGCCCATGTATGGTGTAGGTGGAGCCCATACATCCTCTTGATACAGTCAAGAATTTCATAGACTGGCAGATTCTGTGCTACTGCTGGTGCTCTTGGTGCTGCAGTTGGAGGCTGAGATACTGTCTGCGGATCCAAAACTGGCATATCCGGGCTGGTGGCCTGATCAGGCTGGGTGTCTGTTTCATCTAGCTGAGGAATGGGCATGCTGAAGGCAGGTGGGGACTGGGCAGCTTGGTCCCATGGCATCAGGCTGGAGAGTGTTAGATTCATGTCCAGTTGGAGGGGTGAGCCAAGGGGTGGAAGCAGCTAGTGCTCTTCTGGTGGCTGTTGTTGCAGCTGCTGCTCCTCCTCCTCCTCTTCCACGCTCCACTGTGTCTGAGTGGCCAATTGTAAGGTTGCAGTTTGAACTGCTGCTGCTGCTGGTCCCTGGGGTTGCGCTGCTGGGGCTTCATGGCTGGGACCAGTGGTTTCCTGGGCAAGAGTTGTGGAAATAAAGAAGAAGACATACTGAGAAGTGCACATGTAATGTTTGGCATAAGATGTGAACTTTGCATCAATCAGTCAATCAATGTGAGCATCTTATGCCAAAATATGTAGAACATCTATAACAGACTATACATTTACAGGTGAGATGAATTCACCAGACCCGGCTCATGTGGTGTCCAGGCCTCTTCCATCCCCTCAAATACATCTGGTTCCAGCTGTTCAAACAAGCACTGCTCCATGGGGGTCAGGACGATGGGGTAAGAGGCTTCTCCTCCCATCTTTTGCAGTTATTTGTTATTATTCGCCATCTTGGTCTTCAGCTCTGCCTATGTGTCGTGGTAGTGGTTGGCCACCTGCTCTCCAGACCTCCTTATCTCACTGGGCCAGGATATGTGTTACATTTGTGGCTGCTATTCAGCCTCACTCCACCCTCTCTACCTAAGTGGCAACTCCCTCCGGGCCTGATGGACGGCTTGCTGCCGCAGCGTCTCCATGCCGCTTCTTCCCGGCATCCCCGGGCCGGCTTGATGCTGCGGATCCGCCATGTTCCTGATGACATAGGGTGCGCGCTCCGAAGTATGTACCAGCAAGGACGCGAACCTCAGGGGCGACCCCCTATATTGATGTCATCCGCTTCCAACATAAAAGGTCTTCACTTTCACTAACAGATTGAGTAAGCACGGATTGATTGCGGGGATTCATCTGGACCCGCTTCTCTCTACGCAACTCTGCCTCCCCGGACTTACCAGGGGTACCCACTCCTCAGGGGCCTCGCTTTCTTTTCTCTATTTCAGATTGCAGATAGGAACCGGTATTCGCTCCTCGAGGGCCCATGTTCCTAAACCCTCTGAAGATTCTCTATTGCCTGGAAGCGATCGCAGATACGGACATTGTGAGTTACTATTTCAGATTACAGATAGGAACCGGTACTCGCTCCTCGACGACCCATGTTCCTAAACACTCTGAAGATTCTCTACTGTCTAGAAGCTATCGCAGGTACAGACATTTGTGATGTACTATTTCAGATGGCATATAGGAACCGGCACTCGCTCCTTGAGGGCCCATGTTCCTGAACACTCTGAAGATTCTCTACTACCTGGAAGCTATTACAGATTCAGACAATTGTGAGTTACCAACCACTCTCTCAGAGCTTTGCCTGCAACCAGGTACTACTACTCGCTCCTCGAAGGGCCTAACCCTTTCCAGCTACTGAGCTTTCTCAAGACCTTATGTGTTGTTGCTGAAGGAGTGGACCCTTGGGCCGGCCGTGCAGATGGTGGAAAGAAGGTTGACGGGTCACCGCCGAAACTTGGCTGGGAGGCGGCTCGTAGCCGGGGGACCAAGGAAGAACTTCACCCTTGGAAGCCCGCGGTCCCCCCAGAGGAGCCTGTGAGAATCTGGGCCACTGGGACTTAGGAGAGGTCCCTGGAGCAGGCGATAGTCCGTAGAAGCAGTCCGAGGGTCGAGGCAAGCAGCAGAGCAGAAGAACGAGACGTAACCGAAGCAGAGACCAGGAAGTCGTCCAAGATCTGGACCGGAATCGAGAGGAAGGAACTGAGGCAGAACACAGATCTGAAGTAGGGAAGCAGGAACTGAAGCAGGAGGTCAGGAACTGAAGCAGGAACACAGGAATCAAAGCAAGAACACAGGAACGCAAGGCAACTAGTGACTCCAAGGAGTGAACCCTGTTGCAAGGCGATTTCCCTAGTCAGACGCCGGGTTTAAATACCCTGCCAGCGTCTGACGTCATCTTAGGGGCCGGCCGGGACTCCATGCTCCTCTGCCTTTAAAAGGCTTCCCCTTGTGTGTGCGCGTGCCTAAGGGGGGCGGAGTCTGGGAGCGGAGCTCGGCAGCATCTCCCTCGTGGAGACGCCACTGCGGAGAGGCCTGTGCAGTCCCAAAAAATGCCGGGCCCCGCCGCGGGAATCGGCGCAGCCAAAAGGTAAGGACCCAGTCGCGAGTCCAGCACCCGGGACCGCAACATTATGTGAGTTATCATCTATGTACTGGCTATGTATACTGCATACCCTGTCTAAACACTATCTACAGTCTCTTTACAGCTCAGCAACCCTGGGATTGCAGTTCCAGTATCTGAGGGTCTTCAGCCCTGCCGGGCATATCAGCGCACTACTGCCACCTCTGGTGGTTCTACTAACCTGTCTAAATAAAGAACTATCTGTGTCTGTCTCCATACTCAAGCCTAGCCGGTGGTCCCTTTCGGGATATCCTCCTGGGGGCGCTGTCATCTGCCATCGGCCCAAGGATTCACCTATTTACATTCCTGTCCAGCTGGGCACCCTCTCTAGCACTCTGCTGGTACAGATTGCCAACTCAGCAGTCTATATCATAACAGATTGCTAACTCCCTAGCAGGTCCGTAACAGATTGCTAACTCCTCCCCTCTGGAGGAGTAGATCCTATCAGATTGCTACTCCCATCTGCTTGCTCCTCCCATCAGCATAGCAGATTACAACAATATGGTCTGGGTATTGGTGTACCAGATCTGTCCCTTGGCTGCCCTGAATGTCTTCGCTGCACGGTTTTTGAAGAGCATGCTGTAGTTCTCAAGGACCCCACCAATCAGCATCTCATTGTCCTCGATGCTGAACTTGTGTGCGCAAAGATGAGTCCACTCTGCTGCCTGGCTATCGGATGACTGGGTTACCGCTTCCGGAGCGGTGTCACTATCCTCAATTTAGTTCCCACTCCCCTCCCTTCCTCCCCGTTGCAGCTGCCTTGCCAACTGTTCCCCACTCCTCGCTGTCTATTCCTAGCCTGCCGTCCTCCTCCCGCCACACTCGCCAGTCTATCCCCTTCCCCCTCCCACCTCCTCATATCCCTTCCCTCCTCCCTATCTCTACTCCTGTCCCGGTCCCTACTCCTCCTCCCTCTCCTACCCTCCTCCTCTCCTCCCTCCACCCCTGCCTCTCCTCTCTTCCCTCGCCTCTCATGCTCCATCCTCTCCAGATCTTCACCCTTCACACACACCACCATAACCTCACCACCATCACCACGACTCCTCCGCACGGCACCACTCCTCCACCACTACCCAAAAGGCAAACCTACAAACTTGACAAACAACAAAAACTTCCACAACACAGATAAAGACAAGATACAAAGTGTAAGGTAACAGATGAGAACAGAAGACAGGACAACTCGCCTCAGAAAATTGCTATTCCACTAAATCCACGCAAGAACCAAGAACTTCCTCTTCTCTCTCTCTCTCCCCCCATACCTGACACAACCTCCTCTTCTCTCTCTCCCATACCTGACACACCCCTCAAAAAGACAGCTGCAGGAAGCCAGTATATATATAAACAAAGAAAATAACGTGTGACATGTAAAAATGACTGCAATGTGGAAAATAGTTGCAGACAATGCAATTCGGTGTTGTGCGAGATGATAACGTATCGCACGTTGTGCAACTTACCTACACAATGCAGTATTTCAGCAATTTCCCTAGCCATGCCCCCTTTTTATCACGGAAGCTAATGCGCCATACTTTAGCTTTATTTATAGCATTTTGATGATTCTAGGTCATACATTAGAATTTCTCATTTTTCTACTTGAACAGGCTGGGGTTTTAATGCTTAATTAAACCAAGAAGCATAGCTACATGTTGATTATGAAACTAGTTTGAACCATTCCCTCTTTATGCAATTAAGCTGCTATTGGGAACTAGTCTGCTGTGTTTCTAACACCCTAAAGTCATTAATTCCAGATGAAAGCTGTGCATGATAAACTACAGGAAATGCATACATGTGACAAAAATGTGACAATTACTTCAGCAGCCAAGCCTATTATAGCCAACTCTTCTTTCCAGCCAACAGCTTCAGAACTTTAATTGCATAGTCAAATTATTCATAATACTGAACTCTGCTACTTTCGTTGACAGACTTCGGAAAAAAGCTGCATAAATTTAAATTCAAGTCCTTCAGTTGTTGTCATTTTCATTTTTCTGTATATGCTTATTTATTCAGTTTGACAGAACACATATGACGCAGACTATGGAAAAGATTTATGTTGCAAGCTAAAAGAGATTAAAAAACCAACAAAAATAAAACATTAACCTTGACAAACTATTTATCTTTATTTGATCTTGCCAGCTCCTTAACAAAAAGAATATTTGTGTGTCTCAAAGTGCATGTCTTTGTTTATTATATCCAGACATTATTGAAATATCTTCCTAAAATTAAAAAATAATATTTAAGAGAGTTCTACTATTTTCATGGTGGAAGAAAGAAAGTGTACGGTATTTGTGTTGTGACTTTTAAATTGTGGGAATTTGTTAGTCCTCAGTATGTAATGGAAGCACAGAAATTACACAGATGTGACATGTAAAATCCACTGAACTGGTGGAGTGCAAGCAAGCTGTAGCATTAAGGTGATATATTCAGTTGGTGCATGGCACGAAAGATATTAACTTTTGCTAGTTCATGAAGAATACTGAAAGATGGTGCCTTACCTACCAACTTCCAGGCAGCAAGGGATCTGAAAGAGCCCAGAAAATTATTTGGGGAACAGGGTGTTTCAATAATATTTTGATAAATTTTTCAATCATTCTGGAAAGATAGTGTTTAAATATTATTTTGATAATATTTTTAAATATGGATATATGGATTTTTTTTTTAAATGAAAACTTACTTGGAGTTTTGCTTATAGTCTAATACCCATGTGTAAAGCAGTATGCAGATTGAGTTTTGGTAGAATAAAAGCAGAAAGGTTCTGAAATCTGCAAAGGCATTTCCACAGATCTTGGTTTGTTGAAACTTATTTTTTTTCTGTATATTCCAGAAGCGCAGCAGCCTCCCAAGACCAAAGAAGGTAAAAATTACAGAGGACTGAAGGTGCCCTCTCTACAGACTCTTAGTAACTAGGGCAGTGATGGCCAACCTTTTGAGCTCAGAGTGTCAAAATTCATTAAAAAAAACCGAGTATAACTTGGGTGGTGTGTCACGTCTAGAAAAATCCATAATTTTGTGATATTTGTAGCTCTAATTAAGAACAAAAGTTATAATTTTAATATATATACTGTATTTAATTAATAAAGCAAAAACAAATAATTCTTTACCTACCTGCTTAGTGACTTTTTTGTTGCTGAATTTAATTGGCTAAATCTTCAATTGAAGGTTGGTATTTCAAGCAAGCGTTACAAACTTCATCTGTCAGTCGGTTTCTTTTATTGGCTCCCATTCATTTTCACACCACTCCCTTCCCATCCCCCAGGCATGCACACATTCATTCTCACACACACAGACCCCCCCAGGCAGGCACCCATGCATTCACACACATACACCCCCAGGCAGAGTCCCATTCATACACATGCACACACTAAAGGCAGACCCCCCTCTCTTTGCCAGCAACCTCGGAACCTCTCTCATTCCACTGCTGCCACATGGGTATTGGGGAGGTGCCGATTGCTGCTACTGACACTGAAGCCCATTCTGCTGCCTCCTCTTTGCGGGCCCCGTGGGCTTCCACTTTCTCCATGCTGATCTCGTACATTGTGAGATCCGTAGAGCAAGTGCTATTCTTGCACATTCCCAAAGATTACATGTGCCAATCACTAAAAAGTAATTTTTTTTTTTTGCCTTTGCTGTCTGATCTTAGTTTTCTAATTGGTTGGTCACAGGCTTTTTTTTCCCACCCTCCCTTTCTTATTTTTTTTGCCAATTCCTTTTATATTGTCTTTTTTTCTGTTTCTTTTCTCTCCATCTTCTTCCCTCAAACACACAGTCAGGTTCTCATTCTCACATGCATTTCTCTCTCACACTCACACACAGGCTCTCACTGTCACATGCTCTCTCTCATACAATCATTCATACACACAGTCTCTCACTGGCACATGCTGTCTGACTCTCACACACAGGCTCTCTCTCTCTCCCACATGCTGTCTTGCTCAAGCACATGCTGTCTCTCTGCAAACATTCAGGTCCTCACTCTCAAATACAATCTCTCAACTCAACTCATCTCATACACGCATACACACACACACCCTCTACAGACCCTCAGCCTCTCTCACTCACCTCTGGGCCTCCTCTTCGCAGGTCACCAGCAGGATGGGCCTGCAGTGGCCCTGATCTTCTTGGGCTGCGGTGCGGCTGCCCTGCTACCCGGGTCTCTTCCTCTTCTCGGGCTGCTGCGACTTGGAATTCGCGGTGGCCCGTAAGCGCAAGTGCTGCTCCTCTTCCATGAAACGCTGCGCGTGTCAGCAAAAACGTCTCGGTGTGTCACCTCTGACATGCGTGTCATAGGTTAGCCATCACTGAACTAGGGGATCAGTCCACTCTTGGTGGTTTTGGCTTGCTTCAGCTTTGAATAGCAAATACTTTTATTTGTTGGCCTGCCCAAATAATTAGGCACCTTGGCCTCCTATCCAGCCTCAAGATGAATAAACAACCCCCGAGTTACTAAAATATTAATTTAACATAGATATGTGATGGCAGCAAAAGGCCATATGGCCCATCTAGTCTGCCCATCCACCCAACTAATTTAGCTTTAACAATTCCCATTACACACCCTCAGAGATCCCTGTTTTTATCCCATGCTTTTTGAATTCAGATACTGTTTTTGTCTTTACTGCCTCTATTGGGAGGCTGTTCCATGCATCCGCTACCCTCTCTGTAAAGAAACATTTCCTAAGATTACTCCTGAGTCTACCCCTTTTCACCCTGATCCCATGATCCCTCGTTTTACATAGTAACTTGGTAACAGTCAGCAGAAGAAGACTGAATGGTCTATCCAGTCTACCCAGCAAGCTGTACGTGATGGCAACTGCTGCTCTGTGCACAGCACTCCCAAGATTTCTGTCAAGGGTAGCAACTGCCACTCCGTGCAGGTTACACTCATTCTATTAGAGTAGCTACTGCTGCACCATGCAGGTCATCCTGAAGCCTTATGTTAAGGGTAGTGACTGCCACTCCATGCAGGTTTCTCCAAGTCTTATGTCAAGGTAAGTAATATTTACAATGAAAACTAAGCAACTGTCAAACCCATAACAAAATTACTGTTTGCAATATTTTTATAGGGTTACCAGACTTCTTAATAATTCAGACAGTGCTGCTTGAACATGCTTTGCTTTTGGACTTGGCCATAGAAGCATTCCTATGCTACATAATACTTTTTCCCAAATGTCTGGGTATCAGTACAAAACATAAAAGTTCGGGCCCAGCGTTGGCTGTCATTTGAATCCAGTTCTCCCCCTGTAAAAGCAAAGAGTGATGTTGCAGTTGTGTCAAAAGCATCAAGGCGGGCCTCTGGGCCTCTTTCCATTGAAAGAGGCCTGCCTCATGTTCATGGAAATCTTGGAGGTATTTAGATGTCTCTATCATATCTCCCCTATCCTGCCTTTCCTCTAGAGCAGCGATTCTCAACCGGTGTGTCGCGACACACTAGTGTGGGTTGCCAAGCACCGGCTGGTGTGTCGCGTGCTCCCGGTCCTCTATCCCGCTGCTCTTTCTTCCCTGCTGCCGTTTGCCGCCGGGCTATCAGAACGTTTCAAGCCCAGCGGGAACGGCAACGGCACTAGAAGAAGCTCTGGCACCCGTGGCTGACCCTTTTTTTTCTTCCCGCGCCCCCCCCCCCCCCCGTGACCCAGAAACAGGAAGTGATACGCGGTGCGCGGGAAGGAGAAAGAGCCGGCCCGTGCCGCGTGGAAAAGCAGCAGCAGCATCAGCCCCCGAGCAATTGAAGCAGCCGGAAAGGAAACAGCAGCATGAGCCTCCCGCGGCCGATGGGATTCTTCTTTCTTGGCCTGCGGGGGCTGGAGGAGGAGGCTGCTGCAGCTACCATTTGTGCTCGGGGGGGAGGAGGAAGTGAATGAGAGAAAGAGAGAGAAGTAGCCGGCCAGCTTGTGTGTAAGTGAGAGAATGTATTTGATTGAGAGCATGTGTGTGATTGAGAGAAACTGGTCAGAGAGCTGATGTGTGTGTATATGTGAGAGACAATGAAAGTGACTGCTCAAGGAGATGACTGATATGTATGTGAGAGTGTGAGACAGTCAGGGATGTGACTGATGTGTGTGTGTGTGTGTATGTGAGAAAAAGCATGGAAGTGAGAAATCTGGGTATGTGAGAAAGAAATGGGAGTAAGAAGCCTGGTGTTGTAGGGGTGTGTGTGGAAAAGCATGGGAGTGAGAAGCCTGATTATGTGAGAGAGAGCATGGGAGTGGGAAGCCTGTGTGTGTGTGTGTGCATGCATGAGCGAGAGACTGGTTGGTAAGGTGACTGTGTGTGTGAGAGAAAGAGACTGGTGTGTGTGAATGTGAGGGAAAGAATGTGATTCAGGGAATGAGAAGCCTGTGCAGTGGAGAGCGAGCATGGAAATGAGAGAGAGACTGGTGTGTGTGTGTGTATGTGTGTGTAACAGAGAGAAAGTGATTATGGGAATGAGAAGACTGTGCATGTGAAGAGAGTAAGCATGGGAGTGAGAAACCTGGGTGTGTGTGAGACACAGCATGGGAGGGAGAAGCCTGTATATGTAAGACAGAACATGGAATGGGAAGCCTGTGTGTGTGTATGCATGAGAGAGATCAGGTGACTGGTGTGTGTTTGTGTGTATATGTGTGTGTGTGTGTGTGTGTGAGAGAGAGAGAAAGAAAGTGATTATGGAAATGAGAAGCCTGTGCATGTGAAGAGTGAGCATGGGAGTGAGAAACCTGGGTGTGTGTGAGACACAGCATGGGAGTGAGAAGCCTGTATATCTGAAAGAGAACATGGGAGTGGGAAGCCTGTGTGTGTGTATGCATGAGAGAGATCAGGTGACTGGTGTGTGTCTGTGAGAGAAAGAAAGTGATTATGGGAATGAGAAGCCTGTGCATGTGGAGAGAACAAGCATGGGAGTGAGAGACTGGTGAGTGTGTGTGTGTGTGAGACAGAGAAAGTGATTATGAGAGTGATAAGCCCGTATATGTAAGTAGAACACAGGAGTGGGAAGCCTGTGTGTGTGTATGGCATGAGAGAAACTGTTCAGGAAGGTGACTGGTGTGTGTGTCAAAGACTGTTTGGGAGATGATTGGTGTGTGAGAGACAGAAACTGGTCATGGGGGCATGACTAGTATGGTGTGTGTGTGAGAGACATGGGACTAAGGAAGAGGACCATGAGTATAGAGCTTAGCCTCTACTGCTGCTTCTGCTGTGTGCTATGGCCTGCATGGAAGAGGAGTAGGAGAGCTGCTGGAAGGGGTAAGTAAAGGTGGCTTTTTAAGTTTATTTTTCTTGATTGACTGCCATTTTAATTATTTAATATTATGTGATGTGTCTGCTTTTTTGAAATATTTTATTGGTGTTTGGAGAATTTTTAATAGTTTTATGAGTTTTTAATTGTGGATGTTATTCTGTTCATAGCTGTTTTGAAACATTTATTCTGCTTATTAGTATAGTTTTACAATTATTTCTGTGTGGGGATCTATAGCTGCTTGCTAGTTCTGTTTTCCTAATAAGAGGTGTATTGGTTTTTAGGGCCTGATTTAATATTTGTAGTGTTGCCTTTTCATAGATAGGGTTGCTCCTGTTTGAGTGTATTCCATAATACAGGTGTAACTGTGTGTGGATTAGTTTATGTGCATTACTACAGATCCTGGGAGTATGTTAGGTCGGTTCTGTGTCTGTTACCGAGATGAGATATTTTACTAGCATGTAAGCGTTTTATCAGTCTTTGTTGTGTTTTCTCAAGAGGACATGCATTGGTAGTAAACTGCTGTCTTTTCATAAGTAGGGCTATTGAGCCTGGAAGTGGAAGGAGTTTGAGTTGCTGTTACTGCGATGACACCAGAACCAGAATATCTTTTTTGTAGGGTGAGTTGTATGGGGAATGTCATAATTTTGCTTTACATCCATTATTGTGGATCAGGGGGGTTCCCGAGGATGCAAACTGTACTTTTACATCTAGCCCCGTGACGATCATGGGTCAGTGTGTCACGCATGTGAGAACCATCTGTCAGGTGTGTCCCGACAGAAAAAAGGTTGAGAACCACTGCTCTAGAGTATACATGCTGCAGAGATAGCAATCACAGCCCTTTGGGGAGTAGGAGAAGGAGTTGTGATCATCATTAAGGATGACAAATGGTGACCGGATTTAGAGCCCTGATGAATGGATGCTGGTCTCAGGACCATTGCTGCAATAACCAGATTAGGAACAGGGTGAATGTCTGTTAAAACAGGGACAAAAATCCATGCGTAGTTGTGAATGAAGGCTCTTAGCACCAGGATTCCAGTTCTGATTGAGCTGGAAAAAAATAAGAAAGGAGGAACTATAGGGCCAAATATAATAGATAGATATAAATTAATCTGTTGTAATTTTAAAAAGCAGTATAGTAGGCAGGGTGTTTTCAAAATCCAAATTGCAAAATTGGTATAGAGGTAAAGCTAATATGTGAAGAGTGAACATAACCGTTCGCTCCCCCCCCTCAACACACACACAAAATACAAAATTTCAAAATCTCAAATTAAAAGGAGCCACACACTCTAGTTTATTATAAAAATACATGGAAACATAGGACATGATGTGGTAAGTGCACTTAGTGTAGCTGGGTTCAAAAAAGGTTTGGATAGTTTCTTGGAGGAGAAGTCCATTAATGGCTATGAATCATTTTACTAAGGGAATAGCCACTGCTATTAATTGCATCAGTAGCATGGGATCTTCTTAGTGTTTGGGTAATGCCAGGTTTCTTGTGGCCTGGTTTTGGCCTCTGTTGGAAGCAGGGATGCTGGGCTTGATGGACCCTTGGTCTTGACCCAGCATGGCAATTTCTTATGTTCTTATAAAAACTATATGGCCCATCCTGATTTCCTTTTCAGTTTTATAGTCCGTTACTATCCTTCAGAGATCCTCTGTGCTTGTCCAAAGCTTTCTTGAAAGCTGACACTGTTCTTGTCTCCACCACCTCTACAGGGAAGTTGATCCATGCATCTACCACAAAACAAAAAACATAAGATACATACACTAAAAATATATATAAATAATAAAATAATATTATAGGAGTAATAGATAATATATTAAATACCCAACTTGGTAATATTTCAGTGAAAAGTCTGGTCATGTTTCGGTGAAATGCCTGCATCAGGGGTATGTTCTCCCAAAATTCTTTTCAGAAAAAAGGAACAAACAATAAACAAAGGAACAGTCCAGATATAGAAACATAGAAACATAGAAACATAGAAATGACGGCAGAAGAAGACCAAACGGCCCATCCAGTCTGCCCAGCAAGCTTCACACGTTTTTTTCTCTCATACTTATCTGTTTCTCTTAGCTCTTGGTTCTATTTCCCTTCCACCCCCACCATTGAAATATCTAGCTTGATTAGTTAGGGGTAGTAGGGGTAGTAACCGCCGCAATAAGCAAGCTACACCCATGCTTATTTGTTTTACCCAGACTATGTTATACAGTCCTTATTGGTTGTTTTTCTTCTCCCCTGCTGTTGAAGCAGGGAGCTATGCTGGAAATGCGTGATGTATCAGTCTTCTCCCATGCTGTTGAAGCAGAGAGCCATGCTGGATATGCATCGAAAGTGAAGTATCGGACACAATTGGTTTGGGGTAGTAACCGCCGTAACAAGCCAGCTACTCCCCACTTTGTGAGTGCGAACCCTTTTTTTTTCTCCCCTGCCGTTGAAGCAGAGAACTATGCTGTATATGCATTGAAGGTGAAGCATCAGGCTTATTTGGTTTGGGGTAGTAACCGCCGTAACAAGCCAGCTACTCCCCTCTTTGTGAGTGTAAATCCATTTTTCCACATTTCCTCTTGCTGTTGAAGCTTAGAGCGATGTTGGAGTCACAGTAAGCATGTGTATGTTTATTGAATAAGGGTATTGTCTCCAGGCAGTAGCCGTCATTCTGGCGAGTCACCCACTCTTCATTGGCGGCCTCTTGACTTTATGGATCCACAGTGTTTATCCCACGCCCCCTTTGAAGTCCTTCACAGTTCTGGTCTTCACCACATCCTCCGGAAGGGGCATTCCAGGGCGTCCACCACCCTCTCCGTGAAGAAATACTTCCTGACATTGGTTCTGAATCTTCCTCCCTGGAGCTTCAAATCGTGACCCCTGGTTCTGCTGATTTTTTTCCTATGGAACAGGTTTGTCGTTGTCTTTGGATCATTAAAATAAGAGAAGAAACTCATATAAAATCAGTTAACCCATAGAATCAGAAACTTGGTTGAGAAAACTTGAAATGCTAAAACCATAAAGAACAGCAAATATATGATGTGTTATGCTCAGTGGGTCCACAGACTGCATTGTAAACTGTCGCCCTTACCTTCATAGCCGGGCTGCTGCACTCCCCTCCCGGCATGGTAGAATGCTGCCAACACCATCCCTGATGCGGCCACATGATGCCAATTCTGCTGGCGTGACAGGATGCCAATAGCCTCCCCTAGCATGTGCACACGCCAACACTCAGGTATTTAAAAGGCCTGTGGTGGGAAAATCCCTGCAGCACCCCTTGGATGATATCCCCAGCCTCTCACTATAAGAGACAGCCCGGATGTTCACCTGAGACCCTCTGCAACAGGTCTAGCTACGTTCAGTGGTGCGGTGTTGCTTCCCATCTTCGTGCCCAGCCTGTTCTAGTCTTCGTTGGTCCTCCCCTTTTCCAGCCTTGTGTGCCTGACCTGCTCCTGCCTTGCCTGCTTGCTTCAGCCCTATCCTTCCTTCTTCCTTTTTCTTGGATGGATACCTGGTTTTTATCCATGCCAGGACTCTGGATATGCCTAATCACTGCCTGCCTCGACCCGTGCCTGGGCTCTGAATATGCCTGAATCGCTGCCTGCCTCGACCCTTGCTGGACTCATAATACACCTGATCGCTGCCTGCCTATGGACCCTAGCCTTGCCTGGATCATCTCTCCAGTCATCAGCAAAGACTCTCTCCTAAGTCCCTTTGACCCCAGCACCCGAAGGCGAATGTGGGCTGGTGAAGGTGAAACCCCAACTGATCTCTGCTTCGCCTGGGACTGCCTGCTGATGGTAAGGGCCTGCAAGGCTCATCCCTGCTTGTAGAGCCAATGTCACTTCAGACCAAGGGTACACAGACACAGCAGTTTGCTGAGGCCATGGACTCGGCAGACATACCTTACTCGGAGCCATCCCTGGCATTGCTCACAGGTTGCGGAATCAACAGGGTGCCTTAAAGGTCCTGGCCGCAGCGATGGACTGCCTCACCATGTGTTTGGATGCCTTGACTACACCTGTCGCACTGTCTCTGCCTGTAGCAGTGCCACTATCTCCTCCAGTGCCCAGTTGGCCTGTTCCTCAGCTGTCAGCTCCTCCCTGGTATGCAGGGCATCCCAAGTGGTGCTGGGGATTCCTCAATCAGTGCAGGATGCACTTTTAGCTGCAGGCTCCACTGTTCCCAGACAATCAAGTTAAAACTACTCATATTCTTTCCTTACTAGGCAGAACAGTGCTGACCTGGGCGTCCTCCCTATGGAAAACAAGGGGATCCCTTACTTCTCAAGCTCCAATAGTTCATGGAATGATTTTAATCCATCTTCAAGGAGCCAGGTCGAGCAACTGCTATGGTTTCTGATCTACTCCACCTTCGCCAGGGCTCTCAAACCCTAGGCAAGTATTTGGTGGAGTTTAGGACCCTGACCTCTGAATTAAATTGTCGGGAGGACAGCCTGATCACCATCTTCCTGAAAGGTCTTTCAGGGAAGATTAAGGATGAGTTTCCCACCAGGGAGCTCTTTACCTTATTAGAGGCCCTCATTGCCCTAATCAGCAAGATAGATAGACACTTGCAGGAAAAGCTCCAGGAGACTCACCCAGTATGCAGAAGTGTCCCTTTGGCACCTCACTTCCAATGCCCAATCTCACCAGCTACTGTCACACGCACGACCCATCCTTTTCCTCCAGAGGAACTGATGCATTGAGCTACTGCCACCTAGCCCCAGAAGAGACACTGTCGCATACAACAGGGCCTCTGTTTCTACTCATGGTTTGGGGTTATCTCTTGGCTCACTGTCCCAACAGGTCAGGAAACAACAACGCCTAGGGTCATTTAGGGAGATGACCCTAGGCCTCACTGTTCTGGCTCCCCAACTCCTCTTGCCAGTCACACTGGAACTGGGCCCAATGTGTTTCTCTATCCAGGCCTTTGTAGACTCTGACTCAGGAGGAAACTTCATTTTACAAGACTTGGTCAACCAGATGCAGATACCCACTGTCCAGACGACTCCTTTGCTTGTCATATTCTCAGTTTATGGGGATCCACTCCCGGGACAGGTTACGTGGACCACTGTGCCTTTGATCCTATGCATCAGCCTCTTGCAATCCGAAAAGATCAGCTTCTATGTTATCCCCAGAGTCGTTAACCCCATTATACTTGACCTGCAGTGGCTCCAACAACACCAACTTTACATTGATTAGGCCACCTTGGAGCTAGTTCTCTGAGGTTGTGGATATACAGATTCCTGTTTGGTACCCATAGAACAGTCTTGCTCGGTGACATGCCTTCTTGCACTTCTGGGACTCCCACAGCAATTTGAGGATCACAAAGATATTTTTTTCAAGAAGAGTGCTGAGGTCCTGCCACCTCAGCATACATATGACTGCAGCATTGAGCTCTGTCCTGGAGCTATGCCTCCGCCAGGCTGGGTTTACCCTCTATCTTTGCCTGCCATGTTGGCCTACATCCAAGAAAATCTGGTCCGTGGATTCATTCAGCCTTCCTCTTCTCCAGGAGGAGCTGGTTTCTTCTTTGTCGCAAAGAAAGACAGATCTCTCAGCCCATGTATCAACTACCGTGGCCTGACTGCTTCTGCCTTTAATGACCGAACTCTTTGATCACCTAAGGCTGCTAAAAAATTCACGACACTGGACTTCAGGGGTGCGTACAACCTTGTTCACATCAAGGCTGGTGATGAATGGAAGACGGCTTTTAACACCTATGATGAGCACTACGAGTATTTGTCATGCCCTTTGGGCTTTGCAATGCCTCAACAGTCTTCCAGAAAATGGTCAACAAGATCTTTCAAGAACCTATTGTACACTTGCATGGTCATATGCCTGGACAACATACTTATTTTTCCCCAGATTTTGACCTCCCATCATAGAGATGTTACAACCGTCCTACAGCACCTTTGAGAAAACAACCTCTACACCAAACTGGTGAAATTTCTATTGCAGCAAGAGGAACTCCCCTTCCTCAGGTATATAGTTTACAAGATGGACCCCGCCAAGGTAAAAGTCATCATGGAGTGGTCTCAACCAGGAGGGCTCCAAACCTTATAAAGGTTCCTAAAGTTTGCTAATTATTACCACCAGTTTATTCCTAACTACTCCTCATTGGCAGCTCCCTTTAATGCCCTTACCTGCAATGGTGCTAACACCAAGGATTGGCCACCAGAGGCTACTGAGGCATTCCAGAAATTAAAGGATGCCTTTGCTCATGGACCTTGTCTATGCCACCCGGATCCCACACGGCCCTTCATTCTGGAGGTAGATGCCTCTACCCTTGAGGTAGGGGGCTGTCCTCAGACAACTCAGCTCTGAAGGAGTACTCGTGAGTTACTTTTTCTCCAAGAAATTCTCCTCAGCCGAGAGCAACTACAGTATTGGAGATTGGGAGCTCTTGGCAGTCAAGTTGGCCCTAGAAGAATGGTGTCATTTTCTTGAGGGGCCTCAAAATTGCATCACCATATAAGTGGACCACAAGAATCTTGAACATCTATATCAAGTTCAGCAGCTCAATGCTAGACAGGCCCACTGGTCCTTATTCTTTGCCCGCTTCGAATTTCAATATCACCCTGCACTCAAGAATCAACGAGAAGATACCTTCTCCCATTCTTTTCAGACTGAGGATGTTCCGGAACCTCCAAGACATATCATCAACCCTGCTAAGATACCCCTTGCTGGCAGGAAATGCATCTTTTTATCCCACATGTTATCAAAATTGTCATCATTGTTTGGTTTAATGTCTCCACCCATTCCCTCCCTCTTTTAATTTATCTATTTGGTTCTTTTTATCCAGTTTCAAATGTTTTGTTCGTTTTTGGCTTCATATACCAGCAGAGTTTATTTATATCTCCTGTACGTAACTTACCGGAAATGTGTTGTTCTTTGTGGCATCATTTACTTGCAGTGTTATTTATTTCTCCTATATCTAACTTACTGGATCCCAGTTCCATGTAACCCTTGTTCGATGTAATGCATTCATTTATGCTATTTATGTTTCACTGTAAACCGACGTGATATGTAATTTTTGCACATGAATGTCGATATATAAAAGTTCTAAATAAATAAATAAATAAATACTCCTGGCAACAATGGTATCTGTTTCTCCAGGTAAGATGGAGAAACATTCCATATTGTGTGAGAAAGTGTTAAAATGTGCCCATGACTCCAATATAGCAGGACCCCCTGGATGGGCATAAACCCTTAAACTGCTTTGATGGTGGCCCAAATTAAGTAGGACATTAAGGCCTATGTTGACTCATGTCCCACCTGCGCACAGCAAAAAGCTTTGCATGGCCAACCCTGGGGGCTTTTACAGCTATTGCCGTCCACTGATGTTGGAGCAGGATCTCAGCACAGCTGAAACTAGAGAATTCTAGCAACTTCAAGGATAGTTCTCTGTCTGAAAGGCCAATCAGGGTACAAAGTACTAAAAAGAGCTCTCTGATCAATGGCTTTCTCGCCAGTAGTAGCCTTCTGGCCAAAGGCACTCCAGAATGTTAAAGTCTTAGAGCTCCCTAATAATAAAGAGAGTTTATGCTATTCAAGCCTCATTCTGAAGTAAAGCAAGCATTCCTAGCCTCTGTTTGAATTATAGTGTAAAGTTCAAACACCACCTGAAGGCCAACTCAAAGGAAATAAGCCGCTTTAGGGAAAAACACAAGACGTAAGGCAAAATATATTCTCCATGGACAAGGTGGACAAACAGCCACATATCTGGGTGACATCCAACGGTGCTAAGTTGGGATTTTGGTCTCTCAAGCTCAGTAGTTTCTAGAATTTCCTGCTGAGCATGCATTACCTCTTTGGTGCCTTTGTCGTAGTATGTTACACCTTAGCTTTCTGCTTAGCTGTCAAGTGGTAAAAATCTGACTCTTTCACAGTGGTGCCCTGCTACATTAGAAAACTTTTTTTTTCATTTTTAAACAGGTAAAAGGTTAGTAGTTAGGTCCTAAAAAAAACCCCAAAAAAATCATAAGGAAGACTCCAAGTGTCACAGGCTTGGAAGAGTGGACCCTGGGACTGCTGACTAACAGGGCCAAAGCATGGTACAGAATCATGAGACAGAGACAAAGTCAGGCAGCTAAGGTCAAAGCAGGCAGAATCTATTCAGAAGCAGGCTCAAGGGAGGCAGCAGACCGAAGCACAGTCAGGAATCAGGCCGAGGCTCAAACAGTAATTATTTATTTATTTTATTTAAAATATTTTCTATACCGTCGCTAAGTTATATTCCATCGCAACGGTTTACATGTAGGCACATATTTAATGTAGGTAAAAGTGTACTATAGTACATTCTAACAGGTGCCGTCAAAGGCTCGGTTACAATATATCATTAGACAAAATAATTTTTAGAGAAGTGGCTCATGACCGAGTGTACCGAAGGTATTTTCACGGGTAAATTTATCATACATGGTGTTATCAATATGCTTATTGTGATGTGTAGTTCATGGACTACTCTACTGTACCGTCCTAAGTACTGTGTGTCGGTGCTTATCTGCCTATTCCTGAATAATTTCTATTCTCCCGTCTCTTTGTAAAATGCTTGTTTAAAAAGCCATGTTTTTAAACTTTTCTTAAATGCCTTGAGATCACTTTGTAATCTGATCTCTGGAGGCATTGTGTTCCATATTGTGGGTCCTACTAATGATAAGGCCCTTTCCCTCACTTGGGTTAGTCTTGCTGTTTTTACTGAAGGAATGGTTAGGAGAGCTTTATTTGCTGATTGAAGGTTTCTGTGTGGGACGTGTACCCGTAATGCTGTGTTTAGCCAGTCTGATTTCTCATCATGAATTAGTTTATGGATGGTACATAGGGTTTTGTATTTAATTCTGTGTTCAATCGGTAACCAATGTAGTTCCGCTAGGGTTTCAGTTATATGGTCCCTCCTCCTTTTTCCGGTTAGTATTAGAATCAGAAACAGCCAGATGCAGAGAAGCGAAGAACCAGGACCTGTTGCTCAGGCATCTGCCCAGAGCAATGAGCTTATTTTATGTTAGAGCAGTGTTGATGTCATCAGTCTGTATCACAGAAAATCCTGGGTGCTGACCCTATAAAGTTGGTGAGTTGCTACAGGTCCTTACTCAAAGTAGCAGGATGTAACAGAGGAACAGAACACCAGGAGCCATGCTGGAAGGCCCCAGCAGGTTGCAGGATACAATGCTGGGCTCCGGACCATGATGTACAGGATGCTGCCCATAGTACAGTACCCTGTGATTGGCGGCATGTTATACTAAGAAAGGTAAAACACCTTTTAAATTATGTTACATGATTTACAGAAACCTTACTTTACTGTTTGGGTTCAGATCATGGCTCAGAAAACTGCTAACTATGTGGGAGAATGTCCTCAAGAGTCTAGACACATTGGGAATTAAAGCTGAAATATGAAGTCTTAAAACCCTCCAAAAACAGTATCAAAATCAGAAAAATTAATAAAAAAATCAAACACACTTTCAGCAAAAAGTACACATAAAAAGTGCCACAGAGCTGATAATTTACCAGACAATGAAATTTTAGAAATTTTGTTGAGGTGGGATACTGGATCAAAGTACAGTGTCTAAACGTCACTATTTAAGATAAACTATAGTGCTAAAACTAGGCCATCTCCAAACTTTGCAGGTGCAGATACAAACGACAGTGCAGAAAACTTTATGGCGCTATGCACTGGTGACAATCCTGGTTCTGTATGGAAAACATTTGCACCGAGACACAAGGCTATGATGCAGATGTCACGGGGCAGGCAGGCTGGGCTGGGATTTTCCCCAGCAGGAGTACGGCCAGATTGGGTCTTCTGACTATACAAGCCACCTGTCCCGCAGGTTGAGACCTTGAGTTCTGGTGGCTGGCAGGACTGCACTAACCACATCCTCTGACAACAAATTGCAGAGCTTAATTGTGCGTTGAGTGAAAAAGAATTTTCTCCGATTAGTCTTAAATGTGCTACTTGCTAACTTCATGGAATGCCCCCTAGACCTTCTATTATCCGACAGTGTAAATAACCGATTCACATCTACTCGTTCAAGACCTCTCATTATCTTAAAGACCTCTATCATATCCCCCCTCAGCCGTCTCTTCTCCAAGCTGAACAGCCCTAACCTCTTCAGCCTTTCCTCATAGGGAAGCTGTTCCATTCCCTTTATCATTTTGGTTGCCCTTCTCGGTACCTTCTCCATTGCAACTATATCTTTTTTGAGATGCGGTGACCAGAATTGTACACAGTATTCAAGGTGTGGTCTCACCATGGAGTGATACAGAGGCATTATAACATTTTCTGTTTTATTAACCATTCCCTTCCTAATAATTCCTAACATTCTGTTTGCTTTTTTGACTGCTGCAGCACACTGAGCCAACGATTTCAAAGTATTATCCACTATGATGCCTAGATCCTTCCTGGGTGTTAGCTCCTAATATGGAACCTAACATCGTGTAACTACAGCAAGGGTTATTTTTCCCTATATGCAACACCTTGCACTTGTCCACATTAAATTTCATCTGCCATTTGGATACCCAATCTTCCAGTCTTGCGAGGTCCTCCTGCAATTTATCACAATCCACTTGTGATTTAACTACTCTGAATAATTTTGTATCATCCGCAAATTTGATAACCTCACTCGTCGAATTCCTTTCCAGATCATTTATAAATATACTGAAAAGCACCGGTCCAAGTACAGATCCCTGAGGCACTCCACTGTTTACCCTTTTCCACTGAGAAAATTGACCATTTAATCCTACTCTCTGTTTCCTGTCTTTTAACCAGTTTGTAATCCATGAAAGGACATCACCACCTATCCCATGACTTTTTAGTTTTCTTAGAAGCCTCTCTCGAAGGACTTTGTCAAACTCCTTCTGAAAATCCAAATACATTACATCTACCGGTTCACCTTTATCCACATGTTTATTAACCCCTTCAAACAAATGAAGCAGATTTGTTAGGCAAGACCTCCCTTGGGTAAATCCATGTTGACTGTATTCCATTAAACCATGTATTTCTATATGCTCTACGATTTTGATCTTTAGAATAGTTTCCACTATTTTTCCCAGCACTGAAGTCAGGTTCACTGGTCTATAGTTTCCCAGATCACCCCTGGAATCCTTTTTAAATATTGGGGTTACATTGGCCACCCTCCAGTCTTTAGGTACAATGGATGATTTTAATGATAGGTTACAAATTTTAACCAATAGATCAGAAATTTCATTTTTTAGTTCTTCAGTACCCTAGGTACCATCCAGTAAATCACCTGGATTCAGTACCCTAAATCCAATACCCTAAATCCAGTAAATCACCTGGATTCAGTACCCTAGGTACAATCCAGCAAATCACCTGGACTGGATGGTTCTAGATACCATTCAGTACCTCGTACCATCCAGTCCAGGTGATTTGCTACTCTTTAGTTTGTCAATCTCGCCTACTGCATCTTCCAGGTTGATAGTGATTTGGTTTAGTTCGTATGACTTATCCCCCTTGAAACCCATCTCCGGAACTGGTATCTCCCCAACATCCTCATTAGTAAACACGGAAGCAAAGAATTCATTTAGTCTTTCTGCAATGACCTTATCTTCCCTAAGAGCCCCTTTAACCCCTCGGTCATCTAACGGTCCAACCGACTCCCTCACAGGTTTCTTGCTTCGGATATATTTTTAAATGTTTTTATTATGAGTTTTTGCCTCTACGACCAACTTCATTTCAAATTCTCTCTTCGACTGTCTTATCAATGTTTTACAGTTAACTTGACAATGCTTATGCTTTATCCTATTTTCTTCAGATGGATCCTTCTTCCAATTTTTGAAGGATTTTTTTTTTTTACTAAAATAGCCTCTTTCACCTCACCTTTTAACCATGATGGTAATAATTTTGCCTTAAACCTTTCTTAATGCATGGAATGTGTGTCTAGGATTGTATTTTTAAACAATGTCCATGCCTGTTGAACACTTTTAACCTTCGCAGCTGCACCTTTCAGGTTTGTTTTTTTTTAAACTATTTTCCCTTTTGAAATTTAGTGTTAGAGCTGTAGATTTACTTATTGTCCCCCTTCCAGTTATTAGTTTAAATTTGATCATGTTATGATCACTATTGCCAAGCCGCCCCACCACCGTTACCTCTCTCACCAAATCCTGCGTTCCACTAAGAATTAAATCTAAAATAGCTCTCTCTCTCTTGTTGGTTCCTGAACCAATTGCTCCATGAAGCAGTCATTTATTACATCCAGGAACTTTATGTCTCTAGAATGTCCTGATGTTACATTTACTCAGTCAATATTGGGGTAATTGAAATCTCCCATTATTATTACACTGCCAAATTGGTTAGCTTCCCTGATTTCTCTTAGCATTTCATCATCTGTCTGACCATTTTGTCCAGGTGGACGGTAGTATATTCCTATCACCATACTGTTACCCAAAACACATGGAATTTCTACCCATATAGATTATACTGAGCATTTATTCTCCTCTATGTGTTGTGTTCCACGGCCATGGAAGTCCACGACCGCGGCCCCCTACCTTGCCTGCGACGGCGACCTGCTGCGGGAGCGCCAGGTGAAGTCCCTGATCCTGTGCCCGTTGCTCCGGCATGGGTCCCAGAGATGGTCGCCGGGTGGGGAGCCGTCCCTTCTCCTCCCTCGCGGCGTCCAGCAGTGTTTCCTCTGCGGAGGAAATCCAAGATGGCCGCCATCTTTAGGCACGAGGCTGCGCCTCCTCATCAGATTTAAAGGGACCTGGTCTCTTTAATTACCCACAGCTGTTCCTTATGAGCCAGAGCAGAGGAAGTATAAAAGGAGGCTTCCTCTGCTCATTCCTTGACTTGGCAACATCCCACGTAGTGAGGTCTGCTTGCTTCGGTGAGTTCTTCTACTTCAGATCCTTCTTCCTTTCTTGTCTTGGTGTTCCTGGTTCCTGACTTCAGATTGGCTAGCGGTGATTCCTGGTGTGTGACTTTGGACTGGCAAGCGGCGATCCCTTGAAGTAAGACCTCGGACTGGTAAGCGACGATCCTCTGGCACTTGACCTTTGACTTCTTCTGGACTATCGTCTCCAAGGGCCCACCTAAGTCCCAGTGGCCCAGGTCCCTACGGGCTCCTCCCGGGGGGGACCGCGGGCTTCCAGGGGTGAAGCTCCAGTTAGCCCTTGCACCGAACTCTCGACTCCTTGACCTCTCAAAGGTCCACCTAAGTCCCAGTGGTCTGGGTCCCTACGGGCTCCACCTGGGGGGACCGTGGACTTCCAGTGGCGAAGACCCCGTTCTTCTCCTTGACATCACGACTCTTTGTCTGCTTCCACAGTTGCCTCAGTCTCCAGTGCCGAGGGTCAGCTGGTCGCATCTTCTGTTCTACCTCGCCACCCGACCGGAGAACCTAGGGATCTTCCTCCTAGGAATACCATCCTCCCGTCAGCCCAAGGGTTCACAAGCCTGAGCATAACAGTATGATCTTTATCCTGTTGGACTCTATACCCTCCTGGACATAAAGTGCCAAACCCCCACTAAGTTTATCCTCCCTATCATTGAGATATAATTTGTACCCTGATATAGCACTGTCCCATTGGTTATCCTCCTTCCACCAGGTCTCTGTGATGCCAATTATGTCAATCTCATCATTTACTGCTATACACTCTAACTCTTCCATCTTACTTCTTAGACTTCTGGCATTGGCATACAGACATTTCAAAATGTGTTTTTTGTTTGTATTAACAACCTACTTTTCAGTTGATAGGGATAATTTGGAAATCTTTAGCTCAGGTGATTTTTTACATATAGGCACATGGACTACATTTGCTTTTATATGGAACCTCTCTGTTGGGATGCCCTACTGTTTCATTAGTGTCCTTCAAGGGTACATTTCTCCGAACCATGCACTGCTGAGTGACTGTTGGCTTTCCTCCTTGTTCTAGATTAAAAGCTGCTCTAACTCCTTTTTAAGTTAGTGCGAGCAGCTTGGTTCCACTCTGGTAAAGGTGGAGCCCTTCCTTTTGGAAAAGTCTCCCCCTTCCCCAAAAGTTTCCCCAGTTCCTTACAAAACTGAATCCCTTTTCCCTGCACCATCGTCTCATCCATGCATTGGAGCTCTGGAGCTCTGCCTGCCTCTGGGGACCTGCACGTAGAACAGGAAGCATTTCAGAGAATGCCACCCTGGAGGTTCTGGATTTCAGCATTCTACCTAAACTCCTAAATTTGGCTTCCAAAACATTTCTCCCACATTTTCCTATGTCATTTGTGCCCACATGTACCACGACAGCCGGCTCCTCCCCAGCACTGTCTATAATCCTATCTAGGTGATGCGTGAGGTCTGCCACCTTCGCACCAGGCAGGCAAGTTACCAGGCGGTCCTCACGTCCACCAGCCACCCTGCTAACTACATTTCTAATAATTGAATCACCAACTATGATGGCCTGCCTAGCCCTTCCCTCCTGGGCAGTAGCCCTGGGAGACTTGTCCTCAGTGCGAGAGGACAATACATCACCTGGAGAGCAGGTGCTTGCTACAGGATCACTTCCTGCTACACCAGGGTGATGTCGTCTTACTGGGAGACCTTCCTGATCCAAGGCAGCACTGGGACTGCCAGACTGGATTTGGGACTTGGCTACTATGTCCCTGAAGGTCTCATTAATGTACCTCTCTGTCTGCCTCAGCTCCTCCAAGTCTGCTACTCTAGCCTCCAGAGATCGGACTCATTCCCTGAGAGACAGGAGCTCGTTGCACCGATGCACACATACCAATCTCTCACCGGCGGGTAAAAAATCATACATGTGACACTCAATGCAAAAGACTGGAAAGCCCACCCTCTTGCTGCTGGACTGCTGCCTTCATCTTAATTTTATTGAGTTCCTAGTTAAGTTTAGGATACTAAGGGAGTTGGAATTAGAGTACTTTAAATTTACAGGTGAATTTATTAACTAATCAACTAGTGTCCTACAAGGGGATGATTAAACTTTCAATAAGGGCTGGTACAATAGTATGATTTAGATAAGAGCCTGATTGATTTTTAATGAGAAAATGTCTCTTGCTTAATAATCAAGGGTTGAGTGGGTGGGAAAGACAAACACTAGAATTAACTGTCTCTGGCTTCCTTATTACCTCAGACACACACAAACTCTAAAGAATATAGTCCACTAATTCACCTTTCTCCAAACTTTTATAAATCCAAAGATTTTCCAAAGCTATACTTGCTAATCCTCTTTAACCACCATTAAATTGATCTTAAGAACATAAGAAAATGCCATACTGGGTCAGACCAAGGGTCCATCAAGCCCAGCATCCTGTTTCCAACAGTGGCCAATCCAGGCCATAAGAACCTGGCAAGTACCCAAAAACTAAGTCTATTCCATGTAACCATTGCTAATGGCAGTGGCTATTCTCTAAGTGAACTTAATAGCAGGTAATGGACTTCTCCTCCAAGAACTTATCCAATCCTTTTTTAAACACAGCTATACCAACTGCACTAACCACATTCTCTGGCAACAAATTCCAGAGTTTAATTGTGCGTTGAGTAAAAAAGAACTTTATCCAATTAGTTTTAAATGTGCCCCATGCTAACTTCATGGAGTGCCCCCTAGTCTTTCTACTATCCGAAAGAGTAAATAACCGATTCACATCTACCCGTTCTAGACCTCTCATGATTTTAAACACCTCTATCATATCCCCCCTCAGTTGTCTCTTCTCCAAGCTGAAAAGTCCTAACCTCTTTAGTCTTTCCTCATAGGGGAGTTGTTCCATTCCCCTTATCATTTTGGTAGCCCTTCTCTGTACCTTCTCCATCGCAATTATATCTTTTTTGAGTTGCGGCGACCAGAATTGTACACAGTATTCAAGGTGCGGTCTCACCATGGAGCGATACAGAGGCATTATGACATTTTTCGTTTTATTCACCATTCCTTTTCTAATAATTCCCAACATTCTGTTTGCTTTTTTGACTGCCGCAGCACACTGTACCGACGATTTCAATGTATTATCCACTATGACACCTAGATCTCTTTCTTGGGTTGTAGCACCTAATA
Organism: Rhinatrema bivittatum; assembly: GCF_901001135.1. Classification (NCBI taxonomy): domain Eukaryota; kingdom Metazoa; phylum Chordata; class Amphibia; order Gymnophiona; family Rhinatrematidae; genus Rhinatrema; species Rhinatrema bivittatum. Next base: position 78,241,995 of record NC_042619.1, read on the forward strand.
TGGAACCCAACATTGTGTAATTATAGCATGGGTTATTTTTCCCTATATGCATCACCTTGCACTTATCCACATTAAAATTTCATCTGCCATTTGAATGCCCAATTTTCCAGTCTCACAAGGTCTTCCTGCAATTTATCACCAATCTGCTTGTGATTTAACTACTCTGAACAATTTTGTGTCATCTGCAAATTTGATTATCTTCACTCGTCGTATTTCTTTCCAGATCATTTATAAATATATTGAACAGTAAGGGTCCCCAATACAGATCCCTGAGGCACTCCACTGTCCACATCCCTTCCACTGAGAAAATTGCCCATTTAATCCTACTCTGTTTTCTGTCTTTTAGCCAGTTTGCAATCCACGAAAGGACATTGCCACCTATCCCATGACTTTTTACTTTTCCTAGAAGCCTCTCATGAGGAACTTGTCAAACGCCTTCTGAAAATCCAAGTATACTATATCTACCGGTTCACCTTTATCCACATGTTTATTAACTCCTTCAAAAACGTGAAGCAGATTTGTGAGGCAAGACTTGCCCTGGGTAAAGCATGCTGACTTTGTTCCATTAAACCATGTCTTTCTATAGGTTCTGTGATTTTGATGTTTAGACACACTTTCCACTATTTTTCCTGGCACTGAAATCAAGCTAAACCGGTCTGTAGTTCCCGGATCGCCCCTGGAGCCCTTTTTAAATATTGGGTTACATTTGCTATCCTCCCAGTCTTCAGGTACAATGGATGATTTTAATGATAAGTTACAAATTTTTACTAATAGGTCTGAAATTTCATTTTTTAGTTCCTTCAGAACTCTGGGGTGTATACCATCCGGTCCAGGTGATTTACTACTCTTCAGTTTGTCAATCAGGCCTACCACATCTTCTAGGTTCACCGTGATTTGATTCAGTCCATCTGAATCATTACCCATGAAAACCTTCTCCATTACGGGTACCTCCCCAACATCCTCTTCAGTAAACACCGAAGCAAAGAAATCATTTAATCTTTCTGTGATGGCCTTATCTTCTCTAAGTGCCCCTTTAACCCCTCGATCATCTAACGGTCCAATTGACTCCCTCACAGGCTTTCTGCTTCGGATATTTTTAAAAAAGTTTTTACTGTGAGTTTTTGCCTCTACAGCCAACTTATTTTCAAATTCTCTCTTAGCCTGTCTTATCAATGTCTTACATCTTATCAATGTCTTACAATTAACTTCAGTCAAATAATTGAAGGGTTTGAGATTCGCACGCCGTTAGGCTCACGCTTCCAGTCCTCTTCTACTGCAAAGGGTGTGGGGCCTCTGGAAGCTGGGCCTGTGGAATTCAATCCCTGGATCGCTTGCGGTGACCTCTAGACTCCTCTCCCAGGGGATGCTGGCAGCAGTATGCAGATGAGCCTTCCGGTCCTCTTCTACCACAAGGCTGACTAGGTGAACCTAGAAGGCCTGAAGGCTGCAAAGTAGGACAGAAAAACGCAAGAGGGCACTGAGCATGGCAGGTGGGTCTGAAAGGCTGCAGAGCAAGGCCAGAAGGCCTGGAACGGCACAGAACAAGGCCTATAGGTCCATCATTCCACAGAGCAAGGCAAGAGGCCAAGGTAAGCCACAAGGCAAAGCAGGAGGTCAATCCAGGCCACAAGGCAAGGAAGAATGTGAAGGTAGGCTACAAGGTAAGGCAGGAGGCCACGATAAGCCATAAGGCAAGGCAGAATAGCAAGGCAAGGATAGCAGGGTCAAGGAGCCAAAGTAACCCAATGAAGAAGCACCAAGGGAATGGACAGGCTGGGTTTAGTTGGGCTGGAACTATCATGCTATGTGATCAGCAAGGAGGAGGGAAGAGCAGTTGTGAGTGAAGCTTGCTGATGACCTCTGCTGGTGGTGGTGGTGGTGGTGGGGGTGGGGGGGAGGCTGCGTAGCAGGCCGAATTGTAACAGCAGAAGACTAACATTTCACCAGTGGCAAGCTGCAAGGCATTGAGATACTTTGTGACTGCATCGAAGTATGGTGCAGATCAGCATAAGAAATCTAATAATGACAGAGGAACAGCAGAAAAGCCAAGAAATCATACCCAGAAGAAGAAGAAGTATAAGCTAAAAACTGTCACATCAACTGCAAAAAGCAGTTATGATAACCAAACTGAATCCAAGAGGAAGAAACATACATATATATATCATTTAGGATATGAATTGGTTTTAACAATCTCACTACCTGTTTTTGAAGCCTCAGAAATGGATTAAAGGTCAGATGACAACAACAACCATTCTCTCCTTAGGAAAATGCCGTTCATTCGTACAAAAAATGTGAAGTCTGTTTCTCATATTTGGAAAATTTTCCAATACAAAAGAATAAGACATCAAAACAAACTCCACAGGATGAATCCCCATTTACAAAGAACCAAAAATACTAAATGGAAAAGTATCCCGCATCACTGAAGTAAATCAGGGCATTGGGTTGATGCCATAGAGGGATCTAGGCATTCAGTATCAGATGACGATTACTCCGAAGAAGGAAGATTACCTGATGAATCTTCTGATACGTCTCCACATCCATAAGGAACAACTACACCACTGGAGGATATCATATATTCTTCCTTCATACAAACATGTCAGAGACAAATCTTTTTCAACTCAAAATAGACGAGGAGATTAAATTTAAAAAATTTGAGGGAATTTATAAGTTTATCAAATCTCCTTGCCAAAGCAAAGCAGTTCCCATATATGAGCCTCTTTTAGAAGAATGTGTAAAACCACTCTGACAATGCTGTCAGTGTCGGGCAAAGTGTAGAATACACAAATGTCTGGGGCACAGATCAGAGCATGAATCTCTTATGTAGAATCAACTATGAAAAAAATCAAGGAAGATATGTATATTTTCACCTACCCCACCAAGGAAAGATTCCTGGCAACTGGATTATTTGGGAAAGAGAATGTTTTAATTAACCACTTTGATAGCTAAAATTGGTGTCCATCAGATGCAAATGGTATAATTTCTTTTCACAAATATTAAAAAATAAGAATAGTTCTCCAAACAATTAACCATCAAACAGCAAACAACTTTCTTCCAGATCATCATTGACATAAAGGACTGCACCAAACATAGGACACGATCCATCTGTAACACTTTTGACACAATTTCATGAGCAACTTCTAACACCATTGCCACAAGAAGATTAGCCTGGTTGAAGGTGTCAAGCTTCTGACTGGATGTACATGAATGATTAGTGGACATTCTATGTACTGGGGTCAACCTATTTGATGAGAAGATGGAAGAGGTTGTAAAACAATTAAAAGAACAGAAAACAGCCCATCAGTCTTTATCATTGTCTCAAACGTCCTATATCAGTTAAAAGAGACGATATTTCTACAGTCCATGGAACTTGTACAATCTATAGCCTTATTATAGGCAACGTCCGCTAATAGTCCAGCAACTACAACCACTGCTACAGAACCACAATTGGCAGCCATAGAGTGGACCATGGTCGAGGAAATGTGTGCAACAGAGACAACAGCAGCAATTCTCTGTGAGGCAGGGCCCCTATATTCCCCCTTAAACCAGAGCAGGACCAGGCTGTTACCTGGTCCCCTTTAATTCCCCTTGTGTGAGAGAGCTCTGTGGACAGGGTCCAGCAGGGGAGGAATAAGAGCTGGGATCCAGGTGGGGATAGTCAGACTAGGCCCAGGTCTCCAAGAGGAAGGCAGCTCCTGTAAAGTAACACTGCCCAAACACTGAGCTGTGCCGAAGCTGAACTGTGAGTACTGAAGGAAGCAGTACTGAACTGTGAGTAATTGAGTACACTGTTCTGAAGGAACAACTGTTCTGTTGTGTATGTGAAGCTGTAATAAAGCTATTGTGTTTTAAGAAAGGCTGGAGTCATACTGAATTTATGTCTCCAGACCTGTGGAAATCACCGCTCAGTCCCACATATGATGTCATGCATGGTATTTTTTCTCTAAACTTAGTACAGAGGAAAACCCATCCTCCAAAGAAGTTTGGTATATGTGTGGCCTGCCAGAAGCAGTTTGGAGATCAAACACTTTGCAGACGAGAGAAGCAAAGTGTCTGTTTGGAGCACAGAGTTGTGAAGAGGACCTGTGATTCTAAACGAAGTACAGTATTCAAGGGGCCTGTGGCTCTAAGCAGGGGCGGATTGGCCTATCGGGGGATCGGGCATCCCCCAGTGGGCCGATCGCGCTAGTCACGTGGTCTGCCGAGCGCGGCCGTGACAGAGCCGCGCTCGGCAGATCATGTGGTATCTCTTGGGCCGGCCTGGGCGGTGAATCCCCGGACCGGTCTTCATTGGGAATCTGCCGCTGGCTCTAAGACAAAGTACAGAGCACAGGGGTGCAGAGAGTGCAGTGGCTTGTGAAAGGGTGTGGCTCAGAAGCTGCACTGAAAAAAATTTTCAGGTAGAGAGGAAACTGTGAGTGGGCCTGGATGCAGGGACAGCCAGAAAGTGGTAGATTTGAACTGGCTAAAGAGAGAAGGTCAGCTGGGATTTAAAGGTGATTAAGGTCAGGGATTTAAAAGTGATTAAGTTATTCCTAGTTATGCCGGCTTTTTTTTAAAACCTTTTTTTTCTCTTGAAAAGAAAAGAGGAAGTAACATTGGTGCAACAAGGCTGTACAGAGCAGGGTGTGACCCTGGAAAAGCTTCCAAAGTGAGCTGTGAGTGTGGTGAATGGGAAAAGGGTGAGGCCCTCTTTCAGCAAGCAAGCTACTCTGCAGTTTGAAGTGTGCAGCCACAGGAAAATCTGGAGTGGAGCAGTCAGGGTACTACAGCAGCCAGTGAAGCAAAAGCAGCCAGAGGGCTGGAAGGAAAGAAATGCATTTATTTCTGTGTAGTAGGAGTTACCCAGTCCCAAGAGCTGGGTCAGAGGGAGGACCTGAGGCTCGAGGTTTGGCAGCTGGAAAGGCCAGCCGGGTTAATCGATCAAAGGAACCCACTTCTAAGAGTCCAAGCCAAGCAAGAGAGTGAATACCTAGACTGGCTGGACAAGGAGTACCAACAGCTCATGGAGGAACTGATCGAGTGGCAGGCAAATGGGTCCGGCGAGTTGACTGAATTGTGGCAACAATCTGAGACTGGCGCTGTAGGTGGTCCTGAGGAAGATCCTGTAGGGTGCCCAAACACTACCGGAGTCCGAAGACAACTCCCTTGAGAAGCCCAAAGAGAGCAGGCACAGAAAGACACACGAGAGATGCCATGGAGAGCCCAGAAGGTGGCATTCTGGAAACCCCAGCAAGTGAGGTTGCAGAGGAGAAGAGGAAGGAACTGTGGAGAACCCAGAAGGTGGCTCTGCAGTATCATTCTCAAGTACAATGCTCTTACACACTGGAAAAATAAGTTTTTTTACAATGGTTGAAAAGGTATTTTCAAAGAGGGTCAGTGGCAATGAAGAAACATAGAAATGACGGCAGAAGAAGAACAAACGGCTCATCCAGTCTGCCCAGCAAGCTTTCGCACTTTTTTTTTTCTATTACTCTTGGCCCTTAGTAGCCTTTTGGTTCTATTTCCCTTCCACCCCCGCCATTAATGTAGAGAGCAGTGTTGGAACTGCATCTAAGTGAAATAGCTTAATTAGTTAGGGGTATTAACCGCCGCAATAAGCAAGCTACACCCATGCTTATTTGTTTACCCAGACTATGTAATTCAGTCCTTGGTTGTTGTCTGTATAGACTTCTCCTTCTGCCATCAGCATAGACCCCCGCCTAAGTCCTGTAGACCCTGACACCCAGAGGCTCATCTCATGAGGGATGGTTTAGGCAAAGCTCCTGCCAGGTGCTGCCTTGTCTGTGTCCACCTGTAAACAGTGGGAACCTGCAGGGCTCTTGCCTGCAGGTGGCGCCAATCCTGCCTCAGGAGGTGAATGCGGCAGTCCGTGGGAGCAGCCCGCAGACCTCCAAACATAACAGTACTTCCCGTTAAGCCCCCTCCCTAAGGTTTTGGTTTTCTTGGGGTACCGTTGATGAAAGTCTCTCAAGACATTGAGGTTCAAGAGGTTGGAGGCTGGCTCCCAGGAATTTTCTTCCAGGCCATAGTTCTTCCAGTAAAGGAGGTTTTCAATTTTCTTGCCCCTCTGACGGGAATCCAAAACCTCTTCAACTTTGTATACAGTATCTCCGTCGATAGCCACATCCTGTGGTTCGATCAATGCCGTAGTGACACATGAAAGACATTGTGAATCTTCACTGTTGGTGGTTATTTTAATTGGTATGTGACAACAAATTCCAGAGCTTAATTATGCATTGAGTGAAAAAGAATTTTCTCTGATTAGTTTTAAATGTGCTACTTGCTAACTTCATGGAGTGCCCCCTAGTCCTTCTATTATCCGAAAATGTAAATAACTGATTTACATCTACCTGTTCTAGACCTCTCATGATTTTAAAGACTTCTATCAAATCCCCCTTCAGCCATCTCTTCTCCAAGCTGAACAGCCCTGACCTCTTTAGCCTTTCCTCATAGGGGAGCTGTTCCATCCCCTTTATCATTGTGGTTGCCCTTCTCTGCACTTTCTCCAGTGCAACTATATCTATTCTGAGATGCGGCGACCAGAATTGTACACAGTACTCAAGGTTTGGTTTCACCATGAAGCGATACAGAGGCATTAAGACATTTTCCATTTTATTCCCTTCCTAATAATTCCTAACATTCTGTTTGCTTTTTTGACTGCCGCAGCCGACGATTTCAATGTATTATCCACTATGACACCTAGAACTTTTTTCCTGAGTTGTAGCTCCTAATATGGAACCTAACATCGTGTAACTACAGCATGGGTTATTTTTCCCTATATGCATCACCTTGCACTTGTCCACATTAAATTTCATCTGCCATTTGGATGCCCAATATTCCAGTCCCGCAAGGTCCTTCTGCAATTTATCACAATCCAAGTACAGATCTCTGAGGCACTCTACTGTTTACCTTTTTCCACTGTGAATATTGAGCATTTAATCCTACTGTATCCTGTCTTTTTTTTTTAATTAACTTTTTTATTGATTATTGCTGTCAAACAGGTACAACACAGAAAAGATGCATAACAGTTAATCAGAGCAAGACAACACAATGTATTGTAGTTTCCCTCCCACCCTCCCCCCAATCCCCCCCCCCCCATCATGCTACGCAAAGTCATGGTTAGGTATGATCATAAGTTCATCAAAATAAACTGGATACAAGAGTGGTGGTTTCTATGGTTCAATATTCCTTACATCGTGTTCGGCAATAAGTCCAAGCGTCTCCAGGTGGTATATGGTGTCCAGACTAGGTCAAATTAGCGCAACGTATGGTGCTTAATGGCTGTCAGATGGAACAATGAGCACATCCTATCGATACGGGTCAGCAATTCAAGTGAGGTCGGCGGATGGGATCTTTTCCAGGTTGCGGCAATTTCCAGCTTGGTGGCAGTGCAGATTTGATGTATAAAGATTTGCATATGCTGTGATAAGGATTCATCCGGAATATGAAGAAGCGCATATTCTCTGGTTAGTCGGAGAGGAACCTTCAGAATCTCCTGAAGAATTTCTGAGATATATTGCCAGACATTTTGAATGTAGACACACTCCCACCACATATGCAAGTAAGTTCTGGGGTGATTACATTTTCGCCAGCAGAGAGGGCTGTTATGAGAAGAGTATCTATGTAATCAAACAGGTGTGATATGCCATCTGTAAAGAACTTTGTAATTAGCTTCCATGAGCCTTGTGGATACACTACCTAAAGCATGCTTGGAAAAAATCAATAACCATTCATCATCAGAAAAACATTTACCAAGGTCTAGTTCCCAAGCTTTGACATGAGTGGGTTTATGAGGTAGTCGTGCATTTAGTAGTTTATATATTTTGGATATCAATCGGGGAGTGGAACAGTAGCCCTCGAATAGAGAGTGCTGCAAAGATAATAAGCCTCGGCGCTTGATCTCATGGAGGAAATGTCTGATTTGTGTGGGAAATATGCGCTTGCCAGCAAGCCATTTCATCAGGGTTAAACACTAACTTCCCTTCTCCCTGACATTTGCCTGAATAAAAGCATCACTTGTGCTTAAGCCTCTCTGCCTAGGAAAGGATACCTGACATCATGTATTTCTCTGGCTTGTGCTTAGCCCTGAATTCCTGGGGGAGGGGCTGGGTTTTCCCTAGTCAGAGGCAGGACAAAGTCAGGAGGTATAGATTTCAGCAGCCAATGATATGATCCGTGCACACCCCCTGAGCCAAAGCCAATGGTGTAATGACTCTTCTGTTGCTATGGGAAAGTAGCCAATCATGTAATGACACATCATCTGCCTTTGTATGAATGTACAATAAAAGGAAGAGCCTCGTGAGGGCTAAGCCCTTTGGCCCTTCCTTTTTGCTGCCTGCCATGAAAGCTGTCTGATGCCTCTTCATTACTCCTACATCTGGTGACCCTCGCGACGTGATGATAAACTCCATGCTTATTTCGGCTGGTCATAGCTTAAAGGTACGTACCGTTCAACAGATTTGCAATCGTAATATTTTTTTAAAAAAAGTACTTCTTAGTAATTTTAAAAGTATTTCTCAGCAAGTTTGTTCCCCACACTCGTAAGCATGGGCAGTGATTTGACTGTACAGCAGCGGCTACATGTCAGGGAGCTGCAGCAAATCATCAATAATCATTATTTCATCACCAGAAGAAAAATAGCGCAAGTCAGCCTGGGGGACTTAGAAAAATTAATAAGTGAAATAGCTTGCCGTTGCCCTTGGTATTCAATGGAGTCTGGAACTCTAAATACTCTAAATACCCAGGAATGGATTTCAATCGGCAATTGTCTTCATACGGCTCCCAGAGCTCCCATAAAGCAAAGATTAATCTGGCAAAAATGTACAGAGGCCATCGAACACATGGAAAAAAAAAAGTTTAAAGACAGCAGTTTCAAACCATGTGCTTTTAGAAGCAGGCAGACTCAATCAGAATACCCTTCCCCCATCTTATGCTCAGTCTTCCTCGGAGACAGCAAATTCTTTACCCACACCCAAGCCAATTCACACCTTCCCCATTTCTTTAGAAAAGCAACCCTTGAGAACAATAGAGCCACCACCTGGCCTGGGTGGGGTGATTAGCATTGAATTTCAGCAGAAACCGCAGAAAGAAAACTTTACAGGAGAAGAATTATTAGGACTTCAAGCCTTCCCCATCACAGAAAAGAACCATGAACAAAGGGGGACAGAAAATGAAATAGAACATCTGTGGACACACACTCACATGGCTCCTGTGGCTTCCTCTGCATCCACCTCAGAGAAAAGGCCCCAGGAAACTGAAAACACTGAGGTCAGAAAAACTAGCCTTCCTCCATCTTGCCTGCAACCCCCTTCCCCCACCACAAAGGGGATTAAAGAGCTGGGTGTGGCAGCAAGTGCCATGTGCAGTGACTATGCCCCCAGGTCTTCAAAGAAATCAGCATATAAGACCTTGGGCCAGGCAGCTGCACTCCTGTGTTACAAGCAAAGAAAATATCAATATGAAAAAAAGGATTTAATTAGACTCCTGCGTTACAAGCAAAGAAAATATCACTATGAAAAAAAAAAATGGTTTCTCCTGGTCTTCGATGTTCAGTTGCAGAGGGACTGCATGCTTAAGGAGTAGTTTCTATTTGAATTCAGTTACAAAAAATCTGCATACTTTGAGAGTATTTTCCCCCACAAAGTGAATGCATAACCTTATGTTAAAACTGTACTGAGATTTGAACAATTACTGTGTAAATTACATGTGAAAGTTTCCCTTTTGCAAAGTTTATTTGGCTCACATTTAAAATGACTCCATTTCTCTGAGATTTAAGTTTAAAGCAATTGCTTGAATTGCCAGTGCACAGAACTTCTACTTTTATTGTAATTTGCCCTACAGGAGAAAAATAGTATCTGTCTGCATGGAATCAGCAAATCAATTGTTAAACAATGCTATCTTTAAGTTCCTATTGACTGAAGGATTAACTCCTTGGGTGCAGTTCTTTTCTTTTGAGAAACACTGCTCCTCCCCCCCTTTTCTGTAACTCTTGCTAGCCACTCATGGGGGAGGGAGGGAGAACTTTTGAAAAGAAAAAAAACTGGACTTAGTACTGCAGTTTCTCTCTCTAGTTTATATATGTTATAACTCAGACAGTTCAGATATCCTGCTGATCCAAATCTGATCCAAATCTTTTCCCTCAACTTTCAATGCATTACTGCACTAGCCCTTCCTCTCAATCTGTCTTTAATCTTTTAATACTTTCAAACTTTAGCGTGCAGCAGACAGAGCAGAGCAAACAGCGTGTTTAATTTCCTATTCTAATAATTATAAGAAGAAATTCTATTCTGATATTCCACATTGAAAGTAAGCTCAGAGTATTATTGATTGCAACCTGGAACAATAGTTGCAATCTATAAAGTAATGATGGTGTCTCCACTAGGAGGCGCTATGTTATTCTACAAGTTATATTATATTATTGTTTTAATAATTCTGTTGTATAATAGTTTTTATTTTTCAGGCCTATGGACCTTCTGTATTAAAGAAACTTCAGTTTTATTTTCTTTTTCACAAAATTTTTACAGAATTCTGAACCTTAAAATTTTTACTGACAGAGGTTGCTACATCTAAAGCAATCCCTCCCAAGCCTTTTCTTGCAAATCCAAATTGATTTTATTAAATTGAATGATAGAATTGATTCTCCAAGGCTAAAAAAGTAAGAATTTCACTTTAATCCTTACCTTAGTAAATTTTTTGCTGTATGCCAGTTTTTAATATTTTCCAGATTTACAGCCTTCCTGCCATGAGGAGATGTGAAGATGACACTTTGCAGTTTATTTTAACATTTTTCTAACGCCTTTTGACTTTTGATCCTTGATCTAATTTTGTTTTTGATAACTTTTTGGTAAGATTTTTAGCTCAAATTATGTGTTATCTGTTGTCTGTCTTGATGCCAAGAAGACTATGAATGAATATTTACAGGATGGATGAATATGTGTCAGTTTTGTGTAAATTAATATTTGCAAGATGAATGAATATATGTCAGTCTTGTGTAACATATGTTTAATGTAATGTCTAATATACTTGTCATTTGATTCTGCTTACAGCAAATGACTTTTCCTTTAAATGATTAATTTACACTTATTGCTATTTTACTGAATGAAAATTGATCACTGCATAAAAACTTTCTTGATAATGGGGTTACCCTCAGTTCTGAAAACTGATAATGGCTCTGCTTACTGCAGCCATTCCTTTGCATGAATTTTGTCAATAATTGAACATTAAATACTTATTTGGCATCCCCTACAACACCACAGGGCAAGCCATTGTGGAGAGAGCCAATCATACCCTTAAGAGCTCTGGACCAAACAAAAAGAAAAAGGGGGGATTGCCCCTGGATTTTCCCCCTGAACAAAGTATAAATCATCTAAACATATCAGGTTCACATAAGAACACAGCCATGAGTAATCATTATGGGACTAGGGTTAGTCACCCACAGCCATCAGTTTTGTATAGAATATTTAATGTCTGGTACGGTCCCGTTCCCTTAAAATGGGGAACGAGGATATGTTTCTCTGCTTGCTTCCACAGGTATCAAGCCGTGGAAAGATGGAAAGGTGTCCAGGTCTACAGGACCCGATCCCAAACTTCTCCCTGAGCCTCCACAGCCCTCAGAAGGACAGAGACCGGACTCCTTGCAAAAAGCAGCACCACATGACCTGGGGACAGATCAAGGCCCTATCCAACCAATCTGCACAACTCTTCGAACAGCAAGGCCTTGAGAAAACTCCAGAAAACTTCTTATTAGCCGCTTTTTCTTGCCTGAATGCCAACTCATTAACAATTGTGTTCTGCATCCTCCTCCTTTGCCTTATTTCTCCAGCTATGGCGATTTCAGAACAAGGACTCTGACAGAACAACATGTACATCCTCGAACTTTTCACACCTGTTGAATCGAACAGACTGTTAGATCTGCACACACATGCCAACCCAAGCCTGCGGAGAACTACTGATGCATGCTGTACCATTTAACCTTACAGTATGGACTAATTATCCTTTACAGAGAGGTGTTTTCATTACTTCTCCAGTTAATAATACCATACTACACATTGGTAGCTGTATTCAAGAGACTGCCGCTCTTTGTTGGGACTATTGATACAGGGGATGGGAAGGGAATTCAGGTGGGAAATATCCATATTGTAACTGAACCTTTGTATTAATCACTGAACACTTGCATAGTTATACCATATATGTATGCAATTGGCAGATTTCAGGATGTGCAGTGGGAGACCCAAGCAGGTACAGAAAGTATAGAGGGGATGAAGGATTTACCTTTTGTAGTTATATAGCCCAAATGATAACCAATGACATGTCCACTAATCTGTTAGGAAACATTTGGATGTTATGTGGGCGTAGAGCATATATGTACATTTCCCCAAGATGGATAGACAGATGCACTTTAGGCTACATCCTCCCCTCTTACTATGCAGTCAAAAATTTACCCAAAGCAAGGCTCCGTAACAAAAGGGAGGCGATAAATAATCCCATAGAAAAGTTTACAGAAACTCAGGTAGCTAGAAGCCTGTTTCCTCCAATGGGAACAGCTATGAATTACAGGGACTTACACATCCTAGCTAACTGGACGACTGCCCTATTTAATCAGACAGTCCATGCATTAAAACTACTCACAACAGAAGTCTCTCAGATTAGAGAAGTAGCATTACAGAACAGCTATACCTTAGAAACCATTTTAGCCTTAAAGGGTGGTGTTTGTGCATTAATTGGATCTCATTGCTGTGTGTACATATCAGACTATAAAGCAAACCTCACACATACCACAGAGCAGATAGAAACCATGGTTGCTGATGCACCACTTTCAGGCAGAATACCAACTTCTCCATGGGACTGGCTATGGTCCTGGCTCCCTGATATTTCTGGTCTCAAAGGGGTGATTTCTATTATAATGACCATAATTGTCTTAATTATTTGCCTGTGATGCTGTATTCAGTGCATACCCAACCCTCATATCCATATTGAAACCTTGCTCTCAGCCCGGATACAAAGATGTCTTGTAAGGTGCCTAATAGGGAATCATGAGCCCTGCAGCGTTGGCACACCACCTGCACCTGCTCTGGGTGATATGGAGATTCAGGAGCTCATCGGCAGCTGGCACACCACGTCGAATAAGCTTTCTTCTCTTCATATCCCTCTTCCCCTATTTCCAGCCCATACCAAGACATAACAGATTTCAGTAAGGGTCTAAAGCTTTACTGAGCTCCCTAAACAAAAACAGAAAGGGTGAGATGTGGGAAATATGCGCTTGCCAGCAAGCCATTTCATCAGGGTTAAACACTAACTTCCCTTCTCCCTGACATTTGCCTGAATAAAAGCATCACTTGTGCTTAAGCCTCTCTGCCTAGGAAAGGATACCTGACATCATGTATTTCTCTGGCTTGTGCTTAGCCCTGAATTCCTGGGGGAGGGGCTGGGTTTTCCCTAGTCAGGACAAAGTCAGGAGGTATAGATTTCAGCAGCCAATGATATGATCCGTGCACACCCCCTGAGCCAAAGCCAATGGTGTAATGACTCTTCTGTTGCTATGGGAAAGTAGCCAATCATGTAATGACACATCATCTGCCTTTGTATGAATGTACAATAAAAGGAAGAGCCTCGTGAGGGCTAAGCCCTTTGGCCCTTCCTTTTTGCTGCCTGCCATGAAAGCTGTCTGATGCCTCTTCATTACTCCTACAGATTTGCATATAGGCCATATATTCATTATGTGGAAGATTATAAGTTGTCTGTAATTCAGTAAATGTGGGAATAAATCCCTGTGAAATAATGTGAGTTATCTGGGTTATGCCCTTTGCCTTCCACTTAGTAAAAGCAGACTGGGGAGCACTTCGTGGGAAGGATACATTGTGGAATAGGGATGTCTGAAGAAAGTAAGAGTGGACCCCCACCAATTTACTCTTCCAGATCTGCCAAACATTCAAAGTATGTCTGGTACAGGGCAACAAGAAAGGACACGGGCGCCATGTGGAGCGCAGTTGCCATACTAAGGATGAGATCGGTATCTCTGGTAGCCAGGCCTGTTCGAGCTGAACCCATTGATTAACTTCAGTAATGCTATGCAATCTATCATGGGCTGAAGCTGGACAGCAGTATAGTACCACTGGAGATTAGGGAGGTTAAGACCTCTATGTTCCTTTGCTTGATAAAGCACTGTCTGCGCCACACGTGGGGGCCTGTGTCTCCATAGGAAGCGATGCAATTTGTGCTGCCAGGTTTTCAATAATGTAGTGCTTACAATATTGGGCAGGGTTTGAAAAAGATAAAGAAATTGAGGCAATATATTCATTTTAATTGTAGCTAGACGGCCTAGCCAAGTTAGAGGGAGCCGATCCCACTTAGCCAAATCTTTATCAATATTTTGAATCAGAGGAATGTAATTCAGCTGGAATAATTGAGAGTTACATTTACTGATATGAACGCCCAGGTATTTGAGCTTAGAAATGGCCCATTTAAAAGTATGTCGCTTCTGAAGGAATGTTACCTCCTGTAGGGGGCACGAGATATTTAGTATCTCCGACTTATCCCAATTGATTTTAAATCCTGAGACCACACTAAATTGGGCAAGCTCCCTTTCTATCTCCATTAGGGAAGTAGTGGGGTGACTCACAGTGAATAGAATGTCATTTTGTACTGTTGCAAATTTAGAGAAAAACCTGTAATATTGGCGTTGGATTGTATGTGAATGGCCATTGGTTCTAGAAAGATAGCAAAAAGAATGGGAGAAAGCGGGCCTGTCTCGTGCCTTGCTGTACAGAAAAAGGTTCTGAGCATTTACCATTAATTTTTAGACGTGCTGTGGGAGAATGATAAAGGGCCTGAGTCCAATTGTGAAAGAAATCTCCAAATTGCATAGCAGCAAGCGTTTGGAAAAGAAAAGGCCAATGGACCATGTCGAAGGCCTTTTCTGCGTCAATGGCCAGAAGGAGGTTGGAAGATTGCTGTTTGGTAGTTCCCCATAGAATATTAATAATTTTCCGCACATTATCGCTGGCCATCCTTCCCGGAATAAAGCCGGCTTGGTCCGAGTGAATAAGTTGTGCTATGGAACAGTTTAGTCTATCTGCTAGAATTTTAGCCAATAATTTGAGATTGAGATTGATAAGGGGTATGGGTCTGTAGGAGACACAGAGTGCAGGATCCCTACTTGGTTTAGCTATAATGGTGATACCAGCCAAGTTAGGGGGGTACGGTATTACCCGACTCTGTCGTAAAAAGTTAAAGTGGGCTTGCAGGTGAGTCACTAAATGGGGTCCGAATGTCTTATAAAATTTGTCTGTAAGGCCATTGGGTCCCGGGGCCTTTCCTACTTTTAGATTTTTTATAGCGGTTAGGATCTTGGGAGTGGTGATTTCAGAGTTTAGAAGATCGTACATATCTTGGGAAAGTTGCGGGAGCTCAGTGGAGTGCAGGTATTCAACTATAGCCACATTTTGGATGTGAGATTCAGCTGCATAAAACATTTGGTAAAATATGAGGAATTGGTGAGTAATTGCGGAGTTTGTCGATTCAATTTGGCCCTGGTTGTTTTTAATTTTAAGAATGTGATTTTGATAGGTAATTTTTTTAAACTGGTGAGCCAATAGTTTTCCGGCTTTGTTTCCCCTTTCAAAGTAGGCTTGGCGGGTGATGGCTAAAGAATGGGCTATACGATCCAACTCCAGCTTATTGTAAGTCCTCTCGTGCCTTAAGTAAGCATGATAATATTTGCTGGGAACCCATGCTAGTATGCTGCCTAGTCAGTGAGGAAATTTGATCCTTAAGGAGAGAGCAGGCTGCTTCCCTTTGCTTTTTTAGGTAAGAGGCTCGGGAGATAAAATGTCCTCTGATAAAAGATTTAAAGCTATCCCAGACCACTACCGGGGATGTCACAGAGCCAGTATTGACGGAGAAGAAATCTAGGATGGCCTGGTTGGTGATTTTGGTGTAGTGTACATTGAGAAGGAGAGCATCGTTGAGCCTCCAAAATCTAAAACCATGCTCCCCTCCTTTTAGTAGGAGGTCCAGAAAAATTTATTTATTTATTTATTTAGGGATTTTATATACCGATTTTCTTGATACAGATCAAATCAACTCTGTTTACATAGAACGATAGTACATTAACAATAACTAGTCAAACCTCAAAAGAGGAGACAGATTGGGAGCAGAAGGTAAAAAGTTACATTATAACAAGGGTGAGTAACTTGGAATTGGAAATGAAGAGAAAGATAATCAAAGTAGAGAGATATAACAGAGAGAAGGGGCTTGAAGCCAACCTCAGGAGAATAACTCTAGCATTATAACATGATTATATGACATTCTGCTAGTTATTGAAGCACAGCTGATTGAATAATATCTTAGTAGAATATAGTCTAGGAGACAGGAAAGGCTCTACCGAAAAGCCAAGTCTTCAGTTTCTTTTTAAAATTTATGAGGCAGGTTTCCTGTCGGAGGTCTGGGGGTAGTGTATTTATGTCACAAGTCTCCAGGGAGGAGATCAGAGTATCCACACACACAGATTAGGAAATACAGAGACAAAAGAAAGCATCCAGACCGCCCATTACATAAAGGTTTTAATAGTACTGGTCACAGGAGAATGCAGGCATTTCTGTAACTCATGCATGGCAAAAGCCAGACGTTATTTAAGGATTCCCTTCCCCTCATGGGTGAATTGTGAAAACAAATCTTACATCTAATAGAAACTTAATATGCATTTTGTGTAGAATATTAAATGAACTCCTAAGGCACTTTTTACAGGTTGTCTCAATTTGACTGTAATGATTGGCATTTTGTGATGTCATTAATTACTAAATCCAGATGACTCTGGGGCATCAGTCAAACCTGAATACAGGTGGTGATACATCACTGTATTTCCAATTCCAGAGCAATTCTTAGACTCCTAAAGACCAATAAAATGCATGATCTGACCAAGTGATTATCCCTATCTCCGATTTTTGCATCAGGTGGTATAGATCTTCTCTATCAGTAAATAGTCAATCCTAGAGTAAGAATCGTGCACTTTAGAGTAGTAGGAGTAGGAGCGTGAATGAGAGTAGAAGACCCGCCATGCATTGACTAATTGGAACTCCGTCATCAGTTCCTTAAAGGCTCGGGAATGGGACGGAGTAACCAAAGACCGGCCTTTAGAGGTATCTAAGGCCGGGGAGATAGTGACGTTTAAATCTCCTCCCATAATAATCCTACCAACATGGTGTTGTTCTAGAATTTGGTGTACTTCCTTATAAAAAGCAGCCTGCTCTCTGTTGGGAGCATAAACATTTAGGAATGTATACTCCTCATTAATAGTAATACATAATAAGAGGTAGCGTCCCTTCGGATCTTGGAGACACAAAGTACATTCAAATATGAGAGTGGAAATGAATAAGATTCCGACACCCACATATTTTGCTGTTTTGTTATTAGCTGATGTGTTGCAGTACAACCTGGCCAGGGGCAGAAACAGCATAGATATAGAAAAACAGAAGCAGGCAGTACCAAACATATACACCAGAGGGCGATTAAGAGAGCGAGCAAGAACAGGTGTGGGAAGTAGGGACTGATAATTATGACTCAGCAGAGTCCATGGAACTGGAGGAAGAGGGTATGCCGGCGTGGTGGCGTTGGCCGCAAAAGCCAAGCTTCTCAGAATCAGAGGAGGAAGAGATGGAGGTAGGATCGGAAGGGGAAAGGTCCTCCAGCTCTTCTATGGAGGTGGAATGACTGTGAGATTGGGGGATTGTAAAAGAATGGTATTTTAAAAAGAATGTTTTTGAGGAAATGTGTGAAAGCAATGTTTGGTGTAAAAGCTTTTCAAACCTCGTTTTGCTGAGGTGTTGTGAAAGGAATGTTTTACTAGACTGGCAGCACTCCTCAGGCACGAGCAGATTGGCAGAGGAAGGCCCTAGCCGCGCACAATGAGGGGAGACAAGGGCGAGTTGTGTGTTTCCCTAACAGGAAGCGGTAGTGGCTGGTTAAAGATAGCCTAGGTGTTTGAGGCTTGTGCTCGCGAGAACAGCCAGGTATTACCGAATGGACAACAGCATGTGAGGCTGTAGAACTGCATTAAACCTTGTTTTGATAAAGATTTTATGTTGTACTGTTTGGGAGTGCCGGGGCTGGGCCTGGCACTCTGACTAAAGGAGCCGGTGAGTCCAGAGAAGCGGTGCGAAAAGGGCCGTACAAGTAGACAGGAAGGGGCGCCAAGCTGAAGAGGTATCCTAGCACCAGGACGAGCGGCTGCGAAAAGCTGAGAGGAGGGCATAATCGTGACACATGGTGGCAGAAGTAGGATCATCGGAACTCGCTGACTGGAAAAGCGAACCCAGCGATTATATACCAGTGCACCTACTGACCTACTGAAGGTAAAAGTGAAGGAGTGTGTCTGAACAGTATTGCTCGCTCGAGGCCAGGGAACCGAGAGGAAGTAGTAAAAGGAAAAAAAAAAAAAGGGAGTTACCACTGTAGTATCTGGTAAGCGGCCAGAGCTAAGGGGTGGGGAGCGAGGAGAAGTAAGACTCCAAGTTAGCAAAAGGGGCTGGTGTTGTACGGCCACACTTGGGGTTTTCTTGTTTTTTTTTAGGCATGGCGTCCGATGATGTGCTGAAATGGATGGCTACACAGATGCAAAAGCAACAAGAGGCCATGCAGCAGCTGATCCAGCGTATCATGGAACACCATCAACAGCAGCTCCCATTGCTCCAAATGTTGGAAGAGCAGCGAAAGGTTACACAGCTCTGGGCGGCCCAGCAGACTACTGGAACAACAGGTACCACACACCCAACGGCAGGGGCTGGTGGAATAGGACGGATGGACCCCACACCTGGTATCTACTTGGAGAAGATGGGACCAGGGGATGACCCCGAGGCCTTCTTTATCATATTTGAACGTGTGGCTAGTGTGGCGGGATGGCCCCAAGAACAATGGACTACAAGGTTAGCCCCTTGTTTAACAGGAGAGGCCCAAGCAGCCTATAGGGCTTTGGCCCCGGAGCAGGCCATAAACTATACCTTGCTGAAAGTAGCCATCCTAGACAGATTGGGCATAACCCAGGACTGGTACCGGCGCCAATTCAGGGAAACCTGTTTTCAGCCGAAGGACAGACCACGGGCCCTAGCCCAACATTTAAAGGACCTAGCATATAGGTGGCTAGAACCCGAAGGGAAAACTGTGACCAAGCTCATGGAGCTGATAGTGCTGGAACAGTATTTCGGGGCACTACCACCTCTGATGAGGAACTGGGTGATTTGCCAAGGAGCGAGTGGGCTCGAGAGGGCGGTGGTAAATACAGAGAGGTACTTAGAGGCAGAGGCCGCTATGGGAGGCTGTGCGACCTCTAATAGAGGGAAAGGGCTAAAGGGACTAGGCCCGAGTAAAGAAGAGAGGTTCACCCCGGGTGCCCGGTAGAGAGGGCGGACCACAGAAAGAGAAGGGCCAAGGTGGGGAGTCAGGTGTAAAGCCGGCCCCATTGCAATGTTTTAATTGTGGAGAAGTAGGGCACTTCAAAAGGGAATGTCCACGCTTAGCAGTCATCTATGCCCAAAACCCGGAGCGAAGGGGTGGGGAAGTACCTAGGGCCCAGAATCTGTATTTTCAACAGGTTCAGGTCAATAGACAGCCTGTGCAGGTCTTAATAGACACAGGCACTAATCAGGCACTGCTCTCCATGAAAATGGCTTTAGCTTTAGGGGTCAAGATGTCCCGAACCCAAAAAGGGGAGGTAGTGATACGGTGTGTACACGGTACAGCAGTTAGGCACCCGGTACATGAGGTAACTATTTGCTGGGGACCCCATGTAGACATAGTGAACGTAGCCGTAGTGGATGGATTGCCTGTGCCCCTCATTTTAGGGCGAGACTGGAAGCACCTTGCTGAGGCGCTGAGGGGTAAGCAAACGTTTATAACCACAAGAGCTCAAGCCCAGGCACAATAGGTGCGAGAGCACGAACCTCCCATAGGAGAGATTTTTCCCTTTGAGGACGGGGAAGTAGTGGAGGCTCCGGGGGTAAGTCGTAAGCCCCGAGCGGAGAGAAGGAGGGAAAAGAGAGGACAGGCCGACCAAGGGGAAGGTAAGGGTGAGGGGCCCACAAAAGAAATGGTGGGAACCTTGCTAGCTCAATTCCCAGAATTTAGGAATGAACAGGGTAAGGACCTGGCCTTGAAGGTAGCTTGGGAAAAAGCTAAGCTGTCTATACAACAGCTCGCCAATAAAGAGTCTATGTTGTACCCCTATTTTATGGTCCAGAACGGCTTGCTTTTGTTATGAATAGCTCTGCCCGCGGGTCCTCCCGCGAGCAGGCTCACTGACTCACCCATGCTGCTCTGTCTTCTGCCGACGCAGCAGGATGCAGCAGTCAGCCCTCCCATGCGGCCGGAGCCGCGGCCTAAAGTTCTTCATGCGGCCCGGAGGCCGCCCCCGTCTCTTCCAGTCTTCACCGCGGCCAGAGCCGCAGACTTTCTAGCTTCTTTCGGGACTGGGAGTGCCCCCAACGTCATCGCCATCTTCGCGGCACTAGGCCGCAAGCCCCGGCGCCATCCAGCGGCTGGAGCCGCCCCCGGGGCTCCCCGCAGCGGCTAGAGCCGCTGCCGACGTCAGGGCCTGCTCCTCAGGCCCTGCCCTGCTTCCTACGCAAGTACGTCGGTGCAGGCCGCTGTCCGCGGTCCTGCACAGTTCCTGCACTCCCTCTAGGCGCGCGACCGTGTCGTCCTTCTGTATTTAAAGGGCCAGATACAGGAAGTATCTGGGCCCCACCTTGCTGACTGTTTCCTGTACCAGCCCTATAAAGGGCTGCTCCGTCCGTTGTTCCAGGCCTTGCATCATCGTGAGTCTCCGCTCTGAAGGCTCCGGCCTGCCAGAGTCCATGTAAGGTCTTCTAGTCTTGTGGGGCTCCTCATTATGATGTCTTCTTGTTCTACCATGTCATGTCTTCGTGCCTGAGGTCCTCGTCCAGGTGTCTCGTTCTCCTACGTCCTGGTGTTCCTGCCTTCCTAGATGTTCCTTCCTCCTTCTCGCCTCGTCTTCGCTCTCGAGCCTTCTGGTACCGGTAGGCCGGGGGTCTCTCAGATGCAGTACTCCTGAGTGGACTGCCTGCCGGCGGACAGTTGTCCTGTGCTCCTGAGCCGTCATGTCCCGGATGTTTGTTCCTGTGCTGTCCTGCTCCCGTCGTGGTCCGTGACCAGCCTTTTGGGGCTGTGTAGGGTGCGTAACGGACAGGGTGGTCCGTGACTCAGTCCCACGGGTGGCCTGAGTAGGGCGCCCTGAGAGACAGGGCCAATGTCCATGCCTCTTGTTGCCTTTGTGAATGTCAAGAGTCTCGTCCCTGGATGCCATTGCATCAGCCATGTGTCTTCGTCCCTGGATGCCGTTGCATCAGCCATGTGTCTTCGTCTGAATGCCGTCGCATCACTCCATAGTCATGTCTTCATGTCAAGGCCCGTCTGCCCTCAACCTCAGGCCAGGCCTGCTGCTCCATGCTGCTCACAGCAGGTCCGAAAGGGCCCGGAATGGTCGGAGGACCATTCACCTTCCAACATCCTTGGATGTTGGCCATTGGAGCTTGCCGGCCTGGCGGAGGGTAGACCGTCAGCCATGCGGGGCCACCGTCAACCCTTGGCTCGGCTCAGAAGGTCTGGGTCAGGCTGAGGCCCATGGGCACACTAAACCACCAGAACACAACAGAATGCAAGGCCTTCGAGGCCACACTCAACAGCTTTACAGGGTAGAAGAAGGGCTGAAAGGACAGGGACGGCATAAACAATTGTTAGTGCCCCTACATTTTCAACAAGAGGTCATGTCTTTAGCGCATGACCATCCCCTGGCAGGGCACCTAGGCCTATATAGCACCTTAGCCCGAGTCAAGCAGAGATTCTTCTGGCTGGGGATCTATGGCATGGTTAAGAAGTTTTGCAGATCTTGCCCTAATTGTCAGTTGGTCTCCCCAAGAGTCCCCTCCAAAGCACCTTTGGAACCCTTGCCGGTAGTGCAAGAGCCTATGGACCGGGTGGCAGTGGATATAATTGGTCCGTTAGAAAGAAGTAAAAGGGGCCATCAGTACATTCAGTGGGCTGTTCCTTTGAGGTCTATAGGGGCAAGGGTGGTGGTCCCAGAGTTGATAAAGATTTTTTGCCAGTTCGGAGATATTGACCGACAGGGGGACCAATTTTATGTCTCGAGAATTGGCAGGCCTTTGGGCCCAGTTTGGCATTAAACATGTACGAACAGCTGCGTATCACCCCCAGACAGACGGGTTGGTGGAGCGCTATAATCAAACCTTGAAGGCCATGGTGCACAGTTGTTTAGAAAAGGATGCCAGTAATTGGGATCGGCTTTTCCCATTCTTGTTGTTTGCCTCCAGGGAAGTGTACCAAGTTTCCACGGGGTTTTCCCCCTTTGAACTTATTTTTGGGCGACAACCCCAGGGTCTGCTTGAAGTCATTCGCGAGCAGTGGAGTGGAGAAGAGGTAGAGCCCCAGGATATAATAAGTTATGTTGAGGGCATGAGACATCATGCTGAGACTGCCTTGGGAATGGATAGGGAGAATCTCAAACAGGCTCAGAAACGGCAGAAGACCTATTACGACCAAGGGGCTAGGGACCGGGAATTTCAGGAGGGAGATCAGGTCCTAATACTGGTGCCTACGTCACCTAACAAGTTTTTGGCCAAGTGGAAGGGTCTGGGGACAATCTTAAAGGGCCTAGGACCCCTAAATTATCAGGTCAAGGTAGGCCTTAAGCGACCTCAGGTGTACCACGTAAACTTGCTAAAACCCTGGATAGAGAGGCAAGGAATGGCAGCCGGTACGATGCCTGAAAAAGAGGTGGATCTAGGTCGACAAGTACGGGAACTAAGCCGAAAAGACGAGGTACAGATAGGAGAGGAGCTAACTCCAAGGCAAAGAGCTCAAACAGGCCAAAGATGTGTTCTCCCCGATGCCGGGGCAAACCACGCTAATCACACACGATATAATAACACCGCCGGGACAGGTGCTTAGGAGAAACATATAGAAACATAGAAATGACGGCAGAAGAAGACCAAACGGCCCATCCAGTCTGCCCAGCAAGTTTTGCACTTTTTTTTTTTCTCATTCTTATCTGTTACTCTTGGCTCTTAGTAACCTTTTGATTCTATTTCCCTTCTACCCCCACCATTAATGTAGAGAGCAATGTTGGAACTGCATCTAAGTGAAATATCTAGCTTGATTAGTTAGGGGTAGTAACCGCCGCAATAAGCAAGTTATACCCATGCTTATTTGTTTACCCAGACTAAATAATTCAGACCTTGTTGGTTGTTGTCTGTATATAGATCTACTTTTCTTCATTTCCCCTGCCGTTGAAGCAGAAAGTTATGCTGGATATGCATTGAAAGTGAAGTATCTGACTTTCTCCCCTGCCATTGAAGCAGAGAGCTATGCTAGATATGTGCCATATCGCCTGCCGGAGGCCATGCAGGATGAAGTTAGGAGGCAGGTTGAAGAGATGTTACAACTGGGGGGTCATCGAAGAATCCAGTAGCGCCTGGTGTAGTCCCATTGTCCTTGTACCTAAGCCAGATGGGACCCTACGCTTTTGTATAGATTTCAGGTTGGTAAACGCTATCTCCACCTTTGACGCCTACCCCATGCCTCAGGTTGATGAGTTAGTAGGCAGTGTCCAATATTTAACCATGCTAGACTTGACCAAGGGGTATTGGCAGATTCCCTTGGGAAGGTTATCTCGGGAGAAAACAGCATTTGCCACCCCAGTGGGGTTATACCAATTCGTGCGCATGCCGTTTGGCCTACAAGGAGCTGCTGCAACATGTCAGCGCCTCCTGAACATGGTGTTACGTCCCCATATAGGGTATATGGCGGCCTACATGGATGACGTTATCATATACTCCACTGACTGGGAATCCCATCTGAGAAGAGTTAAAGCCGTACTGAAATCCCTAAGGGAAGTGGGGTTGACGGCCAACCCAGCTAAGTGTAGGATTGCGCAACGGGAGGTCAAATACCTGGGACATCTGGTGGGCAGAGGGGTGGTAAAACCGCTGCTTGATAAGGTTAAGTGCATTAGAGACTACCCTCTGCCCGAGACCCAGAAGCATCTTCGAGCCTTTTTAGGTTTAATTGGATACTACAGACGTTTCATACCGCACTTTGCAGATTTGGCCACCCCTTTGAATGATATGCTAAGGAAAGGGACCCCAAACAAGTTGCGGTAGGGAACGCTAGCGGTAGAGCGGTTTGAGCGGCTTAAACGGGCCTTGTGCCAAGATCCCGTGTTGAAGGCGGTTGACTTCACGCTACCCTTTTTGTTACAGACAGATGCCTCTGGGAGGTGGGTTGGAGGCAGTTCTCTCACAAGTTGACCAGGGTGAGAACACCTGGTCCTATATCTCAGCCGGAGGCTCCACCCGCAGGAGGAAAAGTATGCAACTATCAAAAAGGAATGCTTGACGGTTAAGTGGGCTTTAGAATCGCTGAAGTACCACCTAGAAGGATGCCCCTTTGGGTTAGTTACAGACCATGAACCCCTGAAGTGGCTACATGTTATGAAGGAGTCCAATGCCCGCTTAACTAGATGGTATCTTACCCTCCAAACATATCGTTTTGAGGTTAGACATAGAGCCGGCAGGGAACATGTTAACACAGACTTCCTTTCCCGGTTAGGGGAAGGGACTGGAACTCGAGCAAGGAGTTCCAGGGTTTTTAAAAGGGGGGGAGGGGGGGGGGGGGGGGGGGGGGGGGGTGATGCAGTACAACCTGGCCAGGGGCAGAAACAGCATAGATATAGAAAAACAGAGGCAGGCAGTACCAAACATATACACCAGAGGGTGATTAAGAGAGCGAGCAAGAACAGGTGTGGGAAGTAGGGACTGATGATTATGACTCAGCAGAGTCCATGGAACTGGAGGAAGAGGATGTGCCGGCATGGTGGCGTTGGCCACAAAAGCCAAACTCCTCAGAATCAGAGGAGGAAGAGATGGAGGTAGGATCGGAAGGGGAAAGGTCCACCAGCTCTTCTATGGAGGTGGAATGACTGTGAGGCTTGGGGGATGGTAAAAGAATGGTATTTTAAAAGAATGTTTTTGAGGAAATGTGTGAAAGCAATGTTTGGTGTGTAAAAGCTTTTCAAACCTCGTTTTGCTGAGGTGTTGTGAAAGGAATGTTTTACTAGACCGGCAGCACTCCTCAGGCTCGAGCAGATTGGCAGAGGAAGGCCCTAGCCACCGCACAATGAGGGGAGACAGGGGTTGAGTTGTGTGTTTCCCTAAAAGGGGAGCGGTAGTGGCTGGCTTAAAGATAGCCTAGGGTGTTGAGACTTGTGCTCGCGAGAACAGCCAGGTATTACCGAATGGACAACAGCGTGTGAGGCTGTAGAAACTGCATTAAACCTTGTTTTGATAAAGACTTTATGTTGTACTGTTTGGGAGTTGCCGGGGCTAGGCCTGGCTCCTTTAGTCAGAGTGCCAGGCCCAGTAATTGCATATTCATTCATGTTCAGTCTCCAGTTTTTTTCTGTCCTTTATGTTTAAACATTTTTATTAGGTTTTTATATAGAAAAAGAACATCACAAGAGAGAGTGTAGTCAGATCTCTCTCCTGAGCAACAAACCCAACATGAAATCACTGTAACCCCCACAGAGAACCATACCCTCCCCCCCACCCCCCCCCCCCCCCCCCCCCAGTAACAAATACAATAAGGAAGAATCGTGTGGGGAACCCAATGTAGCCTGCTAGAGGGATCAGACAGTCAGTGAGCAGAAACCGGTCAATCATTCAGAACCATACTCCTCGCACGATGAGGCAGAGATTGCAGGTATGGACCCCAGATGGATGCGAAGCGTCGTCGTCGATGGGGAGAACCTCGTGCCGCCATACTTTCCATGGTCATCATCGCATGTAGCTGATTTCGCCAAGTCCAGAAGGATGGCGCCTCCTGAGACCGCCAGACCAAAAGGATCGCCTTCTTCCCCACCAAACTCGCCTTCTGAAACAAAAGGCGCGAGCCAGGATCTCTAACTCGAAGCGGGGAGATGCAACCAAATAAAAACCACAGTGGGGAGAAGGGCAACACCACATCAAGCAAGTCGGTTAAATAGTCCGCAATCTTACGCCAAAATCCGTGGATCGCGGGGCAGGTCCAAAAAACGTGAGACAAACTACCCACGATTCCGGAACAGCGAGTACAAAAGGGCGTGAGGGCTATCGACAATTGATGAGCCCTCTGAGGTGATATGTAGGCCCGGGTCAAGAACTTGTATTGCATCTCCCTAAAGTACATGTTGGTAGAGATCCGGGCTATGCGCCGAAAGCAGACACGCAAAATAAAACCGGTGAGTTGAAACTCACCATCTTTATGCCATCGATCCAC
Source organism: Rhinatrema bivittatum (assembly GCF_901001135.1). Lineage (NCBI taxonomy): Eukaryota > Metazoa > Chordata > Amphibia > Gymnophiona > Rhinatrematidae > Rhinatrema > Rhinatrema bivittatum. The sequence continues at coordinate 78,268,332 of NC_042619.1, forward strand.
CAAGGAAGCACATACATCAACCTGGGCATCCCGTTGTAAAAGCCTATAATAATGGGAAATAGTAAGGGCCTTGTCAGCGGTGAACTGAAACATCACATCTAGGGTCTTAAACGTAACAATATCCTTGGTTGCCGGGGGCAGGGACCGGAGGTAGTGATGAACTTGTAAGTATGAAAACGTGTGAGTGGGACGGAGACCATAAAGAGTTTGAAAATCAGTAAACCGCAGTAACTCCCCCTCCGAGTTCCACAGGTGACCTAAGTATATCACCCCCCTAGCCTCCCAGACCCTAAACGCAGCCGATTGAGTACCGGGCTGAAAGTCCGCATTCCCCCTGATCGGTAAAAAATATGCACAAGTATGAGGGATATGCAAGAGTTTGGTAAGGCGCCTCCAAGATTGCCGTAGCGGCTGGGTGAGGGCTGAGTGCAAGAGGAACGAAGGAAGCCGGCCCGCGGTAGCCTGCAAGATATAAGAAGGAGCCCACGGGTAGAGTAATGTCCGATCAATCGAAAGTGGGGCATAATGCGAGGAGCCCTTCAACCAGTTGCGAAGAAGCCGCATATTACAAGCTAGGTTGTAGTGGGCCAGGTTAGGCACCCCCAGTCCTCCCCCCCCCCAAGAATTTTGGAGCCAGCGGAGAGGCAATCTGGATTTCCCCCCTCTCCACAAAAATCTACGCAGCTCCCCCTCCACCCGATCTAGGTCCCTGCGTTTCAAGAACAATGGTAAGTTCTGTAGCAAATATAGCCATTTGGGGAGCAGGGTCATTTTGAATAGTGCCACCCGCCCCGCCAGGGAAATGGGGAGAGATTTCCAAGCAGAGAGAGTGGCTTGAGTGTGTTTGAGCATATAGGGAACGTTAGCTTGGTAAACTAGTTCAGGATCCGAGGGCAAATAAACCCCAGATATCGAAGGGTATCTCCCGCCCATTGTAAGGGAAAGGAGTCCCCCCAGTCAGCCTGCAGAGTAGGCGGATATGCCAACGCAGAAGACTTAGCCTCGTTTAATCGGAAACCAGAAAAAGTCCCAAACGCTGTAAGGAGACGTAAGAGAGGAGGCAAAGACGAACGGGGGTGGGTAATAAAAAGTAGCAAGTCATCCGCAAAAGCCACGGATTTCAGGATCTCAGAATCCATTCGAAGACCGCGAATCTCCGGGGCATCAGCAATTGCGCTTAGTAGCGGCTCCAATTGTAACAGAAAAAGGAGAGGAGAGAGGGGGCAACCCTGTCTCGTACCGCAGTGCACTGCGAACTCCGCCGACTGGGAACCATTGGCCACTATACGCGCCCTAGGGTCGTATAAAGAAGTTGTAGGGCTTGTAGAAAAAAACCCTCAAATCCCATACGGTGTAACACATAAAATAAGTATCGCCACTCCACCCTATCGAACGCTTTTTCAGCGTCAAAACTGATCGCAAGATAGGGGAGGGACAATCTCCGGCCGATGGACATTGCAGCCAAAATCTTGCGAATATTGGACAAGGCATACCGTTTGCGGACAAAACCAGCCTGAGACTCACCAACTAAATAAGGCAAACAGGTCGCTAGTCTGTCCGCCATGATCTTCGCCAGTATTTGTGGTCATAATTAAGTAAAGATATGGGACGGTAGGACTCAGTTTGCAAGGGTCCTTTCCAGGTTTGGGTATTAATATAATATGTGCCAAATTATCATGGGCAGGAAAGGAACCCCGGGAGATTAATTCCGTGAATTGCCGACGCTAGGGGTTTGGGACACCGATTCTTTTAAAAGTTTGAAAAATTCGAGGTGAAGCCATCGGGTCCCGGTGCCTTAAAATTTTTAGAGCCATGGATAGCAGCCAATACCTCCGTCGAGGAATTGGGGCATTGAGCCTATCTCGGTCTGCAGGGGTCAAGTGCGGGAGCGATAATCCTTCACAAAAGCGCTGACAAGCAATTTGATTCCACCCCTCAGACGTGTAAAGCGAGGAGTAAAAGGCCCTGAAATTGTTAAAATAGAGGGGGTGTCATGAACCACTGTCCCTGAAGAGGTACGTAGGGCCGGGATATGGCGGCAAGCCCGCGAGGACTTGATAAGATTGGACATCAGTTTACCAGCCTTGTTACTAAACTGGTAGAGTTTAAATTGGTAATATTGGTAACTTTTCTGTGCCCTTTGGTGTAGCAGAGCATTGAGAGCGTGTTGCTTAGCCAGATAGGCCGCCCGGGCATACGCAGACCTAGACTGAATTAGATGGACTCTGGCTACCCGAGCTTGGGAGCTCAGCGCTAGGATGCGGCGATCCAGGATTTTCCGGCGTTGCGCAGTGTACGATATAATCTCACCGCGCAAGACCGCTTTAGCAGTGTTCCAAAATAAAATGGGTTGTGATACGTGGGTTTGATTGTTAACCACAAAATCTGCCCATGTTTGTGTAATAAAGGTCTTAAACTTCTCGTCTTGTGCCAAGTAATAAGGGTAGCGCCAATGACGTGGCGAAGTGGGGGGGGCCTGAAGCCGAACCTCCACCCACACCGGGGCATGGTCCGAGACAGCTATGCTCTCATGCCCGCCGCTAAAACCCGGTGGAAGGCATGGGTACTCACTAGGAAGTAATCAAGCCTAGCAAATGAACCATGTGCCCTAGAAAGATGCGTGAAGTCGCGCTCCATGGGATGCAGCGTCCTCCAGACATCGAGCAAATGTAACTGAGATTCCAGCATATTGGGACCCCGCCCCGCTCCCGCATCCCATCCCCGACATTTTGAAGCATCTAAGTGAGAATCCCGGACAGTGTTGAAATCACCCCCGATAACTAACATATCAGACAAATAAGGCAAAAGGTGTGTAAACAAAGTACGGTTAAAAACTGGGAGCATACGTATTTGGTGCATAAACATTGCAAAAAACCACAACTTGATGAAACAATTCAGTGACCAAAATCAGGGTAGCGCCCCTGAGGATCCTTAATTTCCTTAGTAATAATAATAGGGAGTTGTTTGTGAAAAAGGATAGCCACCCCCGCTGACTTAGAGGAGGCGGAAGCATACCGCACCTCTCCCACCCATGCCCTACAAAGCTTCACATGTTCTCCATCCGAGAGGTGGGTCTCCTGTAAGAAAGCCACCGCCACCGACTGGCGTTTTAACAGGGAAAGGACTTTCGTGCGCTTAATAGGGGAATGCAGGCCACATACGTTCCAAGAAATCAACTTCGTAGCATTACTCATGACATAGATCCAAAGCAGTGGGTACCGCATGACAAGGCCAGGGAAACTGAGAGCAGGCCTGCCCAGCCCAGGCCCCTCCCTTCAGACACTGATCCCCCAAGGCAGCGGAAAATAGAAAGGCTACCAATTTGTCCCCTGTGACTACAGCGATTTGGGCCGCCCCCTCCATTACTCGAAATCCCCACAACTCACACAATTCCCCCCCGCACCCCACCCACCAATCCCCCCGTCCCCCACGAGCCTGAATCCCATCCCCTCCCCCACCCTGCCCAACCCCCCTCCCCCCCTCCCTTCCCCCCAACACTAATTGTGTGCGAAACCCTTCCCCCCTCCGTTCCGCAAACCAAGCCTTCATCAAGAAGGCAGAGAGATCCGTCAAGACGTGGACAGGTCCACCCCAAGTGTAATAAAACATCAAGAACTTACAATAGCAGTAACAAGCATGAAAGATCAACAATGCATCAACCAACCCCTTTCGCCTTTGGCCATCCCCTGCAGGAGTACCCAAAGCCCAGATTAACAGATGGGGCCACTCGTAAACACTCCAGTAATCAATAATGTAAAAGAGAAAACACAAGGGCTACAAGCCCAGCCATGTCATAAGAGGTCCCGCACTAGGGCAAATTAGGCGCTAGGGCCAAACAAAAATACTCAAAGGAAAAAGAGGATATCAGGATCCGACTACTGACAGGCCACAAAGTAAGATGCAAAAAAAAAAAAACCCTTAGTTGCAAGGGGCTCACTAGATAACCAGACTGGCTAGTGATATATAGCCTGTACGCGGAGTAGCCAAAAAAAAAAAACCCAGAAAAAATCATACCAACTAGGGAGTGATTTATCCCGGTCCTGGGAAGAGCGTGAAATAACAGTGTTAGGACCGGCTGGCTAGGCACAATACGCATTGTACGTCCCCATTCCCACTCCAAAAGCAGAAGCAGGAATCCTGAGCACAACAATTGTTCCCAAAAAAAACGCCAAGCAGCCGAGAGAATGTTAGGGACCTACACAGACCAGCCAGATAAAAGGCAAAAATGGGGACAAGAACAATATTAAAAAGTAAAAAAAAAACCCCGCGATGGTAATCATTAACTTGTCGCAGCCGCTCCCCCGAAGCACAGAAGAACGCTACATGGCCCACATAGGGCTCGCTCAGGAGATGGTATCAATGAAACGCTGAGCTTGGTCCGGTGACTCAAACATGTGAGGGACGTCGGCATGCCACACCCGGAGACGGGCCGGGTACAAGAGGGAGAATTTGACTCCCCGGTTGTGTAGATTAGTGCAGAGCGGGGAAAATCGCCGCCGGGCCTCCGAGACTGCAGATGAGTAGTCTTGAAAGATTCGAATAACTTGGCCTGATAAGTTAAGCGGCTTTGCTGCGAGAAGCCCGCCAAATCTCGGCTTTGTGCGCCGAATTTAAGATCTTGGCAATTATCAGGCGGGGGCGTCCCTGAGTGGCCGGCCTAGAACCCAAACGGTGGGCCCTCTCCACCACCAATTTCCCACCGAGTTGCGGCAGCTCCAGGGCCTCCGGGAGCCAGGTTTCAAGGAGCGTACATAAGGTTTTTTCAGCTATCTCCTCCGAGAAGCCCATGAATCTGAGGTTGTCCCTACGGGCCCTGTTCTCAAGGTCCTCCACCTTCTGAGAGAGCGCGGCGATTAATTTAACTTGAGTGTCAACCTTGCCCGCCATTGCAGTCGAGTCATCTTCAACCCCCGAGACACGAGACTCTATCTGAGCTAGGCGCGGTTGCAGGGCAGCAATGGAGTCCCGGACTTCCCCCAACTCCTCATGGAGCTGAGACCATTTTTCATCCAGCGCCTCTTTGATGGCGGCTTTGATGTCCGTGAGGGTAAGATTCGAAGGGGGATCGTGGGCCGACTCACCCGCACAAGCGTCCGCCATTTTGGGTTCCGGGGCCCGCGGTTTTTCTTTCTCTCTCCTCCCACTCTTGGAGGTCATGGCCGGCGACGTCTTGCACCAGGTTCGAATCGAGGACATGCACTTCAAACCGGGGTAGGCAAAAATACAATTTTTGAGTAGTTGACGCGCTACGATGGACCGCGATGAACGGGGTGGGCCTGAGAGCCGGAGGTCCGCACGTCCTCACAGCTCAGCACATCACGTGATCTTTTCTGTCCTTTATTTCCTGGCTACTCTAGCCTCCAAGTTCATTCCCCCTGTTATTTGTATCTGCGCTTCGGCCTTCTTGTTAAATGGTTTTTTGTTAAGTTTAACCCCCAAGTTTGATGTAAACCGGCCTGATATGAAGCTTGTCATGAAGTTCGGTATAGAAAAATGTTAAATAAATAAATAAATAATAGATCACACTTATGAACAGTTGGACCTCTCCTTGGGTCCTATTATACAGCTGGAAGGCATAGCCAAGAGATGATCAGGCACAATGTTCAAGATGGCGCTTGGCTGTTTGGAGGGCCTCCAGAATGACGTCGCAGCCGACTGTTACGCTTGCCAGCTCTTTGCCATGCCGGAAATGGTACTCGCGGAGCTAGGGAGCTATGTGGTTTGGTAGGTTGTTGAGTGCTGGTAAAGCCCTGAGAAGTTAAAATCACGGAGGCAACATCAGGAACCATAATTTTAAGTGAGATCCCATCTTGAGTGAAAAGCAGTCCAAACGGATCTAGCCAACGGTATTTTATATTTTTACCCCTGAGGAATGTGGTGATTTCCCTCAGTGACTGCCTATTTTGCAAAGTGGCTGCAGATAAATCAGGATAGACAGAGACTTCATGGCCTTCCCAGGGCCAAGAGGTTTGTGATCTGGCTGCAATGGCAACTTGCTCCTTAACAGAGAAATCCTTAAAGCAAACAATGATGTCCCTGCTTTTATTTGGTAGAGGGGCCTGTAGTGCCCTATGGGCGTGATCCAGCTTAATTTCAGGAGGAGCAGTATCAGGATCAGAAGTGGTTGCTGCTAGCAGGTGATGGCAAAACTGAGAGATGAAAGCATGGCAGTCCTCGGAACCAGCAGACTCAGCTATGCCACGAAATCTCAGATTGCTTCTTCGTGCCCTGTTTTCTAGGTCTGCAACTTTGGCCTTTAATTGCTGGGATTCAGCGTGCAGGATTTCGCAGTCGGCTTTGTTATTTTTGGAGAGTTCTTGTTGGCAGTTAAGACGCACATCTAACTCGTCAACGAAGTGCCTATGGTTGTTATCTCCTCCCGCATTTCCTCTATGTGGTCCAGAAGCTCCTGCCAGTAGGTTTTAATTTCGCCCGGAGACTAGCAAACCAGTCCCGGAATTCGGCGCGGGTAGGGTGGTCGGACTCCGGCAGGCATTCGGGTGCATCGGGCTGAGAGACATGTTCGGGGCTTTGGGAGCGTGATCGAGAGCGTGAATGGGCGCCATCTTGGGTCTCGGGCTCACCTCCATGCGGATCCTCGATCGCGCGTCTGCCTTCCTTACTAAAGGAAAAACGATGGAGATCTAAATTTTTCTTTTTGGCTGCCATCGCTATATTCCCTGCTTCACCTCCGGGCCGTGAAGAAGCGTGATCGCTGTGTGGGAGGCTCATATGCGGTAAGATAAACTGGGAGACGGCGGGAGCTCAGGAGTTATGCTGCCATCTCGGTCAGTGACGTCACTTCCCCCCCTGTTTCCTGTCTTTTAATCAGTTTGTAATCCACGACAGGACATCGCCTCCTATCCCATTACTTTTGAGTTTTCTTAGAAACCTCTCATGAGGAACTTTGTCAAATGCCTTCTGAAAATCCAGATTATACTACACCTACCGATTCACCTTTATCTACATGTTTATTAACCCTTTCAAAAAAAAAGAAGCCATGACTTTACCCAAGGCAAGCATGACTTTACCCAAGGCAAGCAAGACTTGCCTTGGGTAAAGTCATGCTGACTTTGTTCCATTAAACCATGTCTTTCTATATGTTCTGTGATTTTGATCTTTAGAACACTTTCCACTATTTTTTCTGGCACTGAAGTCAGGCTAACTGGTCTGTAGTTTTCCGGATCACCCCTGGAGACCTTTTTAAATATTGTGGTTACATTAGCCATCCTCCAGTCTTCAAGTACAATGGATGATTTTAATGATAGGTTACAAATTTTTACTAATAGGTCTGAAATTTCATTTTTTAGTTCCTTCAGAACCATGGGGTGTATACCATCTGGCCCAGGTGATTTACTATTCTTCAATTTGTCAATCAGGCCTATCACATCTTCTAGGTTCACCATTATTTGGTTAGGTCCATCTGAATCATTACCCATGAAAACCTTCTCCGGAATGGGTATCTCACCTCTTCAGTAAACACCAAAGCAAAGAAATCATTTAATCTTTCCACAATGGCCTTATCTTCTCTAAGTGTCCCTTTAACCTCTCGATCATCTAACGGTCCTATGGACTCCCTCACAGGCTTTCTGCTTCGGATATATTTTTAAAAGTTTTTACTGTGAGTTTTTGCCTCTACGGCCAACTTCTTTTCAAATTCTCTCTTAGCCTGTCTTATCAATGTCTTACATTTAACTTGCCAATGCTTATGCGTTATCCTATTTTCTTCTGTTGGATCCTTCTTCCAATTTTTGAATGAAGATCTTTTGGCTAAAATAGCTTCTTTCACCTTACCTTTTAACCATGCTGGAAATTTTTTGCTTTCCTTCCACCTTTCTTAATGTATGGAATACATCTGGACTGTGCTTCTAGGATGGTATTTTTTAACAATGACCATACCTCTTGCACACTTTTTACCTTTGTAGCCGTTACTTTCAGTTTTTTTTCTATTTTTCTCATTATATCAAAGTTTCTCTTTTGAAAGTTTAGCATGAGAGCCATGGATTTGCTTACTGTTCCCCTTCCAGTCATTAATTCAAATTGGATCATATTATGATCACTATTGCCAAGCGGCCCCACTTCCGTTACCTCTCTCACCAAACCCTGTGCTCTACTGAGAATTAGATCTAAAATTGCTCCCTCTCTCATCGGTTCCTGAACCAATTGCTCCATAAAACTGTCAGTTATTCCATCCAGGAACTTTATCTCTCTAGCATGTCCTGATGATACATTTACCCAGTCAATATTAAGGTAATTGAAATCTCCTGGACTGGGTACGGTACTGGAACTCAGGCGCCAATGGAACGGAGAGTAGCTGGAGGCGCTTGAGCAAAGATAGGCCGAAGCCTGATAAGTCCAAGTCCAGGGAGTAGGCTAGCAGAGGCGTCAATGACAGGCTTGGATCAAGGCCAGCGGCAAGCGGAGGTTGTGACAAGCAATGTAGAATTCTGAACACGAAGAAGTCTATAGCGTAGTCAATCAAGGCAATGGTCTGATCACAGAGAAGTCAAGCGTAGTGAGGCGTAGCAGAGGTCTGGGACTGGAGATAGGCAGTATAGTCGGGCGTAGCAGAGGTCTGGGTCTGGAGTGACGTCTCCACTCTGCCCTCCTCACCTCCTTGGCGACTCCCTCTTGCTCAAGTGGAAGGCTGGCTGCCGTGGCGTCATTCTGCCGTCTTCCTCCGGTGTCCCCAGAGCAGCTCGACGCTGCAATCCGCCATGTTCACAAGGGCCTAAGGGAGCGCGTGCGGTGCGGCCCTGACTGATGTACCAGCAATGGCGCGAACCTCAGGGGCATCCCCCTGAGATGATTTCAGCAGTACCGGATATATAAGGTCTTAGAAATCACTAACTAATCGAGTTAGAAAGGGTTACTCTACCTAAGCTACGCAATCCCTCGCATCCACCACCCACTCTTCAGAATACCTCCCCCCCAACTCCTCCCCCGCCACACCCCCCCTCTCCGCAAATCCCTCATCCCCATCCTTACCTCGCCGCTTACACAATTCCTCGGCCTCACCACCCTCTCTATCATTCTTATCAACGCGCAATCCCTATCAAAAAGGACGCCAATCCTCAATGACCTACTCACGGACTGCACACCAGACATCTGTGCAGTCACTGAAACATGGTTCAAAGACTCAGACACCGTCCATATAAACCAACTCCCAGCCACCCTTTATGACATCTTCCCCATCCACCGACCCAAAAAAAGAGGAGGTGGAATCCTCTTAGCAGCTAAAAAATTCCTCAACCTCAAACCCATCAGCATAGCCACCCCACCCAAACTTGAAATAGGTCTATTTAGGGCAGATGCCCTGCAAATCTGTCTTGTCTACGCCCCCCCCACCATCCTTGAGTCCGACCCGTCTCCCTTAATTGAATTTTTTGTAGAATGGATAAAAACTAACACCCCCTCCATCATCCTCGGAGATTTTAATCTCCACGTTGACTCTCTCCCCCCCACTGCATCCTGCGACACCTTCATTCAATCCCTCCTTGCCATAGGCTTCCGACAAATCATAGTATCCCCAACCCACAAAGCTGGCCATACGCTAGACCTGATGTTTATCAACTCTAGCTTCCAAACCACCACCACACCCACCTGCACCCCAGTGCCCTGGTCCGACCACTGCCTCATTGAAAGCCCACTCTCTGCCTTGAGACCCCTTCCTAGTAACCATACACCTCACACTACCATAATATCTAGAAAAACTTGCCCCAGCGACAAACTTACAGATGCATTAGCCTCGTCCTTACCAAACCGTATCTGCTCAGACCCCGACACAGCCTTAGCGTCTTGGAATAGCCTTACAGAAGACATAGCCAATAAACTATGCCCTCTCTCTAAACGAGTCATAAACACCTCTGCGAAACCCTCCAAGCCCTGGTACACCCAAGAGCTAAAAATCCTAAAAAGTAATCTCAGACAGAAAGAGAGAAAATGGCGCAAGGACCCTACCCCGCAACACTCCTCTAGCTACAAAACATCATTACACGAATACAGACTATCTACACTCAAACACAAACGTGACTTCTACTCAAAAAAAATCCATGACTATAAATTCAACCCCAAAGTGCTTTTCTCCTATGTCGCCAGCCTCACCACCCCCATCCCACCTACCATACCAGACTCTGAGGCAGCCGCCAAATGTGAGGAACTGGCCATCTACTTCCAAAGTAAAATCGCCAACCTCCTCTCCAGATTTCCGCTCTCCAATCTCTGTGCCCCCACCACCCTTACTCCTATCCCCGCCTCATCCCAACCCACAATGGCCACTCTTGACTTCACTTCCTCTAAGGAAATCATAAGCCTCCTTCGTAAACTTAAGCCAGCTTCTCACCCTAGCGACACCATCCCCACCAAAGCGCTAATAGCCATCCCAAACAGCATAGCCAGAGCCATAGCAGACATTATCAACTGCTCCCTCACCCATGGGATGGTCCCAGACTCACTTAAGCACGCTGTCGTCAAACCCCTTCTTAAAAAACCCTCCCTAGACCCTAAAGACCCCTCCAATTTCCGCCCCATCTCCAACCTCCCTCTTATTTCCAAGCTAATGGAAAAAGTTGTTAATTCGCAACTGATGGATTACCTTGAAAATCACGCTATCCTCCATGTTTCCCAATTTGGCTTCAGAAAACATTTTAATACCGAATCCCTACTCCTCTCCCTAGCCGACTACCTCCTCAGAGGTTTGGGCCAAGGCCACAGCTACCTCCTTGCCCTCCTTGACATTTTGGCGGCTTTTGATACCATCAGCCACCACCACCTCCTGACACGGCTAGAAAGCATCGGCATCTCAGGAATAGCTCTCGCCTGGTTCAAATCCTATCTTTCAAACAGAAAGTTCTCTGTCAAAATTGGAATCAACCTCTCTGCTTCACACCCTTTACAACAAGGAGTCCCGCAAGGCTCATCTCTTTCCTCAACCCTCTTCAATATTTATCTCACCCCCCTCTGCCAGCTCCTCACTGACCTTAAACTCAAATTCTATCTCTATGCTGATGATGTTCAGATCATCATTCCCATTCACAGCTCTATATCTGACGCCCTGGAGCACTGGGAAAATTGCCTTGCAGCCATCAACTCCCTCCTCACCAACCTTCAGCTTGCCCTCAACGCAAACAAAACGGAACTCCTCCACATCTCCTCGCAACCGCCTGACCTCATACCTAATGACCCTAAACTTAACCTCCTCTCAGGTCAACCAGCTGTTAGGGACCTCGGAGTTCTCCTTGATCCCAACCTTAGCATGAAACCACAAATCAAATCTATCCTCAAAGCAGGCTTCTTCAAACTCAACGTTCTTAAGAAACTCCGACCCCTGCTGTACACCCAAGATCTCCGTACAGTGATCCAAGCCACCCTTACCTCCAAACTGGACTATTGTAATGCCCTCCTCCTAGGGCTCCCCTTATCCTCAATAAACCCCTTCAGCTTTTGCAAAATGCCACTGCAAGGCTCATTACCAACACACGCATACACGAACACATTACCCCTGTCCCTCAAGGATCTACATTGGCTTCCCATCCTTTTCCGTATACACTACAAGACCCTGACCATAGTACACAAATCTATCTACACTCACAACTCCAACTGGCTTGACCTCCCTTTCACTGCGCCCCTGTCCTCCCGAGCTACCAGATCTGCCAACAAAGGTAATCTACATGTACCGTCCTTGAAGGCAGCTCATCTCTCCTCCACCCGTGACCGCTCCATATCCATTGCCGGCCCCACCCTCTGGAACTCCCTACCCGTCCACTTGCGCCTTGAACCCTGCGCCATCAAATTCAAAAAGAAACTAAAAACATTCCTGTTCAACCAAGCCTACACAGAATAGATCCTCCCTTCCCTCTATTGCTCATACAACCTAGGTGACCGCCCTTTTCCTTATATTAAGGAATTTAATCACATTGTACATTGTTGTCTTCTTGTTATGACCTCTTGTTGATTTCTTGTTGTTTAATCTATTTTCCCTACTGCCCTAGGTTAACCCCCTGCCCAGTTCGCCTACCTTGTTGAAATGTACTTCTAAACCTTTTGTTAATATGTGAACCGGTATGATGTCCCCACTAATACCGGTATATAAAAGTTTCTAAATAAATAAATAAATAAATAAGCTGCTCTACCTCCTCGGACTTACCAGGGGTACCCGCTCCTCGGGGGCCTCGCTCTCTCTTTGTTTTTCAGGTCACAGTCAGGAACCGGCACTCGCTCCTCGAGGGCCATTGTTCCCAGACTGGTTGCTGAATACTTACTCTGCCTGGAAGTCATCGCTGCCTACTACACCAGTGAGTTACCATCTCTCTCTCAGAGCTTTCCCTGGAACCAGGTACTCGCTTCTCGAGGGCTAACTCATTCCAACACCTGGACTACTTCTAGAGACTATTGTGTGAGTGTTACCATCAAGGTTCTGTTCCTGAACTCTGCATACTCTGCCTACTCACTGTATTCAGTTTCTCTACAGCTCAGTTATCCAGGATCGCTGTTCCAGTACCTGAGGGACTATAGCCCTGCCGGGCACTTCCAGCTCACTACTGCCACCTCTGGTGGTTCAATATACTGTTTAATAAAAGAACTAGTGTGTGTAAGTCTCCATACTCTGAACCTGACCGGTGGTCCTTCTCGGGATCTTCCCCCAGGGGCGTGGTCATCTGCCACCGGCCCGAGGATCCACCCACAACTACCTCAAACATCAACATGGAGATAAGCAGAAGAGTAGTCAAGCATAGCAGAGGTCCAGGTCTGGAGATAGGCAGTAGAGAAGTCAGGCGTAGCAGAGGTCCGGGTCTGGAGATAGGCTGAAGCATAGTCAAACAAAGCAAAGTCGATATCCGTAGAGTCAATCCAAAACTGTTGTGTTCGTGCCTGCTCTTGCCCTCGCTCCACCCTCTCTATCTCTGAAGCGACTCCCTTTGGGTCTGATGGACAGTTGCTGCCGCGGCTTCTCCTCGCCATTCTTCCCGAAGTCCCCGGGCTGGCCTGATGTTGCGGATCCGCCATGTTCCTGATGATGTAGGGCGCGCGTGCTCAGAAGTTTGTACCAGCAAGGGCGTGAACCTCGGGGGCGCCCCCCCGTAGTGACGTCATCTGCTTCCAACATAAAAGGTCTTTGTCTTACGCTTATGAATCGAGTTAGCATGGGATTGATTGCAGGGATCATCTCGACCCGCTTCATTCTCCGCTGCTCTGCCTCTTAGGGGCCCCTGAGGAGCGGGTACCCCACCCGCTCCTCAGGGGCCCCGCTCTCTCCTCTTGTTTTCAGATTGCTAAGACGGGATCCGGTACTCGCTCCTCGAGGGCCTACGTTCCTGAACGCTCAGAAGACTCCCTATTGCCTGGAAGCAATCGCAGACATGAACATTATGAGTTTCTATTCCAGTTGCATATAGGAACTGGTACTCGCTCCTCGAGGGCCCATGTTCCTAGAACTCTGAAGATTCTCTTCGGTCTAAGATGCTATCGCAGGTACGGAGATCGTGAGTTATTACAGATTGAAGATAAGAACTGGTACTCGATCCTAGAGGGCCAATGTTCCTAAAACCCTCCGAAGACTCTTCTATTTTAAAAGTTATTTCATATACAGATATTATGAGTTCTTATTTCAGTTTGCATATAGGAACCAGTACTCGCCTAAAGGCTCCTGTTCCTGAATATACTAACTATTCTCCATTGCCTAGAAACCATTACAGGGATAGATAACTGTGAGTTACCATCACTCTCTCAGAGCTGTCCCTGGAACCAGGTACTCGCTCCTCGAGGGTCTAACTCTCTCCAGCTACTGAGCCTTCTTATTAATCTATGTGAGTGTATCATCTACTTCTGGTTCTGTAACAGCTTGGTCCTGTTCACAATGACCTTTCTCTTAACTTTTAGCCTTGGTTTAAAAATACCCTCACCCATTTCCCAATGTACTCCCATTCACTGTATACCCACTCGTTAAGCGCTTCCATTAAGCTCACTTTTGAGGTCTCATGGACCAATTCACTTCATATTACAGAATAATTCTTTCACTTTCCTTGTACCATTCCGGTATCCACTTTCTCACCTGTACCAATTGTACTAGTTGTTCTAGTTGTACCAGCTATACCAGTTATACCTGCTGTACAGTTGTCCCAGTTGCATCAGTTGTACCTTTTGTTCCAATTGTCCCAGTTGCACCAGTTGTACCAAGTGTACCAGTTGTACCAACCTTACCCACTGTTTTCTCTTATAATCAGTTGTACCAATTCTGGGCTTCCTTCTTGTATTCACTTGTTCTATGTATCGCCTTCTTGTATTCACCTGTTCTATGTATTGCCTTTGAGCTAAGTTGCAGTTCCCTGTAAACCGGGTTGATCTGCATCTCATACAGGAATCTCGGTATATAAAAATTAAAAATAAATAAATAAAATGTATCCAGCATATCCTGTCTACTCACTATCTATAAGTCTCTCTCTACAGTTCAGCAAACCCAGAGATAGCAGTTCCAGGATCTGAGGGACTTCAGCCCTGCCGGGCACATCAGCTCACTACTGCCACCTCTGGTGGTTCTACTATCTGTCTAATAAAGAACTATCTGTGTCTATCTCCATACTCCAGCCTAGTCGGTGGTCCCTCTCATGATATCCTCCTGAGGGTGCTGTCATCTGCCATCGGCCCAAGGATTCACCATTCTACAATTAGAGTGCTCATCTCTCACACTTCAAGAGCGGAGTACAACAAACTGCTACCTTGCAGTCTACCCTCAACTGTTGCTAACATCTCCTTCCTCAGGAACTGTATCATAACCAATTGCTACTTCTTAGCAGGAACCATACAGATTGCCAACACTTCCCTTCAGGGGAACTCTCATATATCAGGTTGTCACTCTGTGCGGAGGTCCATAATAGATACTAACTCCTCCTCTCTGGAAGAACAGATCTTAGATGGTTGCTGACCTCTCCCCTCTGGGGAGCAACTCCATAGCAGCTCCTACTACAGATTGCTACGCAGCAGTCCTAACCTATAACAGATTGCTAACTCCTAGCAGAAACTGTAACAGATTGATAACTCCGCCCTCCTGGCGGGGTGATCGACAACAGATTGCTAACTCCTCCCTTCCTGAGGAGTAAAGCTATAACAGATTGCTAACTCCGCCCTCCTGGCAGGGTGAGCTACAACAAAAATATAGACAGGGCAGGAACGATGAAGACAGGAACCGGGAACAAAGAAGGTCAGGAACAAGGAATAGAGAGAATTCTCTATCAGCAACGAGTACGAGGAGACCTGTTGCAAAGGCAACGCTATGGGGCGAGGCCTGAGCTTAAATACACTGGAGAGTCTGAAGTCATCATCCGGGGCCACGGCCAGGTTCCTGCCGTGGGCCCATCAAAAGGATTAGCGATGCGTGCGCGCCTAGGGAGGGGCACGGCGGGTGGCAGCGTCTCTTCGCGGACCACGCGAAGAGGCCCAATGAGCAATGGCATCTTGACTGGCAACACTGGGGACCAGGGCAGAGACGGAGGCACCGGGGGCGGCCCGAGGTTGAAGCCAGTGGACCACCACCGCTAGCGAAGAGGAAGCAAGAACTGGAGTCCGTGTAAGGTGAGGGGGCCGTGCCGCGGGTCTGCCGCTGATGGCACACGTAATAGATAGGAATTACTGTGTGTATATGGTGTCTGTGTGCCTATTATATAATGGAATCCTGCATAAAACAATTAAGGCACTGATATATTTATTTATTTATTTATTTATTTAACAGTTTTATAGACTGACATTCGTTGGGAATATCATGCCGGTGTACATAAAACGTTAATGCAGCATAACATGGCTTTACAGGGAACATAGATATATGGTAATTGGAACATAGAACGTTAATGCAGCATAACATGGCTTTACAGGGAACATAGATTAACACATGTAATAAATGGAACATAGATTAGAAAATATGGTAGTTGGAACATAGATTAAAAATATTAAATATATAAATTTGCACAATAGAAAACCAGTTATGTGCATACAGTGAATTCCAAGGTATTCCCTGAAATCTTCTCTCCCCTTCTGTGAAGACAAAGTGCAATTTGCTGTGTGTATAAAACGCAGCACATAGTGACCAAGTATAACCTATCATTAGAATCTATTATAAATGAATAAATACTGCCATCTTGTGATAAGAAAATGAATCACAATTTTTATTTATCTAGATTTTTGATATGAAATTTAATTATTCATAACTGAGGGGTTTTTTTGGCAGGTACAAAGTATGAATGGGGTTTTCCCCTTTATTGCACCAATTTATTTATCTAAGATTGAGGAGTTTCTTTGTAATAAAGACAAGATATCATAAACTTGTAAGGACTATTTCATTTTTCTACACTCCTTTGCTCTATATGCACTGAGTGTGCATCTCTTCTCCATTTTTTTCTGTGGCTTGCATGCATAAGTTAAACCAATTTTCAAAGTGAACATACATGCATAAGTCTACTTTGAAAATTATCCCACCAAATATGCCTGCACACAAATTATGCCTGCTATTGTGTGCAAGGAATATTTTCAGGAAAATTTACATGCCTACTTTTGAAAATGCAAGAGTAGCACATAAATGCAAACCCCTCCCCAACTCCATCCCCAGGAATGCCTCTGCTCAGGCTGGGTAAACTTATGTGGGAACTGGGAGCATGCTGATAAGTTTATCTACATATCAGGCAGGCAATTTTGTAAAAGGCCATTTCCATGGGTAATACACTGCCTTTGAAAATTGTCCTCACTATGTATAACATTCACTTTTCCCAACAAAAGCTATGTCAAATGTTCAAAGATCTGCTAAGCAGATAAGATAACCAGTTACTTTGGATTAATTTTCAGTCAAACCTGATGGGCAAGCTTTTTGTAGGAAATTTCCTAAATCTAACTGGTCAATTTTTTTTTTTCACGAACAACACCACTTAAGTCATTTACATTTATTTATTTTAAACATTTAGAAATCACTCTTCCCGATTAAGAATCACTCAAAGTGTTGTGTAATCAATATCATAATACACATTGGCTAAAATACAACCAAAACAGAACACAAATCTAAACATATAATTAAAATACTTAAAATAATTAAAAAGTTGAGAATATACCTGCTATCTATACTCCATGTGCCTATATGTAAAAAATCACCGAAGCTAATGATTTCCGAATTATCCCTAACAACTGAAAAGCAGGTTGTTAATACAAACAAAAAACACACTTTGAAATGTCTGTATGCCAATGCCAGAAGTCTAAGAAGTAAGATGGGAGAGTTAGAGTGTATAGCAGCAAATGATGAGATTGACATAATTGGCATCTCAGAGTCTTGGTGGAAGGAGGATAACCAATGGGACAGTGCTATATCAGGGTACAAATTATATTGCAATGATAGGGAGGATCAACTTGGTGGGGGTGTGGCACTTTATGTCCGGGAGGGTATAGAGTCCAACAGGATAAAGATCATACAAGAGACTAAATGCTCAGCAGAATCTATATGGGTAGAAATCCCATGTTTGTTGATTAAGAGTATAATGATAATGATAATTGCCAGGTTCTTGTGGCCTGGTTTGGCCTCTGTTGGAAACAGATGGACCCTTGGTTTGAACCAGCATGGCACAATTTCTTATGTTATTATGCTCTTATGACTGGGTAGATTTATTATTATTTTTTTTATATACTGACATTCATCTCAATTGAGACATCACACCGGTTTACATTCAGGTACTATAGGTATTTCTCTATCCCCAGAGGGCTTACAATCTAAGTTTTTGTACCTGAGGCAATATAGGGTAAAGTGACTTGCCCAAGGTCACAAGGAGCAACAGCAGGACTTGAACCTTGGTGTGGTTACTCAGATAAACTTAGCACTGAAAATCAGTGCTAGTTAGCTAAGTTATGAGACTACCCTAGGAACGCTTCTGGAGGTGCTCTTTATTGTCCCGTTAAATTTGCCTGCCTTGTGAATTTAGGTGGTTAGAAGTAGCCCAGTCAGTGGAGGAAAATGTTTAAAAAGCAGAGGTTTAGCCAGCCAATGCCCAAAGTTATCCAGCTCAACCATTAGAAAACCAACTCCAAAGCTATTTTTCTTCACACTATTAAATTTAATATTTAAATCCTAGACAGGTTTCAATTAATCTACAATCCAAAACCTTCATAACTGGAAGACAGTCTTCTTTATTATTTATAGTAATTTTGATTTTATGAAGAATGTACAGTTCAAGTATGTAGATGAGAAGATCAATTTTCAAAGGGATCTAGCTGGATAACTACTGAGTTGGCCAGCTAGATCCCCCAGAAGAGAAACGTGGCAGATAAAAATACGCATGCACTTTTAACCATCTTAACATGTAGAGAAAGCATGCAGTCTTGGCTTTGGGACTGATTTCTAACACAGATTCACAGAAGAGAATGTGTAGATTGGCTTATTGGAAAGCATTTATTTTTTCTGCACGCATACATAAATGTTCTGAGTGGATTCCACAGTTAACATACACAAATAAATAAATAAAAATACTTGTTTAAAAACACATGTTACACAAACTGAGATTATCAGAAATTACAATAACATAGGCAGCCACGCTAAGAATAAAACAATACCTTCATTTTTAGTTAACTTGATTCTAAGACTGCAACGCTTGCAGGTAGAAGTACATTTTTAGTGATTTTTAAAAAGGTTTTGTACAAGTTACCAAGTGAAGGGCCTCTGGGAGGGAGTTCCACATTTTTGGTCTTGAGCCTGAGAATGCTCTCTCTCTGACTCAAGGGGGCCGATGCAATACAGTGCGCTCAGGGGGGATTAGCGCCTATTTAACGCATGTCCAACTTGCGGGGCCCTGTCTAGATCTCCCTTGGCCGTGCTGACACCTCCCTTGGGCCAGTTCTGCGGCAATCACTCAACAGGAGCTGAGATTACCATGTGACCAGAGTGACCGGCCCACTGGGGGATGCCAGATCCCCGGAAAGGCCAATCTGCCCATGGCAGTTTTTGACCCATAAATTGGTACAAACTCACAGTAGATTTCTGATTTTATAAGCCATAGAAAGATTTTTGAAGTAATCAGCATGTTTTTTTTTACACAATGGACTTTATAATGTGACAAAACTCTGGGATATTAAACAATAGATAATTTATTTCCAATGCTCGGTTGTTGCTTCAGAAAACTTACTTATAATTTTGATCCAATAGGTGAGACTAGTTGATGTTTTAACAATTTGTAGCTATACTGAGCGCTGTCATTAACAACGTCATTTCAACGTTAGACTGAAAATTGGATCTCGAAGTCGTTACTTTCCACATGAAACACGTGTCCAGGCGAATGAATATTACGAAAAGCAGCACGTGTTCGATTTAGCACGTGCCCTATGCGCCAAGAGCCGAAGCTATTTTATTAGGCGGGAGGCAGCTGTTTATGCGCCTTCTTTACGCGGAAACGTGAGGGAGCCGAAAAAGATGGCGGAAGAAGCAAGAGGTAGCGGTGACTGCTTAGCTTTGTGCAGCGGTTGTGAGCGACCTGTAGTTTCTATGGGTAAGACTGCGAAGCCTCTCTGTGTTTGGCCGGTTTAGCGTAACCTGTGCCCCGCCGCTTGTAGAAAGAAGCGAGACTGCTTGCTGCGTCCGGGCTCGCTTCGTAAAGCAAGAGGTGCACGCGGAAGGGCTTGGGGGATAACAGTATAGGAACGCCAGTGTGCTTGCCTGCTTGGTCCGCTCGTGAAGGTGTGAGATCTGCGTCACACGCCCGCTTACCTTGAGGAGTGGCGGCGCGATTGTGTTTGGTCACCAGGTCACCTCGGTATCGGCCAGAGCTGATAGCTGGCATGTGGGGTTTCAACTGAAAGCTCCGGCGCCGCCCCCGCGCTGCTGGGATATGAAGCTGATGTGCCGGGGCCCGCGGTCTCCCTCGCCTCCATCCCCACTCCGTCGTAGACAGTGGTGTCGGGGAAGTCCTCAAAGTTGCCGGGTCGCTGCACGCGGGAGGGGCGTTGGTGGCACTGGTGAGGAAGCCATTAGGGCAGGGCATTCAGCGTTCGTAAACGTAGAGGCCTTATGAAAGTTTGTGCCGTATTCTATGGGCTAAATCAAAATGATCTTGTAATAGCGTTACTTTTGAAACCCAGGACAAAGGCAGAGCGAACAAGATATTGTGACGGTATTAATCATCCTCACGGGCGGCTCAAAGCAATCTGCTGCCTGAGGGGAAGGATGAAATGGTGCCCCCCCCCCCCCCATAAGGGGAGGGGGCGGGGTTGTCCCTTTGGAGTTTGACCTTTTTGGTGACTTGTAATGCTGGGTGGCGGCATTGACTGATTTAGGATTATGCCACCCCTAGGCACTGTTGGTGCTGTCACCCTACTTCCCTGTTCCCTTCCTCTCACCCCCCAACAAGGGACAACAGAAGAGAAGATGTAAGGCATAGTGTTCATCTGCTCCAGGCTCTCTTCCTCTACTCATGGCCCTGAATTGACAAGAGGGGAGGGGCTTTTCTTTGCTCCCTGCTGTGTGTTCTGGTCTCAATCCTCTCCTGTTTGCAACCTAGAATGCCTGGGGGTGGGGTGCTTAATAGGGACCAGAGCTGTTTTTCTTTGCTCTGTCCCTTCTAGCCTCACCCTTCCCCTCTTGTTCTCTGCAGTAGGAGCTGAAAGGCTGGAACAGGAAGCAGAGGGTAGTTCTCTCCTGAGTGAAAAATAGCACAACCCAGAGGCACCCAATCTTCAGCTGCCCTACTGTCTTCCCCCCAGAATTTTGCTGCCCTAGGCACAAGCATAGTGTACCTATTGGCAAATCCAGGGGTGGGAAAAGGGGAGCAGAAGGCAGGGGTCTTAAAGAAGTGATAGATATATTTGCATAACTCTCCCTATTCCACCAAACCTATCTTCCAATCGTTAGTATATTTATATAGTTCGCCTGTATAAAGTTTACTCTGTTTCTTGTTTTCTCCTTTGTTTTTACACTAAATGCATAACTAATAATTATGTAGTAATTATAACTTTCTTTAATATTTGAGATGTAATTTCTTTTCCTTATTCTTTCTCAACGTTTTGTTATTTGTTCTTTGTAAACCTATGTGATGTGCAAACGAACTTTGGTATAAAAAAGCTTTAAATAATCACTGACACTCTTTCTAGGAAGCTGGTAACCTTTCCACACTCTTAGGAGCCCTATTTTATTTATATTCTGCTTTTCAGCCATTTCAAAGTGGATTACATTCATGTACTGTAGATATGTCCCTGTCCCTAGAGTAGCTGTTTTTAACAGGTGTGTTGTCATACTTCTCGGTCCTCTGCTGGCCCAGCTGCTCCTCCTGCACCAGCGAGATGGGAATGCTTCCTCTGCCTGGGCTTAGAATGCTGATAGCTGGCTGGAATATGGCAGGAGCGCCTGGAAGAGGAAGTAGAGTGCAGCTGCCACGTGCGTGGGAAGAAGAGACCATGTTAGGTAAAGTGCATGCGGCAGCTGCCCGAAGAAGAGCAGTGTCTGCCCGAAGAAGAGCATGAGCCAAGTGATTGAGAGCCTATGGAATTGAGAGCATGTGTGTAATTGTTGTGCAAGCAGCCCTCACGCCTCCTCCTAATTCACAACAATCTCAGGGCACCTGGAAATCAAATATTTAAGATATTTATTTAAAAATATTTCCAGGTATGGAGAGCAGAGCATTTTTTATCCTTATTTTTAATTGGGTCTTTGTTTCTGTTCTGAAATATTTTATTGATGTCTAAAACTATTTTATGGGTTTTTAATTACTGGATATTCCATTCATTAGTTTTGAAATCTGTTCTTATTAGTATGGTTTTACTGCTATTTTATGAGGAATGGTGATGTCTTTTTCCTTCATTGCTCTGCATACAGAGACTCTGGCTTATTGTGGTTTCCAGTTCAGTATTCGTTTGCATGTTTCTATTATTGCTTTATGGTCTCTTTATTCTTTGTTAGGTGAGGTATTCTGCTGCATGTAGTTGCTGGGTAGGGCTCTATAACATCCTAGCTTGTGTCATTTTCCTAATAGAAGTATTAGGTTTAAGGCCTGGTGTATTATTTTCAGTGTTGCCCTTTCTTTAAGATGGTTACGGTTTGAGTGCTGGAAGCTGGTGCTGTTTTGGTATGCGAGATTTACTATTTATATAATTTGTTCAGAGTATTCATTTTTCCCTTGTCATTACTTTATTTCCGCCGTAGATTGTAATGGGCTGTCACACATGTGAGCGTTGTCAGTCACGTGTGTCACGATGGAGAAAAAGGTTGAGAACCACTGCCCTAGAGGGCTCATAATCTGTTTATACTTGAGGCAGTGGAGGATGAAGTGACTTGCCCAAGGTCACAAGTAGCAGCAGTGGGAGTTGAGAACCCTGGCTTTCCTGGTTCCCAGCCTGTTACTCCTCCACTCCCTATTGCCCATCTCCCACCCTTTCTCAGCATCTGCCCCCTGGAGATAGAGTTCAGTGAATGGCAGACGTCTGTGTATGTGGCATACTCTCTTAGGGCCGGTGCAGGGGTATTAAATGTCCTAGACCAGTGGTTCCCAACCCTGTCCTGGGGACCCCACAGCCAGTCGGGTTTTCAGGGTATCCACAACAAATATGCATGAGAGAAAATTTGCATGTTATGAAGGCAGTGCATGCAAATTTTCTCTCAGTTGCATTCAGTTTGGAGATTAAGTGACAGGCTTGTATGGGAATTCAAGTGAGTTTTTATTAAAAAAAAAAAAAAAAAAAAAAAAATTGCACATGTACTCAGCATTGTCTTAATTCTTTCAAATTACTCCTGGGGGAGTTTTGCTCTACTGCGGAATGCAGAATTTGCACAGAATTCCCCATCTGCGCAGAATTGCCAAATTCTGCGCAGAAAATAGGGGATGCCAGTGAGAGAGAATGTGTGTGTGTGAGAAGGGAGGGTGACAGAGAGCATGGTTGGTAAGAGGGTGGGTGGGGGGGATGCTTGAGTGTGGGTTTCAGAGAGAGGGAGCCTATATGAGGAGATTGTGAAGGAGTGTGTATGTGTGTGAGAGATTGGGAGCTCATGTGTATGAAAAAGGGGTCATGTGTATGTGAGGGTGCTAGCCTGTGTGAAGGGATTGTGTATGTGAGCCAGAGCCTGTGTGAAGAGCTGTGTGAGAGACATAGGTAGCCTGTATGAGGATGTATGTGTGAGAGAGAAAGGGAGACTGGGTGTGTATGCAAGAGAGAGGGCCCTGTATGTGGGGATGTGTGTGTGTGAGAGTGAGGGAGCCTGTTATGAGGGTGTGTGTATGTGGAAAGGACACTCTTACAGTGAATTTCTAGGGAAATTCTGCAACTTTAAGTAATAACTTTTTTCTGTAATTTAAAATGTAATTACTTAAAGATTGTCATGTAAATTGTTATTTTGACCAATATAAAGTTTGCAGAATTTTCAGTTTTTGTGCGTAGAATTCCCCCAGGAGTATCAAATGTACAAATGTCATTGTATGCAAATATTTCAAGCATATTCATTGTGCATCCTCAGGATCAGGTTGGGGCAATTACTAAAGGCTCAGCAAGCAAAAACCAGGTTCTGTCATTGTGAGGTGTATATGATTTGTAAGAGTTAAATTTGAGAAGGGACAGCACACGAGAGAAGATGTTCAATGGAGGAAAGAAAAGAGAAGATAGCATTTGGAGAACAAGGCAGGATAAATGGGAAGGAGCAGCGGGCTATGAACCAGGAGACAAGGGTTCAAGTCCCACTGTGGTGGTGTGATCACTGCTGGCTTTCGTAGGCCCACCCCCTTTCTTCGCCCCCCCCCCCCCTGCCCCTCGTTACCGTGGGATTCACAAAGCTGTGTGACATTAGAAAATCCAGCCCTAACATTGTAAGCCCTCTGGGGATAGTACCTGAATGTAATCTGCTTTGAAATGCTGAAAAAAGTGTGAAAAGCAGAATATAATAAAATAAATAAAAATAAAAATAGGATTAAATGGTCAATTTTCTCAGTGGAAAAGAGTAAACAGCCTCAGGGATCTGTACTTGGACCAGTGCTTTTCAATATATTTATAAATCTGGAAAGGAATACGATGAGTGAGGTTATCAAATTTGCAGATACAAAATTATTCAGAGTAGTTAAATCACAAGCAAATTAGGATACATTGCAGGAGGACCTTGTGAGACAGGGCATCCAAATGGCAGCTGAAATTTAATAAAATAACCCTTGCTGTAGTTACACAATGTTAGGCTCCATATTGGGAGCTACCACCCAGGAAAAAGATCTAGGCATCATAGTGGATAACACTTTGAAATCGTCTGCTCAGTGTGCTGCAGCACTCAAAAAAGCAATGTTAGTAATTTTTAGGAAAGGAATGGTTACTAAAACAGAAAATGTCATAATGCCTCTGTATCTCTCTGAAGTGATATTGCACCTTGATTACTGTGTAAAATTCTGGTCTCCGCATCTCAGAAATGATATGGTTGCGATGGAGACGGAAAGAGAAGGGTGACCAAAATGATAAAGGGAATGGAACAGCTCCCCTATGAGGAAAGGCTGAAGAGTTTAGGGCTGTTCAGCTTGGAGAAGCGACAGCTGAGGGGGGATATGATATATCTTTAAAATCATGAGGTCTTGAACGAGTAGATGTAAATCGGTTATTTACACTTTCAGATAATAGGACTAGGTGGCACTCCATGAAGTTAGCAAGTAGCACATTAAAAACTAATCTGAGACAATTCTCTCTCTCAAATCACAATTAAGTCTTACAAAACTTTCTCTTTAGATTTAATTTGTTCTGCTTTCTGTAATCATGAAGAAATTTGTTCTTGGGTGGTATGTACAGCCATCAATAAATCTTGATGTTGAAAGACAAACTGGGCCACGTGAAAAGAGCTTCATAATTGCTTCCCAAATAATATCCAAGGTAATATTAAGGGGCTTAATAGAACTATAAGAGAATCCCTCAGTTTTTTAAAATACCTTCCAAAGTAGGCAAAATGGCAGAAGTGCCTTCAGAAACAGTTGCTGCTTCCATACGTAGAATTAGAGTTGAAGGTCTCCCCAGAGATCAGCCCCTCAGTCCGAGCGTCTCATCGCCGAATCCATCATTGGTACATTGACATCCAAACGTGACCGAACAGAAACACAGTCCTCTGTGTTGGCCATTGAAACCCCAGGTTGAATATGTGAACAGTGAAGTTCTGGAGTTAACATCTTGGAGTTGGGGGCTGCTGTTGGCAAATTTTTATTTGGCAAGTTATCCAATGACTGCGCAACAAAGCTGAAGAGAGGGTCCTGATTCTAGAGAAGATGTATAGGCATGGATGTTGTGGAGACGTCCAGGAATGCTTGAGCTTTGCCTTTTCTCTTACCCATGAAATGGAAGAAAAAATGCTAAGGAATCGTAAAAAAAAAAAAAAATAAAAATCCTTGGAGCTCATGTCTTTAATATGCAGTCATCTTGAAATTCCCCAACCATTTTATCCACCTAGTTAAATTTAGGGGGGGGGGTGTTAGTTTAACTGGTGTAAACTGTCAATTTTCAAAGATTTTAATGTACATAACATATGAATAGCCATATTGGGTCAGACAGAGGGACCATCTAACCCAGTATCCTGTTTCCAACTGTGGTCAATTAGGACACAAATACCTGGCAAGATCCCAATTAGTAAATAGATTCTATGCTACTAATGTGCAATAAGTAGTGGCTATTCTCCAAGTCTACTTGGTTAGTAACTTATGGACTTCTCATCTAGGAATTTGTCCAGTCCTAACTGCCTTAACCACATCCTCTGGCAATGAATTCCAGAGCTTAATTGTGCATTGAGTGAAATAATTTTCCATGATTTGTTTTAAATGTTACTTAATAACCTCAGTGTCGTCCTAGTCTTTGTATTTTTTTGAAAGAGTATGTGATTCGTTTATTTACCCAAAAAGCAAATTGGAAGCCGATCAATAATGCTGGAAGGCAGAACAAACGATAGTGATCAGTGTATCAAGGGATTCTTTATTGGTATTTGCCCAACTCTGGCCGAGTTTCACTCTCGCAGGAGCTGCCTCAGGGCTACTGTACCAATGGTTACTTGTCTTATGTCACACTTCGATGTGAAATCACCACAACATATTAATTGAGAATTCTTAGTAGTGCAGTCAGTGCTTTCAAAACGGAATGAAGGAAGAACAAACGAAGAACAAATGATGAAGAACTTTAACTACGTGACACAGAATTATACCGTACCAAATTTGGTATTCAGTTTTGAAAGCACTGACTGCACTGACTGCACTACTAAGAATTCTCAATTAATATGTTGTGGTGATGATTTCACATCGAAGTGTGACATAAGACAAGTAACCATTGGTACAGTAGCCCCTGAGGCAGCTCCTGCGAGAGTGAAACTCGGCCAGAGTCTGGCAAATACCAATAAAGAATCCCTTAATACACCGATCACTATAGTTTGTTCTGCCTTCATTTGTTTATTTACTACAGAAGTGCCTGTGAGGAGGAGGCACTGTGGGTTTCTCTGAAAAGAGGGAATGGAACCTTTATTTATATTGGTGTAATTATATAGACCTCCATTGCAGACAAAAGAAATGGATAGAGATTTATTGGAGGGTATTCGGTGACAGATTTAGAATTTTGCTACTACTAGGCACTGGCGCTGTTGCTCCCTCCCTCACCACTTTTTCTTCAGACAAGCCAAAGCAGAACATTTAAGGCACACCTTCTTTGTTCTGCTCAGTCTGCTCCAGGCTCTCCTCCCTCTTAAATCCACGAATGACAGGAAGAGAGGGACAGGATTAGGGAGCAGAGTGCCTTTCCTTGGCTTCCTGCTGTATGCTGGGGCCTCAACACCATTCTGTTTCCTGGACAGGAGAGGAAGGGCTAGAATAGGGAAGTTTCTTTGCTCTCTCTTCCAGCCTCATCCCTTCCTTCCTGTTCTCTGCACTGGAAAAAAGGGGGGGGGGGGGGGGGAGTGTTGGAGCAGGAAGTAGGTCATTCTCTAAGTGAGATTTCAACAGAATATAAGAACATAAGAAATTGCCATACTGTGTCAGATCAAGGGTCCATCAAGCCCAGCATCCTGTTTCCAACAGTGGCCAATCCACATAGATACCTGGCAAGTACCCAAACATTAAGTAGATCCCATGCTACTGATGCCACTAATAGCGGCTATTCCTGAAGTCAACTTGATTAATAGCAGTTAATGGACTTCTCCAAGAACTTATCCAAACCTTTTTTTTTTAAACCCAGCTACATTAACTGCACTAACCACATCCTCTGGCAGCAAATTCCAGAGCTTATTTGTATGTTGCATGAAAAAGCTTTCTCCAATTTTAGTTTTAAATGTGCTACTTGCTAACGTCATGGGCGGCCCCCTAGTCATTCTATTATCCAAAAGAGTTAATAATTGATTCACATTTACCCGTTCAAGACCTCTATCGTATCCCTCCTCAGTCGTCTTTTCTCCAAGCCCTGACCTCTTTAGCCTTTCCTCATAGGGGAGCTATTCCATCCTATTTATCATTTTGGTTGCCCTTCTTTGTACCTTTTTCACTGCATCTATATCTATTTTGAGATGCTGCGACCAGAATTGTACACAGTACTCAAGGTGCCATGGAGCCATGGCACCTTGCCATGGAGCCATGGCACAAGGCTCAAGGTGCCATGGAGCGATAGAAGCATATGACATTTTCCGTTTTATTCACCATTTCCTTCCTATTAATTCCTAACATTGGCCTGGATTTATCAAAATGCGATAAATTTCGCATGTGATAGTAAAAGGGGCGTGCTTTATGCTAATATACAGTTTATCGCAATTTGCGCTTATTACCTATGCGAAGATCTAAGTTAGCGCAAATTGCGATAACATTTTCAGACTCTGCGATAAGTGCCATACCTGTTGTATTTCCTGCATTCAACAACTGTGAGGGAGAGAGAGCACCTACCATTAATGTCCTCTCCCTAGATAGGTATTTGTAGCCCTATGGGTGGCCCACCTAGTAACTCGAGGTGAGGTTTAGGTATTAGTGTAGGGGGTTAGGGGCCACTATAACATTCAACGTGAGACGTACGAACAGAACAGTGGTCTCTTGTGAAGATTTGATGACCTACGGAGTGAGAAAACTCACTCCAAGATATTTGTGCAAGGTTCTCTCAACCTAGCTTGATGGACTCTCTACCTGGGTAACATCAAGCTAGGTGGAGAGAACATTGCCCAAATCCCATCTTTGGGTGAGTTTCCTCTATCCGTAGTTTATCAAATCTTCACAAGAGACCACTGTTCTGTTCGTACGTCTCACGTTGAATGTCAAAGTGGCCCCCTAATCCCCTACACTAATACCTAAACATCACCTCTAGTTACTTCTCGCTCTCAAATCTACTAAAACAGGCCTTTCAGGAGACATTGCAAAATGCGATAAAACCTTACCGCCCTTTGACGCTACTGAAAAAGGTGTACTTAAAATCGGCGTTAGGTCTGTGCGATAGCACTTTGCAGATTGGCTAACCCAGCCCACTCCCTGTCCCTAACTCCTCCCCTTACTCAAATTTGCATCGCACCATACGATATTGTTATCATATGCGTTAACGGGGCTTTTCGCATGCGGAAACACCTTAGCGCATTTTGATAAATGACTCCCATTGTTTGCTATTTTGACTGCCATAGCACACTGAGCCGACTATTTCAGTGTATTATCCACTATGATGTCCAGATCTCTTTTCCTGGGTGGTAGCTCCTAATATGGAACCTAACATCATGTAACTACAGCATGGATTGTTTTTCCCTCTGTGCATCACCTTGCACTTGTCCACATTAAATTTCATCTGTCATTTGGATGCCCAATCTTCTAGTCTTGCAAGGTCCTCCTGCAATTTATCGCAATCTGCTTGTGTCTTAATTACTCTTGAATAATTTTGTACATCTGCAATTTTGATTGCCTCATTCATTGTATTCCTTTTTAGATCATTTATAAATATATTTAAAGTTATTTCTATACCGCTTTTACAAACAGTTTAGTCAAAACTGTTTACATAAATGTAGAAACACATAAGTAAAAAATAATTAAAAATTACACAAGAAATAAAATAAGATTAATAAATTATAAAGAATCTAGTTAAACATATCAAAATCAAGTGCCATATATGTTGAATATATAATATACTGAAAAGCACTTGTCCAAGTACAGATTCCTGAGGCACTCCACTGTTTACCATATTCCACTGAGAAAATTGAGCATTTAATCCTACTCTTTCCTGACTCTTAACCAGTTTGTAATTCACAAAAGGACATCGCCTTCTATCCTATGACTCTAGTTTTTTTTTTTTTTTTTTAGAAGCCTCTCATGAGGGACTTTATCAAATACTTTCTAAAAATCCAAATACATTATATTTACTGGGTCACCTTTATCCACATGTTTGGTAATCCTTTCAAAAAAAAAAAAAAGTAGATTTGTGAGGCAAGATTTCCCTTGGGTAAATCCATGCTGACTGTGTTCTATTTAAACCATGTCTTTCTATATGCTCTGATTTTATTCTTTAGAATAGTTTCAACTATTTTTCCTGGCACTGAAGTCAGGCTCACTGGTCTATAGTTTCCTGGATTGCCCCTGGAGCCCTTTTTAAATATTGGGTTTATATTGGCCCCCTTCCAGTCTTCAGGTACGATGGATGATTTTAATTGAAGATTACAAATTTTAACTAATAGTTCTGAAATTTCATTTTTGAGTTCCTTCAAAATCCTGTGTTGCATATCATCTGGTCCAGGTGATTTGCTTCTCTTTAGCGTGTCAATCTAGCCTACTACATCTTCCAGGTTTACAGTGATTTGGTTCAGTTCATCTGACTCCTCACCCTTGAAAACCATCTCCGGAACTGGTATCTCCCAACATCCTCATTAGTAAACACAGAAGCAAATAATTCATACATTTTAATAAATGTAAATATATATATAAATGTAACTTCATTTTGTCTTTCTGCAATGGGATATAACACATTTTTAGTTGGTCTGCTGTGCCTCAGAATTTTGCCACCCTAAGCACAGGCCTGAGGATATTCACAAAATTTGTTTTGAAAGATGACGTGCTATTGCTAGGTGATTTCAGTCTGATGGATGTTAATTGTGGCATCCCAGCTATGGTTTCTTCTAGAAGCAGGGAGATCCTGGATTTTCTGCAGGGAGAAATTTTCGTCATCTGGTAATGGAACCCCCACAAGTGGACCTGGGATTTAAAAATGGGACATTTCAGTTGATGTGGATGATCATCCGGAATGCAGTGATCCCCGGATGGAGTGGTTCAGTTTGAGTGCAGGCGATGAGGGTTCATTCAAAGGTGAAGGTCTTAGACTTCAGGAAATCTTAGTTAAAATAGGGGACTCTTCAAGGAACCAGCTGGATGAGAAAATTTTAGGGGAAGTAAGAGCTAAGGGTGAAACCTGAAAGAAGGCAGTTAGCCTTGTTAGGAAAGTAAATAAAGAAATGGGAAAAAGAGGCCACTATGGTTTTCTAAAGTAGCTGAAAGGATAAGGAAAAAACATTAGTGATCATAAACTACAAGAAATCGCAGAAAAGGAAGACAGATTTCAGAAAAAGGGAGAGGTGTCAAAAGCTGTGAGAAGCTGGGAAAGTTGTTAGGAATGCAAAGATACAAATGGAAGAAAAAAAATAGCTAATACAGTAAAACATGGGGGTAGGGAGATGACTTTTAAAAAAAGCATAAGTGATGGGAGGAAATACAAAAGTAGCATTGTGAGGCTCAGAAGTGAAGGGGAAGAATATTTAGAGGCCAATGAGAAAACATTAAATTGCTTAAACAAATATTTGTTTAGTTACATTGTGGAAGTACCAGGAGCAGGACTACATAAAACAAACACAAATAAGATTGGAAGTGAGAAACCTCAATTGATTTTCAGAAAAGTGTGTTCATGAGGAGCTAGCTAAACTTAATGTAGATAAAGTGATGGGGCCAGACAGGTTATTAGAGCAGTGGGCTATGAACATAGAGACCAGGGTTCAAGTCCTGCTGTCGCTCCTTGTGACCTTGGGCAAGTCAATTTACCCTCCATTGCCTCAGGTACAAACTTAGATTGTAAGCCCTCTGGGGATAGGGAAATACCTACAGTACCTGAATGTTCTGAAAAAAGTACGAAAAGCGGAATATAAATCTAAAAAAACCCAAACCATTGGCGAGTATAAATGAGCTTAGTTCTGCCAGCTCTGCTGGCTGACCTTTTGTTTCTTTCGAGTTGGGCGTAGTTCCAGAAAACTGGAGATATGCAAATATGGTTTCTGGTCACAAAAATGAAAATAAGGAGATGCTGTAGATTGCAGACCATTTGTCTGACCTATGTGGTGAGCAAATAGAATTGCTACAGAAACAAGGTTGTTGCTGTTTCTGGAACCTAAAGCAGTGTTTCCCAACTTTTTCATGTCCCCTGGACACTTTTTCATTAACAATAATGTGACACACCAATCTTGGCCAAATGCCCTACCAGTCTCCCCCAATTTTTAAAACAATGGGGGGAAAGATATGAACTGGTCAAGATGACCAGCTGCCTTTATAATCAAGTGTAGGAGAAGGGAGAAATCAGTGTGGTGGGGACAACCAGTTCAGTTAGCTACCTTGTCTGCAGCATGCGGCTGCTAAAGCTGCTGTTCCTAACATTCAGTGCGTTACAGCCAGTGTTTAGTGTACGCTCTCCCTGTCTCATTCATGATAAGGATGACAGAGACTGGAAGGACTTAGATGGGGAAAACTAGGAGTTAGTGTGCAATATGTTTGCACAAAGTGGATCCCAGCTATTCATGCTCTGCCTGCTGCCCTTTAAATTCTCATTCCAGGGCTCATGCTGTAGCTAGGAAGGGGAGGCATGCATGACTACATATGTTCTCAGAAAGGAGTTCCTACAAGTTTGAGTCACTGCTAGCATCTTGTTATGAGCAAAGCCCAGGCCTGGCCTAGATCTGAGCATCAGGTAGTAGTGAATTTTTCATGGCACACGTGATCAAGCATGAAGGCGCACCAATATGCCATATCAAACTGGGAAACACTGATTTAATGGATTGTAAAATCTGAGATGACAAGGTTTTACCAGAAGTAACTCTTGTCAAATGAATCAGATCAACCTTTTTTTTTTTTAATTGGATGAACAGAGTTGAATCAGGAGATTGCTGCTTTAAACTTTTGTTATTGCATGATATTTTTGAATAAAATCTCAGTAAGGCCTTTGACACTGTTCTGTGAAGGTGACTTGTAAGTAAATTGAGGGCCCTTAGTTTGGACCTAAAGTAACTGAGTTAGAAACCAATTGTGTGGGAGATGATAGTGGTAAATAGTTCACTCTGGGTGTGTTACTAGTAGTGTGCTGCAGGGATTGATTCTTGGACTGTTTTTCAAACATTTGTTTGAGACATTGTGGAAGAACATAAGAGATTGCCATACTGTCAGAGCAAGGGTCCATCAAGCCCAGCATCCTGTTTCCAACAGTGGCCAAACCAGGCCACAAGTACCTAGCAAGTACCCAAGTACTAAGTAGATCCCATGCTACTGATGCCAGTAATAGCAGAGGCTATTTCCTAAGTCAGCTTGATTAATAGCAGTTAATGGACTTTTCCAAGAACTTATCCAAATCTTTTTTTTTTTTTTTTTTTTTTTAATCCAGCTACACTAACTGCATTAACCAGTTGGGAAAGGTTTGTCTTGTGGATGATAAAACTTGTAAAAGGGTAGACCTGGAAGGTATGGAAACATAAAGAGGGGACTAGTCTAAAGACTGGGTGCTAAAATTTAATGCTAAACAATGTGGAGCCATAGATTTGGGTTGCAGAAACCAAAGGGCAGTGGAACAATATAGGGAGTGAAAGTATGAAAGGAAGAGTGGGATCTGGGTGTGATCATATTAAATATGAAGTTAGCCAAACAGGAAGATAAAGTGATGGCAAAAGCATATGGAGAGGAAAAAAAAGGTAATGTTGCCGCTGTATAAGTCCTTGGTGAGACCTCATTTTGAATATTATTCTGGAGACCACATCTTCAAGAGGATATAAACAGGATGGACTTGGTCCAGAGGATATCTAGTAAAATGGTCAATGGTCTTTTTTTCTAAAGCACATGGGGATAGATTTAAAGATCTAAACTTTGTTTATCCTTGAGGAAAAGGCAGGATGGGGAGAGAGAAGTTAAAGTACTTTAGACGTGTCAATGTATACGAGGTGGATCTCTTGCAAAGGAAAGAAGGCACAACAGTCATGGGATGAGGGTGAAAGGGGGTAGACTCGGGCAGGAGGGGAGGAGTCTAAGGAAGTATTCCTTTGCAAAGAAGGTACTGGATGCATGGAACAGACTCCCCAGGTGACTGAGACGAGGACAGTATACAAATTCAAGAAAGCATGGGATAAACACAGGATTTTTAAGGGAGTGGTAGGAATTGTAAAGCTGACTAATTGGTGTGGATGGGCAGACTGGATATGATGTATGGTCGTTTTGTTAGAGAGTGAGCAGTTCATTTTGGTAGAAGAGAAGTCTGGTTTGTCCTCAATGGAAAGTTGTAGTAATTTACACTCAAAATGTACCTAAACAAAAGAATGTGCTTTTATTTACCACAAAATATTTTTTGCCCCAATAGAAAAGTCCTCTGCTCATGGATATTGTTACGGCTATGGCTGCTGTGCAACCGCCTCACCACCAGGGGTCCTTCAAGAGCAGGCTCTTCTGACTGGGCTGGTCCATCTTCCTTGTTCTCTCTATGTTCTGGACTTCCCCTTATAACCCTGCCTGGCAGTTCCTTCGGTGCTTCGGCATCGAGCTCGCCTGGGCTCCCTGCTCTAGCCTTCCTTGCTTTGCTGTGCGTGTGGTCTTTTGACCCTGCTTTGCCTTGCCTTGTGCTGTGTGTGGTCTTCGGGCCTTTTACCCCGCTTTGCCTTGCCTTGCGCTGTGTGTGGCCTTCGGGCCTTCTATCCTGCTTTGCCTTGCCTTGCGCTGTGTGTGGCCTTCGGGCTCCCTGCCCTGCCGTATGTGTGTGGCCTTCGGGCCCTCTGCTCTGCCATGTGTGTGTGAGGCCTTTGGGCTCTTGCCTTACTACTAGGTACCCTGACACAGCCTGGACTCTGACACTGTTTCCAGCCATCCCTGTGTCTCTTCACCTGGAGCCACCCTTCTGGGTGGTGTTCACGACACTGGACCAGAGCTCAGCGTAACAGATATGTCCTGTATACTAGAGAACTATGCATCAGAAAGTCCAGAATTTGCCAATAAAATCCATCTATTCCCAGCTTGTAAATTTGAAGTGGAGGACATGTCCAGGTCAGATTTAAACTCACAGAATATTTTGTATTGATAAACTAACATTCTCTATTGGGCAGTAAGTTTCCAAACTTGGTCTTTGGCTCGCATTTCTGGCTCAGTGGCTTTTTTTTTCTCTTTCTAATTTACAAGGTTCTGTGTTGTTTTTTTTTTCTCCCCTATCACAGGCCTTTTCTCACTTTGTCTATCCAATTACCAGTTTTCTTTTTCCACCCTGGGTTTCCTATCCCTTCTTCATCCAATGTTTTTCCTCTTCCCTAACATTCCTCCCCACTGTCCCCAGATCTCTTCCCAGTCTGTCTTCCTCATCCTATTCCTGAGTCATTTCTCTCTCTCATCACTCGCTTATCCATGATCCAGTCTCCCATTTTCCTCTCTCTCCCTATCTTCTTTCCTCCTCCTCTGATATTGCCTGGCTTGTCTTCCTGATGCAAATAAATATCATGCATATTCATTACCTGATTTGGGGGGGGGGGGGGGCTTTACGACCGATTTTGAACACGCCTGATCTAAGGCATGGGCCAGCAACTCCTAGTAAGCATAGCAGAGAAAGAGCCCTGTACTAAAGGAGGGTGAGATATGGAGCAGAGACTCTTCTTTGCTGCTATGTAGGCTTCCTGCTTTGCCTCTTCCATCCAGTCTTCCTCAGTGCTGTCAGGTTGCCATGGGGACAGGAGGGAGGGGCTGGTGCAGTAAGCAACAGATAACATAAGAAATGCCATAATGTGGGGGGGGAGGGTGCTAGAGGGCCATTCCTAAGATGGCAGCACAATTAATGTTTAATTTTATTTATTTTGTTTGCAAGCTTCCATACAAAATTCAGTGCAGCTTACAAAAATAACGCACACAATATCAAATAAAAATCGAAAACATTTAAAATCAATAGAACTGACCCCCCCCCACACACACACACATTTTTTCCTCCATTCTTTTTGTTATGATTGGGCATTAAAGGGCAGTGGTAGTGCATTACAAACCTATATTCCCTGGAGGATGCTGATCCCAATGAGCAAGTGGTACAAATTCATTTTTTTTTCTCACTTTCTTTTGCTGAGCTGTGCTGAAGGGCAGAGGCCTGCCAGCACTGAAGTGACTCAGTATGTGGCCTGGATTAGCTGCTGAGTTGCCACTTTTCCTGAACTCTATAGCAGTGCTCCCATTGTTTAGCCACCACTGCTCAATTTCCTTCCCATTGAAGATTGTCTATGCAATTTGGAGCTTCTCACAGTCTTTGTTCAAGGAGTGCTCGTTCATTGTGTATGCAGCATCAGGCTCTCTTCAAAATGTTGAAATTGAACAGGGCCCTGGACTCTGGTCCTGTTGACCTGCAGGTATTTTATTTAAAAGTAATTATTACCCGCACCCTCTAGTTTGTGGTGGGGTACAATGTCATACAAAAGAGTTAAATAAAAAATGCAACAAAATATAACAGAATAAACATCTCCCTATTGGGGATTGCTTTAAAATTGAGAAAAGAAGGAAATCTGCCCTGTTCTCCTGTGGTGAAACCTTTTCAGGTCCCTCCCTCAGTTGAGAATTCCTGAGGTGATTTCCGTTGTCCCTCAGATGAGTGTCTTGGTCCAATAGCTGGCTTTTTAGCTGGTGTGGACTTAGCTGTGTGGGAAAAAAAAACAGCTGAAAGGCGTGCAGGAAGCAGAGCGCGGCAGTGAAGGTATATTCCCTGTCTGCCCGCAGCTGGAGACTGTGCTTGTACTCAGCTGGGATGGGCTGAGCTCAAGTAAAGTAAAGTGAAAAAAAGAAAAGTTTCTTGGGAAGAGAGGGAGTTGAGTAGGGATTCCTCTCTTCCTCCTTGGTCTCCATGCTCAGTGAGTGATCAGACAGCTGTTACTGCCTCTGGGGTTTGGGGGTTGGGGGAGAAGCCTGGCAGGTTGAGAAGCCCTTGCGGCTGGGTCACCGCATGGTAGGCTGCGGTGGTGCCTTCGTGTGCTTTTTATTTTGTGTGCCATATACTGCCCTCTTCAGTTCTGTTGGACCATGCCTTGTTTGCCCGACTGTGCGGCCTGTTGTGTGCCTAGTTGAGCACCTAGCTGGGCTCCTAGCTAGGTGAATAGGAGTGCTAACAAGGGGTGTCCATTTGTGCACGCTCCTATATACATGCACACGCTTATTTTTACACATGTTCCCTGAGAGTCCTTTGGAGATCAAGTTGGGCACTTATTTCTATGGTGTTGTGTGCCTTTTTCCACAGATAAGCAGGCTGAATTAGCCATATTGCCTGGGAATGTCCTCTACGTGGTGGAGCAGCTCCTCAAAGCACACAAAGGTCTACTGTGTGCCTGTGTGGCCACTCCCACTTGGCTTTCAGCCTACCTCAGTCTTGTTCTTCCGTGTTGTGGGCTGTATGCGGAGCTCCTCTTGTGTATTGCCAGTTTTTTGGGTTACATCTTTACAGATTTGTTTCTCCTTGCTGTAAACAGCAAAGTGAGAATACTGAGACTACCTGGCTTTGTTTTGCCAGTGTGACAATGTTATGTCTGTATCAGATGGCTATGTGCTCTTATTACGTTTGCCTGGGACCCAACCATGATCCGTCCAGCTGCAGGGACTGTGGCCGCATGTACCCTAGAGCATGTAGACGAGTGGTGAAAATCCAGAAGCTGAAGGAGGCAGGAGAACCATTCAAAGGGTCCACCCAGTCCTCTTAGGCCCAGCCAGGAATCTGAGTAAGGACACAAAGGGCCGCCCAAGGGCCCCATGAAAGCATGCCCATGCTGCCTCTGCGCAGGGAGCCCTGGGAGACCAGCAGCTTCCAGAACCTAGGTGAGTCTGTGTCGAAGCACCCAAGCGATGTGCAACGCCACATTGGTGCATAAGCGTCGAAGCACAGAAAACACGACGCCGGATCGAGGCATCGCAGAATCTCAGTTGACGCAGGGACTCATCCTTGAAGGCGAGCACATTGAAGCAAGGGAGACCCTCAGACCATCGGGAACCACATGCCTCTCCGGCTAAGAGCTTGTCGCCTCCACACCAACAGCCATCTGTGCATGGGGCCCCTGTCCCAGATCTGGAGTAGGTATTCTCTGTGGAGCAGACATAAGCCCATGGGTTGACAGGATCCTCCCATTCATCCAGGGTTTTCTCCAACCTTTTGTCAGCATGAAGGCGCAAATTGGAAAGGTTGCACCTCCAGGATACCTTGGAGAAGAGGCACAAATGGGGGCCCTCGCATAGAGTGGCCACCCAGGTAGCCTAGAGGCCCTGATTCAGATATCCTTTTGGCGGTGTTGCCTCCTAGAGGACCCTGAAAGGAGCCTCCTAGGCCACAGAGAAACATCGCCTCGCAGGCGATGATGCAAATATTGATGCAATTCCTGTCGTCGCTAGAGCAGCAGCAGGGGCAAGAAGAGCTCTCGCCCTGCACAACTCCACCTTCACCGGGCGAGGACATAGGCCGATGCTGAACCTCCTTCCAGGATGTGAATCTGGAGAATACAGCATATGACTCGCCCTCCACATTTCCCGACTCTGACAGGCTACCCCTCCGAACCTCCAGACGAGCAGCCTCAACCTTTCTCCCTGCCAGAAAATCTCTCCTACTCCAAGCTTGTGGGGAATGTCCTCAACATAGAAACTAGGAAGGTGCCGACCCCTGGGCGGAGGTCCTAGGCATAGTTAAGATCTTTGAGACCCCTATAGAGCCAACTGCATTGTCCTCTCATGCAGTGCTGGATGAGTTAATGATTAGGGCATGGCAGCTCCCATTATCAGGATCGGCTACATCTCTCAAAACAGACCTGAAATTCAGGATGTGCGCATCACCATATTATAGCACAGTCCAGCTCCCCCATGCTTCCATCGTGGTTGTCAACCATGAAGAGAGCCAAAAAATCCCGGCTACATTCCTATACCCCACCCAGGGAAGGACAAGTATCTGGACAGCTTTGGAAGGCAGACCTTCCAAGCGGCGATGTTGAATGATAAGATACAGCAACGTCAATTTTACATTACCCGGTACTTGTACGAGTGCCTCCAATCTCTGAAGCCTATGGTATTGAGCACTCATCAGGAGGGCAACCCACCACCCAAATGCACGTGATAGTGCCGAGCAGGGGGCGTAGACCTTCCTCTATCGGAGGCATCTGACTCCTCAACCAGAATCTTGGTGGGAGCAATTGCAGCCAGATGTTTGGCTTGGCTGCAGGCAAGTGCTATCAGGGAGGATGTTCATGAGAAGCTCGCTGAACTTCCCTGTCTCCTGGACAACCCCTTCAGGGACAAGCTGCATGAGACAGTGGCTCAATGAAAGGAGCAGAACGTCACTGTGCAGTCCCTTACTTCGCCGGGAGATCAATCATTGGGGAGAAGGTATGCTGGCAATCAGACCACACACCCAAGCACGTATTGGTAGAGACCCTACCCTTCCTTGGTCCCCTATCAACCATCCAGGGGACCACAGCCACACAAAATGCAAAGCTGCGGTCGATGACGCAAATCGTGTTGGCTGTGGGGAGCCGAAGACCCAACAGGAGTTCTAGGAGCACCCAAACAATTACCATCACCAGTGGAAGGTGGGAAACTCTCATTTATGTCAACCCTGGGAGAGCGTTGCAACCAAATATTCCCTGAATTTCAAGATAACCTCATCTCTCCAGCACAGTCGCTTCTTATGGATGCTCAGTGGATGCATTCGCAAGAGAGATTGAGTTGACCCCCTACTCCTTTCACAGCCCAGCAACTGAAAGTGGGCATGGGCCCTAGGGGAGGGGCACGTTCACACTTCCATCATTCATACCTGTGGGTGCCCTGTTCAATACAAGGTTCTCCCTGGTGGACGGTTGTCACGCCCGAGAACTTGCACCAAATATTTAGCTATCAGTGGAGCTTATCTCAGGATACGGGATCTGCATCTGTTTTCCTCAACTCTACATCTGACTAAGAACATAAATTGCCATGCTGGGTCAGACCAAGGGTCCATCAAGCCCAGCATCCTGTTTCCAACAGAGGCCAAAACCAGGTCACAAGAACCTGGCAATTACGCAAACACTAAGAAGATCCCATGCTACTGATGCAATTAATAGCAGTGGCTATTCCCTAAGTAAAATTGATTAATAGCCATTAATGGACTTCTCCTCCAAGAACTCATCCAAACCTTTTTTGAACCCAGCTACACTAACTGCACTAACCACATCCTCTGGCAACAAATTCCAGAGCTTTATCGTGCGTTGAGTGAGAATTTTCTCCGATGAGTCTTAAATGTGCTACTTGCTAACTTCATGGAATGCCCCCTAGTCCTATTATTTGAATGTGAAAATAAGTCACATCTACTCGTTCAAGACCTCTCATGATCTTAGACATCTATCATATCCCCCCTCAGCCGCGTCTTCTCCAAGCTGAACAGCCCTAATCTCTTCATCCTATCCTCATAGGGAAGCTGTTCCATCCCCTTTATCATTTTGATTGCCCTTCTCTGTACCTTCTCCATTGCAACTATATCTTTTTTGAGATGCGGCAACCAGAATTGTACACAGTATTCAAGGTGTGGTCTCACCATGGAGCGATATAGAGGCATTATGACATTTTCCGTTCTATTAAGCATTTCCTTCCTAATAATTCCCAACATTCTGTTTGCTTTTTTGACTGCTGCAGCACACTGAGCTGACGATTTTAAAGTATTATCCACTATGATGCCTAGATCTTTTTCCTGGGTGGTAGCTCCTAATATGGAACCTAACATCGTGTAACTACAGCAACGGTTATTTTTCCCTGTATTCAACACCTTGCACTTGTCCACATTAAATTTCATCTGCCATTTGGATGCCCAATCTTTGTCTTGCAAGGTCCTCCTGCAATGTTATCACAGTCTGCTTGTGATTTAACTACTCTAAATAATTTTGTATCATCTGCAAATTTGATAACCTCACTCGTATTCCTTTCCAGATCATTTATATATATATATATATTGAAAAGCACCGATCCAAGTACAGATCCCTGAGGCACTCCACTGTTTACCCTTTTCCACTGAGAAAATTGACCATTTAATCCTACTCTCGGTTTCCTGTCTTAACCAGCTTGTAATCCACGAAAGGACATCGCCTCCTATCCCATGACTTTTTAGTTTACGTAGAAGCCTCTCATGAAGGTCTTTGTCAAACGCCTTCTGAAAATCCAAATACACTACATCTACCGGTTCACCTTTATCCACATGTTTATTAACCCCTTCAAAGAAAATGAAGCAGATTTGTTAGGCAAGACTTCCCTTGGGTAAATCCATGTTGACCATGTTCCATTAAATCATGTACATATATATACATATCATATACAGATAGCCCCGGATCCATTCCCTCTGTCATGATGGATGAAGACCACCAAGGGCATGAGAAGGGAGTACCAATCACGGCAGTGCCCTGCAACACGGTGGATGGAAGGTCCCCTCTGACAGCAGGCTTGTCAGATCTCCCTGATGAGAGGCCCTGAGTGTGAGAGCAGGGTAGCCTGTATAGATTCTGGTCAAAGCAGAGGGCCTGAGGAGGAGAGAACATAGCAAATAAACCAGTGGGAGCTGCGAGAAATCACACTCAGTTCACACGTGTACAAAGACGCCCCACAGGGGATGACTGTTAGGGTCCACAAGGAAAACCAACCCCAAATAACTCATCTTTCTGAAGTAAAGAGCTCAAGAGCGGGCAGTCCCAGCAGGAGGATGCTCCTACTCCGCTCAGTCCATCTCGGCGCAAACAGCCTATCACAGGACGTTTGGAGCTTGCTGCCACAGAACCGGGGACCTCTGTTTTGCACCATTCACTCCCCCCTCCATCGGATAAAATGGAGATTGAAAGGACAGTGTTAACGTATCTGAACCTACCATTACCAATCTAAGATGTTCTGGTGTCATCCAGGAAGTGTTCCACTAGGAAAACTACCAAGGCAAGTGGTTAAGATATTCAAAATGGTGTGGAGAACACGGAATGGAACCCTTCTACTGCCCCCCAGAACTTCTGCTGGAATATCTCCATTCTCTATACCAGCCAGGACTGACAATGGCATCTGTGAGAGTACATGTCGGCACTATTGTGGCTTACCACCTCCCTTATGATGGCTCCCCGGCATCATGCCACCCACTCGTCTTGAGATTCATGAAAGGCATCTTACGGCTGCGTCTGGTGCAAACTCCACCAATCCTGTGGGATCTCAATCTGGTTCTAGAACAGTTGATGCTCTTGCCCTTCAAACCTCTGGACTACAGCCACATGCGGTATCTCTTCTGGAAAGTCCTCTTCCTTGTTGCCCTCATCTCAGCAAGAAGGGTTAGTGAACAGCAAGCCTTGGTCCATTACTCCCCATATCTGTGGTTTCTCTATAAGGTGACATTAAGAACTCATCCTTCCTAAGGTGGTGTCAACATTCCACCTTAATCAGGCGATCACTTTACCAACCTTCATCCTGAAGCTGTACAAATCCGAAACGGAAAGGCTGCTTCACATGTTGGACTGCAGATGCGCCTTAGCTTATTACAAATGGCACACAACTATTTTTCAACCTGAACACCCCCGGACTTCCTGTCTCCAAGAAAACGCTATCATCTTGGATCTCCCAGTGCATCATGTTCTGTTACAACAGAAGAGTGGAAGCTTTATCCACCTCGCTGAAGGCCCACCAAGTCGGAGCAATGGTGGCCTCCGTCGCTCACCTAAGCGATGTACCTATCTAGGATATATGTAAAGCCACTACATGGTCATTGCTACGTATGTTCACCTCAACCAGCAGGTGGTGGCAGATGCGGTGGGCTGAGCCATCCTTCTAGCAGGAACAACTAAAGGGATTGTCCGCAATGAGGTGCCAGGTTGAGCGCCCCTTAAGAACTGGAATGGACTGCATACCACTTCTAGGGATCATGTGGTGGCTCAACCTTCCAGCCGGGGACTCCCAGACAGTATGCCTAATTCAGCCTGCTGATCTGTGGGGAGAAAAGCAAGTTTGCTTACCTTATAGTGTTTTCCATAGATAGGGTGAATTAGCCATGCTAACCCACCCACCTTGCTGGACAGTCTCCTAATCGTACAGCACAGGCTTGGCTAACAGACCGAGGCAGGCTGGGAGCTGTGTGGGTGTGGCCACACACAGAGCAGACACTTTGAAGATCTCCGCCACATAGAGGTCCAGAGGACGTTCCCAGGCAGTATGGTTAATTCACCCTATCTACGGAAAACACCGTTTTACGGTAAGCAAACTTGCTTTTATCTGATTGTGCCTGTAGTGAAGAAATTGAAGTAACCCTGTATGTGGCATAAGAACATAAGATATGGGGAGCTGTTGAAGGAGTGAGGTGAGAGACCCAGAAGGTGTGCTGGTGAACCAGTGACGTCAGCGGGGAGCACCGGCGGCTTAAAACAAGCGGCTGGCGGTGCACTGCCGTTGGCGCGCGCAGCCTAAGCCGCGTGCTCTGTAAGGGGTGCACAGCTTGGTCCGGCTTAGGCCGGCGAAGGCGAGTCGTTTCCCCCCCCCCCCCACCACCACCATCACCCTTTTTCTCCTTTCAGTTGGAATACCACGGATCTCCTTCTCAACATTATACTGGACTATTTACAGAAGCGTGAGTAAGCCCTCTACTTGTTTGGGTTCTTATTCTTGTTATTATGCCTCACACGAAACGCAAAGGGAAAGTCA
Source organism: Rhinatrema bivittatum (assembly GCF_901001135.1). Taxonomy (NCBI): domain Eukaryota; kingdom Metazoa; phylum Chordata; class Amphibia; order Gymnophiona; family Rhinatrematidae; genus Rhinatrema; species Rhinatrema bivittatum. The sequence continues at coordinate 78,311,168 of NC_042619.1, forward strand.
GGCAGGAAGCTGCAATCCCTGCAAGGCCTACCCCTGTACAAACAAGGTTAACAGGGTATTACCCCTTAACAGAAAATTTGACCCCGGAGAGCCCGGTTCCAGTTTTAGGCGAGGAGCAAGTGTCTATACTGCTGGGCGATGTCAGTCTCAGTCCCGGGGCCCCAACAATTCCTGCCCCCCCCCCCCCCCAAAAGAGCAATGCGGCTATCAATGAACCAGGTTTACCCAATATTCAGACTGCGATTTTTGAGTTGAGCCCATCTGAGGAGGTTCTTGAAGGAGCAAGGCCTAAAGTAGTGGAAGGATATGACCCCACAATACATCTAGGAGAGCAGAGAGCAGGAAAAGTCAGAAGAAACAGATGGGAGATCTGATTTACCTGGAAGAAAGGACGACTCCTCTCCTTTGGGGAACAATGTTAGACAAGAACTAGAAAAATTTGACTATCATCCACTCCAAATGCAAAGTCTGAGAGCCCTAAACAGATTTCTTTAGAAATGTTGTGGCAAACTATGACAGTTACAAAATAATATTGTTAACTTAAATGCAAATATAAAAGAAATGCAAAATGCTTTGAGTATAAATCCGTTGGTTACTAGTAATGGGGTAATGTTGGTGAAGGTTGAGGAAGAAATTAATCAAATAAAGAATGTACAAAGTAACATAATAAAGGGGGAAAACTGTGCTAACTAGGAAAATGGAGAATTTAGAAAACTCCATTCATTATTCAAACTTAAGAGTAGTTAATTTTCCTAGATGCAAATTGATTTCCCCCAAAGAGCAGTTAAGGAATTATTTTACTGAAATTTTGTTAACACCAGAAAACCTTCCCTTGATTATTAACGCTTATTTCTTAGGTGAGAAGTCAAGGGCTGAATATTGATCAGGAACATCAGGAGGCTGCTCTAAATGTAACTGAACTAATAGAAACATCATATAGTGCTCAGGTAGTGAGTAGAGGTACCCTTTTGGTAAAATTTTCTCTTTCAACAGATAGAGAAGATTTTAAAACATTTTATGTTACATAGGTCCTCCCTCTATCTAGGCCAAAAGATATGGGTTTACCCAGATGTAGCCAAGGAGACTCAATCTAGGAGAAAGAAGTTTATAATATTGGCAAATCTAGCTAGAACTTATGGTATCCATGTTATAAGGTTCCCTTGCAAGTGTATTATGCAAGTGGGGGGAGTAAAGTATATTTATTATGAGCCTGAACACTTAGAAAAGTTCTTAGAAGAGCATAGAACTCCAAATGAAGAGAGAGGTGCCCTAAACCAAGAATAACAGTTGGAAAAAAATAAATAGTCTGTTAAATTTCTGTAATTGAAATATTTTTTTTTCCCTATTTTATGTGCAGCTTGCTTGTTGAGCTCCCAACATTGGTTTAGTAACTGGCAAACAAGCAATGTTATGAATGACCATTTAAAAAAAATCATGTATGAATCTTGTTTTCCTAAACATTCTCAGTGCTTGTTGAGATTTATATAAATGCTTTGATTTATTTTGTAAATTAAACTTATAAATAATTAAAAAAAAAAAAGAACATAAGATATGCCATATTGGGTCAGACCAAAAGTCCATCAAGCCCAGTATACAGTTTCCAACAGTGGCCAGTCAAGTCGCAAGTACCTAAACATTAGATTACAAGCTACTATTGCTTATTAATTACTGTTATAGTAGTTTATGGATTATCCTCTAGGAACTTATCTAAACCTTTTTTTAAACCCAGTTACACTAACTGATGTAACCACATTCCCTGGCAATGAATTCCAGAGCTTAACTATGTGCTGAGTGAGAATTTTCTTCAAATTGTTTTAAATGAGTCACTTGCTAACTTCATGGAGTGCCCCCCTGGTCCTTCTGTTATCTGAGAGAGTAAATAATGTAAATCAGTTAACTTGTTAAAGTCCTTTCATGATTTTGTAGACTCTCATATCCCCCCCCTCAGTCGTCTCTTCTCTAAACTGAATAGCCCTAACTTCTTTAGCCTTTCCTCATAGGGCAGCCGTTTCATACCCCTTATTTTGGTCACCCTTCTCTGCACTTTCTCCAGTGCATCTGTATCCTTCTTGAGATGCAATGACCAGAACTGCACACGGTATTCAAGGTGCAGTCTACCATGGAGCGATACAGAAGCATTATGATATCCTCCATTTTATTTTCCATTTCCTTCTTAATTATTCCTAACATTGTTTGCTTTTTTGATAGCCAGCCCAGTGTGCTGTGGCGATTTTAATGTATTATCCACTATGATGCCTAGATCATTCTTGGTTGGCAACTCCTAAGATAGAACATAACTTTGTGTTACTACAGCAAGGGTTATTTTCCCTATATGCATCACTTTGCACTTGTCCACGTTAAATTTCATCTGCCATTTGGAAGCCCAATCTTCCAGTCTTGCAACATCCTCCTGCAGTTCATCACAATCTGCTTGAGATTTAATTACTCTGCATAATTTTGTGTCATCCGCAAACTTGATCCCCCATCACTCGCTGTACCCCTTTCCAGATCATTTATAAATACATTAAAAAGCGCCGGTCCAAGTACAGATCCCTGAGGCAATCCACTGTTTACCTTTTTCCATTGTTAAAACTGACCATGTAATTCCTGTTTCCTGTCTTTTAACCAGTTTGCAATCCACAAAAGGACGTCACCTCCTATTCCATGACTTATTAGTTTTCTTAGAAGCCTCTCATGCGGGACTTTGTCAAAGGCCTTCTGAAAATCCAAATACACCACATCTATCTGTTCACTGTTGTCCACATGTTTATTCACCCCTTCAAAAAAAAAAATGTAGGAGATTTGAGAGGTAAGGCTTCCCTTGGGTAAATCTGTGTCTGTCTAAATGTTTTTTGTGATTTTATTCTGTATAACAGTGTCCATGACTTTTCCTGACACTGAAGTCATGCTCACCAGTCTATAATTTCCTGGATCACCCCTGGATCCCTCTTTAAATATCAGGGTTACATTGACCTTTTTCCAATCTTCAGGTACATTGGATGATTTTAATGATAGGTCTGAAATTTCATTTGGTATGTCATATTTCGGCATATCAACCTGGCGTTCCTTCTAACTTGTCAGAGCTGTTTGGAGGCTCGGGGAGTTGTCCCCCTCTGATTTTTACTAACACTAGTTTTTCTCAGCCTGGTGTGGAAATGGATAAAGAACTGCCAGAAGGGTTGCCTGATATTGGGATCATCAGCAGAGGAGGGTACAGGACACCTACCCCTGGGCTTTGGCATGGATCCTTCTGCCTTTTCTTAGCTGGAATTTTTTCAAGGATTGTTGTCGTTTCTTCAGGTGTAGTCCTTAGCCCCGTCCAACCTTCTCTAGTCACAGACTGTGAAATCCCACCATAGTTCTGGGTGGTGGTTTGTTGGGCAATTTTAGGCATTCTTGGGGGATGGATGTTTTCATCTCTTCTCCCCCCCCCTCCCCCATTTCTTCTGGTTGTTCTGTTTTCACCACATGTCCCAAAAAATAATCTTAACCCGTTCCATGATCAAAGATATCGACTGGTAGCTAAGCCCAAAAACTCTACACTCCGGTATACCCTTTCGGCATCCACCCCATCAGATCATACTGACTACAGATGTGTCCACGACGGGATGGGGAGCCCATCTTTTGCATCTAAAGACTCAAGGTCTATGGCAGACGGAACAGCGAGACTGCAAGTCAATCTGTTAGAACTCCATGCCATTCGCTATGCAGTCTACACCTTCTCACGGATTCTTCAACACAAATCGGACATGATTTACACAGATAACAAAGTGGCCATGTACTACATAAACTAGGAAGGAGGGTCAGGTTCCAGGACTCTATGCAGAGAATCAGTACTACTGCTGGAGTGGGCACTAGCGCACTCAATTCAGCTTCAAGCAACTTATCTCCCTGGTGTGAGGAACTCTGAAGTGGACAGACTCAGCCGCCTCTTCCACCCCCATGAATGGGAGCTCAACGAGGTGACTGCCTACGTCTTCCGATGTTGGGGCATAGCTCTAGTAGACCTTTGCCACAGAACACAATGCAAAAGTGCAACAGTTTTGCTCCTTATGACAAAGCAATTGTAGAATAGCCCAAGTTGCCTTCCTTCTGCAGTGGTCCAACAGCCTCTTCTACGCATTCCCTCCAATCCCACTCATAGGACGGGTACTATAAAAATGCATCTCGGACAATTCGGACCTCTGCCCATTCTGCTCAAAAACAAACCGGGCCTTCTATCACAAGAACAGGATGTTGCTACATCCCATGCAGGATTCCCTCTACCTGACAGCGTGGAGATTGAAAGGAAAGCACTGAGTCATCTCACCATTACTTAGGACATCCAAAATGTCCTGAACGCAGCAAGGAAGCCTTCCACAAGGAAAGATTATGCTGGGGAGTGGTCACGATACCGATGTTGGTGCATAACAGAATCCTTGGATCCTTTCCGATCCTCATCAAAACTACTACTTAAATACCTTAACCTACTTTTTAGTTCTGGTCTTGCAATATCCTCCATCAGAGTGAACCTCCGTGCCATCGCAGCGGAGGGCGACTCCATCTCTACACATCCTCTAATATCCCACTTCAAGAGGAGCGCCTTATGCCACAGTTTACAGTAAGCAAACTTGCTTTTCTCTCTTCCATGTAAGTGAATGTCTTTGGTTAATTATACCATCTGATACTTTGTGTTTGCTGCTCAGCATTTGGCAGAAAAAATCCATACGGCCTATCTGGTCTACCCATCCTTTGAAATTATGAAGCCCTTACAATTCCCATCACTCCCCCAGAGATCCCCTGTATTTCTTATGCTTTCTTGAATTCAGATACAGTTTTTGTCTCCACCTCCACTGGGATGCCATTCCATGCATCCAATACTATCTTGGTAAAGAAATATTTCCTAAGATTATTCCCGAGTCTACCCCCTTTCACCTTCATCCCATGACCCCTTGTTCTAGAGTCTCCTTTCCATTGTTTGGTTATGTTATTCTTTCTACATAAAACGTTTAATGAATTGTAGATATTGCAATATGTACATATTTAAATATGTTTTGGGGGTGGGGGAAGACATGCCATATTGTGTCAGACTAAAGGTCCATCAAGCCCAGCATCCTGTTGTGACTTGGATTTGTCAGTCAAAGTATCTGGATCTCAAAGAATAAATCCAATTCTGTCCAATTGTCTGGCATGAACCTAGGGAGGCGGATAATGAGGTTGTCAGCACTGGGTCACAGGAAAACGTTTCCCAAGGCCACACCAGTGTGCTGTCATGCTGTTTGAGAAGCAGTACTCTATATGACTAAGGGTGTTTCTTAATTTGTTGCACAGGGTAAGTACTCTTCATGCTGGAAGTCTTCTGTTTCAGCTTATTGTTTTTGAGATGCTCAAACTTGTCTCCTGTGCTGTCACACCCACTGATTCTTTTAGTATAACACAATTTTTATTGAGTGTATAACACATAACATGAAAAACATAGGTTACGCAGAAACTGCATTGCATAAACATAGCTCGGAAAGATTGCAACTAGAATAATCATATAACAGGAAACACTCATTACATTTCCCGGTGATAGCAGGCTGAATTAGCCATGCTGTCTGGGAGCGTCGTTGCGCGACCGGCAGGCAGAGCTTCTCCTAGAGTTCAGAACTCTGTGCGTCTGCGCGGTGAGGTTCTCACGCAATTGCTTAGTTTACCTCAGTCTCTTTTTTTTTCCGTGAGCAAGACTGCATGCAAGTGGTTTTTCTCCTTCTCCTTGTCTCCTTTATTCTTCGAATTTTTTCAAATTTTTGGAAAAATTGTCCATCACTGATGGGCATAATTATTGTTACATTTGCTTGGGCCCGGAGCATGACACGGCCTCTTGCAGAGACTGTGGTCGGATGTCGCCCTGGGCCCGAAGACAGCACGCTGAAAAAATTGCACGCTTACGGTCCCCTCACTCCTTGCCGGGCCCGGCGAAGAAAACAAGAACCAAGCCACGACGATCCACATAGTTGGAAGGGGACTCGGCCAGGTTGGTGTTGCCACCAAGGCCAGGAAGGGATATCGAGGCTTCGACTCCCTTATCAGTTAAGTCGACTGCGCCGTCGCTCCCGTTCCTAGACGCCGAACCACTCGGAGCACGGGAGGAGCAGAAGTGCTCATAGGGCACATCTCACGGTGCCTAGGATATTTCAAGGTGAAGATAAGAGGCTAGGTGCTTCGGATGCTCCTTCAGGGAGATCTCCTTCACTATCAGGGTCATCCCATCACTGTATTCATAAAAGAAAACATGTGCACCATCACCGTCATACTACGGCGAAGCATCATGACCCACCTCTCTCCTCTTCCCACAGTGTATCTCAACAGGAGCACCATGTTAAGAAACAAGCCAAGACAAAACATCTACAAATGGCTACTTCACCAGGTATGAATTCTGATGTGGACATTCTTTCTTCAGAGGGGGAGAGTTCTCAATCTAATTGGTCCTCTTCCTTGAGATCTGTCAAGTCACCATCTGAAACCATGTTGTCCTTCTCAAGATTTCTCTCTGGAGGCACCACCTCCTCCTACAGAACCATTTCCTACGCCTTCACATCATACTTTAGCTTCAAAGGCGATGTCTCAAATTTCTCTTGCTTTGTCATCTTTTTTTTTTTCCATGATCTTGATGAGCTACACCCAAGGGACCCAGGTTCTCAATCTCCAATTCCTACTCCACATATCCCAACAGTCCCACCATCACCAAAGCAAAGAGAAAAATCTATTCCAGATCCTGAGCGGCCAGACTCTCCACATTCACAATGGTCCATGTCTTCCCCTTCGTCATCTACAAGTTTTCCATCAGACCCACCCAAAGGTCTTCCCGAACCATATTCTCCTCCCGAGGATTTATCCTACGCTAAGTTTATTGAGAAAGTAGGTTCTTTGCTAAATATTGAAACGGGAAAACTTCCTGTCCCTCGGGCGGAGATCCTAGGCATCCTAAAATTTTTTGAAATGCCACCTGAACCAACTGCCTTACCACCACATGCGGTGTTGGATGTGGTTTTACACAATGTTGGAGAAACCTTTTCCCATGGATAGCAGGGCTGAATTAGCCATGCTGTATGGGAACTGTCAATCAGGGCCCGGGAAGGCGGAGCTTTGTAGCAGAGTGTAGATCTTTGATCCTCTGCGGCTGCGCGTGGGTTCCCGCGCAGTAGTCAACAGTTCTCCTCAGTCTGTTTTTTTCCGCACGCGGGAGCGCACGCGGAGCCGCCTTCTCCTCAGGAAGAAAGTTTAGTTGACATTTTCCACAATAAAAGTCGGGGTTCAAGCCGTGTCCGTGCGGTAAGATCATGTCCGTCACCGATAGGCATGATCGATGCTACCGCTGCCTGGGATGCGACCATAACCAATCCGACTGCGAACATTGTGCAAAGATGTCTCCGAGAGCTCGACGACACAGGAGCTATCCTTGGTTGGAGCTCTCAATGGAAGATAAGGCGTCCACGACTCATTCCTCTCCGGCCCCGAAATACAAAACATCAAAGACGGGTAAGAGAGCTGCTTCTTGGGACCCGCAGTCACCAAAGCTACGGGACGCGAAAAGGAAACCCAAAGAGAGAGGAGACCAGGGACCGGGTCTTCATCCTGAGACGCCTGAAGTGGGGAAACAAAGGCCTTTCAGATTGACTGAGCCTAGTACCCAAGAGCCTATTAAGGACAATCCGGTCCGGTCCTTATTGCTATTACAGCAATCGGATACACATAGAGACGCAGAACCACCTAAAAAGATACAAAAACGAGCCGAAGGGGCGCCGAAGAAGCCTCAGTCGGCGCCAAAACCATCACATTCAAAGTCAAAAGCGGTTCCAAAACCTCTATCTCATCAAGCCGCTGAGGCAGACCATTCAGACAGAGGATCATCGTCTGAGCCCATAAAATGGAAACGCTTGTCGGAAGGCAGCAGTCCAGCAGCAAGAGGGGGGCTTCCCAGTCTTTTGCATCGAGTGTCACATGTATGATTTTTTACCCACCGGTGAGAAGTTATATATGTGCATGCGATGCAAAGAGCTCCTGGCTCTCAGAGAACGAGTCCGATCTCTGGAGGCTAGAGTGGCAGACCTGGAGGAGCTGAGGCAGACAGAGAGGTATATAGATGAGACCTTCAGGGACATAGTAGTCAAGTCCCAACTTCAGACTGGCAGCCCTGGTGCTGCCTTGGAGGAAGAAGGTCTCATGATGGGAGAGCACCAACCAGGTGCAGCAGGAAAGGATCCTGTAGCAAGGACCTGCTCTCCAGGTGATGCATTGTCCTTTCGCACTGAGGATATCTCCCCAAGGCCTACTACCCAGGAGGGAAGGGTTAGGTCGGCCGTCATAGTTGGTGATTCGATTATTAGGAATGTAGATAGCTGGGTGGCTGGTGGGCGTGAGGATCGCCTGGTAACATGCCTACCTGGTGTGAAGGTGGCGGACCTCACGCGTCACCTAGATAGGATTTTAGACAGTGCTGGGGAGGAGCCGGCTGTCGTGGTACATGTGGGCACCAACGACATAGGAAAATGTGGGAGGGAGGTTCTGGAAGCCAAATTTAGGCTCTTAGGTAGAAAGCTTAAATCCAGAACCTCCAGGGTAGCATTCTCTGAAATGCTCCCTGTTCCACGCGCAGGTCACCAGAGGCAGGCAGAGCTCCGGAGTCTCAATGCGTGGATGAGACGATGGTGCAAGGAAGAGGGATTCAGTTTTGTTAGGAACTGGGGAACCTTTTGGGGAAGGGGGAGTCTCTTCCGAAGGGATGGGCTCCACCTTAACCAGGGTGGAACCAGACTGCTGGCGCTAACCTTTAAAAAGGAGATAGAGCAGCTTTTAAACTAGAACAAAGGGGAAAGCCGACAGTCGCTCAGCAGCGCATGGTTCGGAGAGAGGTATCTTTAAAGGATACTAATGATGCATTAGAATTAGGGCATCCCGACAGTGAGGTTCCAATTAGAAAAGTAGTCCAAGTGCCTGTAACTAAAACCTCACCTGAGCTAAAAAATTCAAACTTATCCCTATCAATTAAAAAGCAGAATGATAATACAAACAAAAAACAAACTTTGAAATGTTTGTATGTTAATGCCAGAAGTCTAAGAAGTAAGATGGGAGAATTAGAATGTATAGCAGTAAATGATGACATAGACTTAATTGGCATCTCAGAGACATGGTGGAAAGAGGATAACCAATGGGACAGTGCTATACCGGGGTACAAATTATATCGCAGTGACAGAGAGGAGCACCCGGGAGGAGGTGTGGTGCTTTATGTCCGGGATGTCATAGAGTCCAACAGGATAAACATCCTGCATGAGACTAAATACAAAATTGAATCTTTATGGGTAGAAATCCCTTGTGTGTCGGAAGACTATAGTGATAGGGGTATACTACCGCCCACCTGGTCAAGATGGTGAGACGGACAGTGAAATGGTAAGAGAAATTAGGGAAGCTAACCAAATTGGTAGTGCAGTAATAATGGGAGACTTCAATTACCCCAATATTGACTGGGTAAATGTATCATTGGGTCACACTAGAGAGATAACGTTCCTGGATGGAATAAATGATAGCTTTATGGAGCAATTGGTTCAGGAACCGACATGAGAGGGAGCAATTTTAGATCTAATTCTCAGTGGAGCACAGGACTTGGTGAGAGAGGTAACGGTGGTGGGGCCGCTTGGCAATAGTGATCATAATATGATCAAATTTGATTTAATGACTGGAAGAGGAACAGTGTGCAAATCCACAGCTCTCATGCTAAACTTTCAAAAGGGAAACTTTGATAAAATGAGAAATTGTTAGAAAAAAACTGAAAGGAGCAGCTACAAAAGTAAAAAATGTCCAAGAGGCATGGTCATTGTTAAAAAATACCATCCTAGAAGCACAGTCCAGATGTATTCCACACATTAAGAAAGGTGGAAAAAAGGCAAAACGATTACCGGCATGGTTAAAAGTGGAGGTGAAAGTAGCTATTCTAGCCAAAAGATCTTCATTCAAAAATTGGAAAAAGGATCCAACAGAAGAAAATAGGATAAAGCATAAACATTGGCAAGTTAAATGTAAAACATTGATAAGACAGGCTAAGAGAGAATTTGAAAAGAAGTTGGCAGTAGAGGCAAAAACTCACAGTAAAAACTTTTTTAAATATATCCGAAGCAGAAAGCCTGTGAGGGAGTCAGTTGGACCGTTAGATGATCGAGGGGTTAAAGGGGCACTTAGAGAAAGTGGAAAGATTAAATGATTTCTTTGCTTCGGTGTTTACTGAAGAGGATGTTGGGGAGGTACCCGTAATGGAGAAGGTTTTCATGGGTAATGATTCAGATGGACTGAATCAAATCACGGTGAACCTAGAAGATGTGGTAGGCCAGATTGACAAACTGAAGAGTAGCAAATCACCTGGACCGGATGGTATACACCCCAGAGTTCTGAAGGAACTAAAAAATGAAATTTCAGACCTATTAGTAAAAATTTGTAACTTATCATTAAAATCATCCATTGTACCTGAAGACTGGAGGATAGCAAATGTAACCCCAATATTTAAAAAGGGCTCCAGGGGCGATCCGGGAAACTACAGACCGGTTAGCCTGACTTCAGTGCCAGGAAAAATAGTGGAAAGTGTTCTAAACATCAAAATCACAGAACATATAGAAAGACATGGTTTAATGGAACAAAGTCAGCATGGCTTTACCCAGGGTAAGTTTTGCCTCACAAATCTGCTTCACTTTTTTGAAGGAGTTAATAAACATGTGGATAAAGGTGAACTGGTAGATATAGTATACTTGGATTTTCAGAAGGCGTTTGACAAAGTTCCTCATGAGAGGCTTCTAGGAAAAGTAAAAAGTCATGGGATAGGTGGTGATGTCCTTTCGTGGATTGCAAACTGGCTAAAAGACAGGAAACAGAGTAGGATTGAATGGGCAATTTTCTCAATGGAAGGGAGTGGACAGTGGAGTGCCTCAGGGATCTGTATTGGGACCCTTACTGTTCAATATATTTATAAATGATCTGGAAAGAAATACGACGAGTGAAATAATCAAATTTGCAGATGACACAAAATTGTTCAGAGTAGTTAAATCACAAGCAGATTGTGATAAATTGCAGGAAGACCTTGTGAGACTGGAAAATTGGGCATCCAAATGGCAGATGAAATTTAATGTAGATAAGTGCAAGGTGATGCATATAGGGAAAAATAACCCATGCTATAATTACACAATGTTGGGTTCCACATTAGGTGCTACAACCCAAGAAAGAGATCTAGGTGTCATAGTGGATAACACATTGAAATCGTCGGTTCAGTGTGCTGCGGCAGTCAAAAAAGCAAACAGAATGTTGGGAATTATTAGAAAAGGAATGATGAATAAAACGGAAAATGTCATAATGCCTCTGTATCGCTCCATGGTGAGACCGCACCTTGAATACTGTGTACAATTCTGGTCGCCACATCTCAAAAAAGATATAATTGCAATGTATAATTGCAATGGAGAAGGTACAGAGAAGGGCTACCAAAATAAGGGGAATGGAACAACTCCCCTATGAGGAAAGACTAAAGAGGTTAGGACTTTTCAGCTTGGAGAAGAGACGACTGAGGGGGGATATGATAGAGGTGTTTAAAATCATGAGAGGTCTAGAACGGGTAGATGTGAATCGGTTATTTACTCTTTCGGATAGTAGAAAGACTAGGGGACACTCCATGAAGTTAGCATGGGGCACATTTAAAACTAATCGGAGAAAGTTCTTTTTTACTCAACGCACAATTAAACTCTGGAATTTGTTGCCAGAGAATGTGGTTCGTGCAGTTAGTATAGCTGTGTTTAAAAAAGGATTGGATGGGTTCTTGGAGGAGAAGTCCATTACCTGCTATTAAGTTCACTTGGAGAATAGCCACTGCCATTAGCAATGGTTACATGGAATAGACGTAGTTTTTGGGTACTTGCCAGGTTCTTATGACCTGGATTGGCCACTGTTGGAAACAGGATGCTGGGCTTGATGGACCCTTGGTCTGACCCAGTATGGCATTTTCTTATGTTCTTATGTTCCCTACTTGGTCTTCTAATGATGTCTCCAGGAATTCTAATGGAGGTATAATCTCAACAGGTTCTACAGGGGTATTAGTATTCAGATTCTTGCCCACTTGAGTGGATTCAGGCAAAAAGTAGATCTTAGAAATAATAGGCAGTTCTTCAGTCGAAAGATGTTGTTTCTCTAACAAGTATTTAAATTGTTCCCTTGGTGAAATCATTTTGCACTTAGGAAAATTAACCACTCTTTTAGGTATCTAATGTTGTTTTCCAAATTCTCCACTTTTTTTTCCAGTAAAGAGTCCCCTTGAATTAGGCCTGATTGAATAGTTTGTATCTGGGAGATTTCTGAATCCATTCTTCAATGTTTTTGCAGAGTGGGCTATGACCACTGGATTCAAAAAAATTGAATTGAACCTGTGAATATTTCATCACAGTAGTCAAGGAAATAAAAGCAATTTCCAGCAGCGATATAGCATTCCACAATGTATCTAATGTCACAATCGAAGGTTTAACCAAAAAAGTGTTAGCAGAAATATTTACCACAGAATGAGGAGGCTGTTCTTCCAATAATGAAATCTCCGCTTTGGACTTGCCCTGCCTTTTCCGCGAATGGGTCTGCCTTGTAGGCCATTTCCTCCACGAGCGCCTTCCGTCCTTGGTTCATGGCTGACCCAGATGCGCCGGCATAGGCTGGTGGGGAGGGAGTCGCCGGTGCTCCGGGGCTCAAAGATGTCTCGCCGAGCAGTGTCAGAGCTTGCTCCGAGGCTACAGCCAGACCTCCCAAAGCATTCTCCGCAGCAGTGCAGAATTAGTTTATCGTTGTTTGTGTCATGATAGGTTTAAGGGGGGGTCGAGGCTCTGTCCCTTACCTTCCCCTTCCTCTTGGTATGAGGCATATTAAGTTCGTGGAAATAATCTTACACCAACGACTCAGGAGCTCTGACACACTGCGTCTATCCTCTCGGTGCCATTTGTTCTCCTCCAGAGCAGTATTTCTTAACTCAGTCCTCTGGATATCCACAATGAATATGCATGAGATTAAATTTGCTTACACTGCATCCATTGTATGCAAATCTATTTCATGCAAAGCAATTGTGGCTATCATGAAAACCAGACCTGCTAGGTGTTTCCATGGACTGGGTTAAGAACCCCTGCCTTAAGAGGATGTCATGGCCAGCTGTGGCTAGGAGCTGCTTTAGGGATTACAAGCATGTGATGCCAGGAAAATTATTGGTTAACCAGTGGTCTAGACCTTTATTTGGTTCCAGTCCTTTTGGATCTCCAAAAAGGGGGGCGGTAAGGATTGCATCTTGGGAGGGAGGGGTGATTTGTCTGAAAGTTCCCAGCCATTCCAGTGAAGGTATTGGAGACTACACTCTGGGACATAGGCTAGGGTCAGCTTTTAACTGCAAAATGAGTTAATATTACTTCTGTTCAGTGGGTCTTCGTAGCAATCAGGGAAGGCTATGCCCTGAAGTTTTCCAGTTTTAAGATGTTTTGTGGTTTCCCATGTTCACTCCTCCAGAAAAGGAAGCTGTATATATATTTTTGACTTGTAGCATATAGGGGTGGTGGTTCTGGGCTCGTCCTCTCAGGATGGTTGGGTTGGTACCCATTTTACTTTGGGGTACCTAAGGAAAAGGTACCTTATTCTGTAGAGAAGGCTCTGAAGATGTCCCACTTCATGATGGAGACTCTGAGGTCAGTTGTAGCAGTGTGACAAGGAGAACTTGTATCCTTGGACCTGATGGAGACATATCTGCATTTCCCAATAAAAGAAGGGCTTCAGAACTATCTTCACTTTGCTGTAACTGAGGGGCACTTTCAGGGTCAGGCTCTTCCTTTTGGGTTGACCATGCATGGCACCAAGATCTTCCAAGTTGATAGTTGTGGTTATGGTGGCCCTTTGTAGAGAAGGTGAAAGTGTGTGTGTGCTCTTTCAAAGGGAGTCATGTGGAGAGGAATGCTCTGCTTCATTGTTTATATATAAAGAGTTCCCTGTACGTACCAGGATCAGTCCAGACAGTAGGGTTATGTCTCCCTTCCAGCAGGTGGAGTCAGAGGTCAAAGTTCTAAGCACCTTCCATATCCCAGGGTGCCTCCTGCGATCCTCCAGTATTCCTCTGACTCCAGCAGGTGAAGGAAGACATCCCCTGCGGTCCTGTTACTTTGGTCAGCTGAGTAAATTTACCTTTATTTATAGTGAAGTGAGTTTTTTGTCCCTGGCTGATCTTTGACTAGATCTTCTTATTTAAAAAAAAATAAAATAAAATAATAATTTAGAATTAATTTGATGCTGTGTCCGTTGGCCTTGACACCCGGAAGACTTTAATTATTCCCGGGCAAAGAGGGGATTTACCGGTGGGCTGGTCCCTCCCCCTTTCAGTGCCAGAGACGTTTATATGCCTCTGAAGGGAGCTTAGAGATTTTTTGTTGATTTCCAGGGAGGTTTCATTCCCCTGAAGAGAGAGTTCCATTAACTGTATAGCAGTTTAAAAAAACAAAAAACAAAAACTGTTAAATTCAAGGCAAATTTTAATATTGGGAAGGACACAAGACAAATTTATTTCAAGCCTTTCTTTTTTTCAGAGCTGCTTATTAATTTTTTTTTTTTTTGTTATGCCACGTGGTTGTTGCTGTTCTGCCTGTGGAGAGCCGGCAGCACGGCTTTCCAGAGACAGTCTGTGCTTTCGCTGCATTTCTGGCGGCGAAGGGCCATCTGAGCTACCTCTTACTGGCAGAAAACGGCAGTTGCCGCGTACGCACGATTTAAATGCTTCACAGCTTATTTCCTTACCTATAACTGCCCCGTCTCCGAATCGCGGGGCAGTGGCGGCCATTTTGAATTTAATAGACGATTGCGTTGGCTCGCGGTCAGATGGAGGGGAGCACATTGAATGTTTATCACCTCCTATTTTAGCCCCAGAGCACTCTAGTTTGAACGAAAATGATAATATTCAACCTTCTTTACCCCGGGGGGGGGGTGGTGTATTAAAGCAGCCATTTTCATCACAATGTATTTTGCTTATGCATAAGGCATATTTGGAGGCTACAGCAGATAGCAGAGGGTGGCTGATTACCTTCTGTAAGATTCCTAAACATGCAGAGGAACCTATGTCACATTTAATTAATATGGGTCAGGATCCTGACTTACAAGACCCACTTCTGGGATCATCAGCTGATATTATTGATGAAGAGGTTATGGGATCAGCGCTGGTGGAAGGGGATGATCCCCAAGTACTGCGATTGTTTCACAAAGGGGAGTTAGATCCTCTTATTCCTTTCGTACTAGAGGAACTGGCAATTCCAGCACCACAACAAGTAACTGATTCCACTCCTGGGGACCCTGTTCTTGCAGGGATTAGGGCTCCGCCTAAATCCTTTCCTTTTCATCCTAAGCTTTTCCAGTTGCTTTCTAGAGAATGGGATTTCCCAGAAGCTGGTCTTAAGGTTACTAGAGCTATGGATAAACTTTATCCACTTCCACAAAAATTTTTGGATTTGTTAAAGGTCCCTCAGGTTGATTCTGCAGTTTCTGCTATTGCTAAGCACATCACAATTCCAGTAACTGGAGGCACTGCTCTAAAGGATTTTCAGGATAGAAAACTTGAGGTTCTTCTTAAGCGTATCTTTGAGGTATCTGCTTTAGGTGTTCGGGCGGCAGTGTGCAGTAGTCTAATGCAAAGGGCAACTCTTCAGTGGGTCCAACAGTTACTTACCTCTCAGGATTTGCCGTCAGCAGAACTTGAACAAGCCAATCTTTTAGAATCAGCAGTAGCATACACTGCTGATGCTTTATATGACTTGTTACGTACTTCGTCTAGTACTATGGCTTCTGCAGTTTCTGCAAGGAGGCTTCTTTGGCTTAGTCATTGGGCAGCTTAGTCATTGGGCAGCTGATGCAACTTCCAAATCTCGCTTGGGTTCTTTTCCATTTAAAGGATCATTACTCTTTGGGAAAGAGTTAGAGCAGCTCATTAAAGATTTGGGAGATAATAAAATTTATAAATTACCAGAGGATAAACCTAGTTACTATCGTTCGTTCAATTCCTTTAGAGGCCGTTTTCGGGGCCAGAGAAGATTCCATACTGGTAGAATTCCATCTTTTTCTACACGTCAACAGCTTTCAAGGGCTCAGGTTTGGGCCCATTCCTTTTGTGGGAGACTGCCTCTCTGTTCTAACAGCTCCCAAACTTTTCCATCCTCCAAATCTCCACAATGAAGGTGCGCCGGCCCATTCCTTGGTGCCAGAAATAGGAGGACGTCTCATGTTTTCACAGGGAATGGGTCAAAATTACCTCAGACAATTGGGTCCTCAATATTATAAAACAAGGCTATGCTTTGGATTTAAAAAAACAGCAGGGTAGGCGATGAAACGTTGAAAAGGACTATCTTGTGGCATCCATTTCTTTGTTTTTTTCCTATGCTTTGGATTTTGCACGCCCATTAAAGGATCTGTTTCTAGTATCTCCAAGCGATTCTCTTCTAAAGCAGCAACTTGTTCGTCAAACCTTATATCGGTTGCAGGATCTAGGAGCTATTCCGGTTCCTCTGTCCCAATATCGAACCGGTCGTTATTACATTTATTTCATTGTTCCCAAAAAAGAAGGAACATTTCGTCCAATATTAGACTTGAAGGAAGTAAACAAGTCACTTTGGGTTCCTCATTTCCGTATGGAGACCTTGAGATCAGTCATTGCGGCCGTCCACAAAAATGAATTTTTGGCTTCTTTAGATCTGTCAGAAGCTTATCTACATATACCAGTTCAAGAATTCCACCAGAGATATCTTCGTTTCATGGTATTGGGCGAACACTATCAGTTTCGGGCTCTTCTATTCGATCTAGCAACTGCGCCTCGAGTGTTTACCAAGGTAATGGTGGTAGTTGCAGCAGCACTCAGACGAGAGGGGATATTGGTTCATCCCTATCTTGATGATTGGCTCATTCGAGTGAAGTCAAAGACTCTTTGCAAACTAGCGATCCAAAAGGTTCTGCATTTTCTTCATATACTTGGTTGGGTAGTCAACTTCAAGAAAAGTCATCTAGTCCCGGAGCAAGTTTTGCAGTTTCTGGGTGCTCGATTCGATATGGCTGTGGGAAAGGTTTTTCTTCCACAGGACCGGATGATCAAATTGATGTCTCAAGTCCGGCTTTTGGATCTAAATTTACCCACGGTATGGGATTATTTACAGGTTCTTGGTTCTATGGCATCTACTCTGGACATGGTCCCCTGGGCTTTTGCACATCTAAGACCTTTGCAAAGGGCGTTGCTTTCCAGGTGGGACCTCAAGTCAGAGGAGTTTCATCTTCCTCTACCCCTTCTGGAGCCGGCTCGGTCCAGTTTAAATTGGTGGTTGGTTACCGCGTCACTTGCAGGAAGGAATGGACCTGGAGCCTCCTCAGTGGATATTAGTGACAACGGATGCCAGCCTTTTCGGTTGGGGAGCTGTATGCCAGTCACATTAGACACAAGGTCGGTGGACAGATTCACAAGCCAAGTGGCCCGTCAATCATTTGGAAACCAGAGCGGTACGACTAGCACTCCGCAGATTTCTACCACTTATTCAACATCAGTCGGTGAGGGTTCTCTCAGACAATGCCACGACGGTAGCGTACATCAACAGGCAAGGCGGCACAAAAAGTCGCTCAGTCGCCATAGAAGCAGACATGCTAATGACCTGGGCCGAATCTAATCTACGCCATCTAGCGGCATCGCACATAGCAGGAGTAGACAATGTTCAAGCAGACTTCCTCAGTCGTCAGTATCTAGATCCCGGAGAGTGGGAACTTTCAAAGGTGGGGGACACCCAGGTTAGATCTGATGGCCGTGTCAATACGAAAGCGGCTCGGTTCTACAGTTGAAGGAGAGAACATGGAGCGGAAGGGGTGGATGCCTTGGTTCTACCTTGGCCCAAAGACATCCTTCTTTATGTGTTTCCACCATGGCCACTAATAGGAAAAGTCTTGAGAGGATTAGAATCCCACGAAGGTCCGGTGATTCTCTTCGCTCCAGAATGGTCTCGCAGACCATGGTATGTGGATCTCATCAACTTAGCGATCGGTCCAGTCCGCCTAGGCCACCTCAACAACCTCCTTCGACAGGGTCCAGTATATTTCGACCAGGCGTTTCACTTTTGTCTAGCGGCCTGGCTTATGAAAGGAGGCATTTAAAAAAGAAAGGCAATCCAGATTCAGTCATCACCACCATGCTTAGTTCGAGAAAACCTTCTACTTCTCTCACTATGTTAGAGTATGGAAGGTATTTGATGCTTGGTGTAGTAAGTCCGGTTTGTCTTCGCGCAGAGCTTCAGTTGTAGACATTTTGGCTTTTTTACAAGACGGTTTAAAAAAGGGTCTGGCTTATAATTCGCTCCGCGTTCAGGTTGCGGCAATAGGCTGTTTACGAGGTAAGGAGAATGGTGTGTCTATTGCTATGCATCAGGATGTCTGTTTTTCTCAAAGGAGCCAAACATTTGAAACCATCAATCCGGGCTATCTGTCCATCATGGAATCTGAATTTGGTTCTTCGTAGTCTTTGTGCTCCTCCTTTTGAACCCCTTAAGCAAATAACTTTGAAAGACTTAACGCTCAAGGCAGTGTTTCTCGTATCAATTTGTTCTGCTAGACGCATTTCAGAAATTCAGGCATTGTCTTGCCGTGAGCCTTTCTTGAATTTCAGATTCAGGTATATCATTACGCACAGTACCATCCTTTTTTTACCCAAAGTGGTTTCCTCTTCATCTCAAACAATCTGTTGAATTGCCAGCCTTCCCAGATTTGGATAAATCTTCTCAATCACGAGACTTAAAAAGACTTGATGTCCGCAGAGTGCTTTTACGTTATTTAGAGATCACTAATGTCTTTCGTCTTTCTGACTACCTTTTTGTTCTATGGAGCGGTCCTAAGAAGGGCTATCGGGCTTCTAAGGCTACCATTGCACGGTGGTTGAAGGAAGCCATTGCTTCGGCATACATTTGTAACGGTCGTCCAGTTCCTGACTGTCTCAAGGCACATTCGATACACTCTCAGGCGGCGTCTTGGCCGAGAGTCATTGTGTTTCACCTCAAGAAATTTGTAGAGCGGCGACTTGGAAATCTTTGCACACTTTTGCCAAACATTATTGTTTGGACGTTCACGCTCCAGACATAGACTCTTTCGGCAGTAGTGTGCTGAAGGCGGGACTCTCTGGATCCCACCCATTAAGAGCAGCTTTGGTACATCCCTACTGTCTAGACTGATCCTGGTACGTACAGGGAAAGGAAAATTAGTTCTTACCTGAATTTTCGTTCCTGTAGTACCAAGGATCAGTCCAGACGCCCGCCCAGTTTTTTTCCGGAGAGTTCGCTATTAAATACTGTTAATCTCTTATTTTGATTTCCTTTTTATATTTTTCCTATACAATGATTTAAGAAGCTCTGAATATTGTTACGTTATTTTTTTCAGGTTATGTATTTGTTCTATTCATATATATAGTTGATCTAGTCATTGATTATCCTTATTCATGAGTTTCTGCTTTGTTATTCAAAATACTGGAGGATTGCAGGAGGCACCCTGGGATATGGGAGGTGCTTAGAACTTTGACCTCTGACTCCACCTGCTGGAAGGGAGACATAACCCTACTGTCTGGACTGATCCTTGGTACTACAGGAACGAAAATGATCAGGTAAGAACTAATTTTCCTTTCTGCAGTATATTAAGAGTCGGTAATAGTTTCAGAACCTCTGCACATCACTTTATTCTGTCTAGTTTTAATAAGAGGTTTTGATAGCTCATTGGATTAAGTAAATGGCAAGGGTTTACTGCTTCCCAAGAAACTGAGTGCATACTGTACCCAGGGTGCAGGCGGCTTCGTGAGCAAAATGTAGCCTGGTGTGAGGCCTTTAGAGGTTTGCAGAGTGGCAATCTGGTTTTCCTTGCATACTTCTTCAAAGCACTTTTATCTGGACCTTGGAGCTACAGAAGGGGTTGCCTTTTTGGTTTGGAAGTCTCAAGGCCCAAACTGCATCCCATGCTTCCCATGCCTCTGGACTAGTCTAGCTAGATGAAGAGGAAGGAGAAATTTGTTCAGCCTAATAATTTCTTTCCTTGAGTCCAACCAAACCAGTTTAGGACCCTCTCTGGTCTGACAAGATGTGTTATGTATCAGATTCATTTTCAGAATATTTGCTTGTGTATGCTAGTCTACACATCTGATATTAAGGTAATAACCATTATCAAGTAGAAAGACTAGGGGGCACTCCATGAAGTTAGCATGGGGCACATTTAAAACTAATCGGAGAAAGTTCTTTTTTACTCAAAGCACAATTAAACTCTGGCATTTGTTGCCAGAGGATGTGGTTAGTGCAGTTAGTATAGCTGTGTTTAAAAAAGGATTGGATAAGTTCTTGGAGGAGAAGTCCATTACCTGCTATTAAGTTCACTTAGAGAATAGCCACTGCCATTAGCCATGGTAACATGGAATAGACTTAGTTTTTGGGTACTTGCCAGGTTCTTATGGCCTGGATTGGCCACTGTTGGAAACAGGATGCTGGGCTTGATGGACCCTTGGTCTGACCCAGTATGGCATTTTCTTTGTTCTTATGTTCTTAAGCAATGCAGAACACTTTGTTCTCCCTTGTAAACTTTTTTTTTTTTATATATAGGGGTGAGGAAGAGGTTTAGTGTATAAAAAAAAAAAATATCTTAGTGCAAGGCTTTCTAAACACTTAACCAGTATGACACTATTTTAGTACCTGAAAATTTGCTTGATCCCACAGGATGACAAAACAAATTAGCATCCTCTCAACTTCCTCTTTCAGTATACCCCTCTCTCAACTTCCACTCTTCTCACCTCCCAAGCCCAACCCCTATCTCACTACCTCCAACCTTTCTTTTGCATCCCCTAGCAGATCCTTTCACCCAAAAGCCCTTATAAACCTCTTTTTCACCCTCCATAGCCAATTCTTCTCCACATTACCTAACCCCTAAATCCCTCCTTCCTTACATCCCTCCCTTTAAGTTTTCTCTCCTATAAACACTCCCATGGTCAGGGTCAGAGGGAACATTTTTCTTTGGGTCTTGGTCTAAAAGTGGATGACCATAGTGGGAAGAGAGGGCAGGCTGATGACTGGCAATGTTTCTCTCTTGGGTAGGTTCAGTGATGGATCTGGAGAAAGGAGAGGAGCAATGTCAACCTGTACTGGCCCCTGCATATTCAGCCTTCCACTCACCTTATGGCTGGTCCCAAGCCCAATGGTGTTTGGCAAGTGGGAACAGAATTACTAATGAAAGTTAATATGGGGCCTCTGGGCTAATACAAGCCCACAAACTCTGCAATGGCCTTGATCTCTTCTTATGCAGGGTTTCCTGTTACCACACAGTCATGCAAGAACTGTGCCACTGCAGGTCTTATGAGTGCATGCTGGCTCTCAGGCCCCAATGGTGATTTCTACTAGTAATGCTGCTGACACCTGAAGAGTGCTGCAAATGAGGCACTTGTGACCCCATTTGGGGTCCCAACCCACAGTTTGGGAAGCTCTTCCTGGCTTGTTACATGGAATACTGGCAGGTTCAGGCCAGCAAAGGAGCCTATATAGAGTGACATAAGCAAGCCTGTCTCCATTTGATGATTGGGAGGCATAAACGTATCTAGATTGCTCTGGCTGGATTCAGTGAAAAAAAGAAATTATTTCCTGATTTCTTTTCCCCGATTACATTTTGGTTCTTGTCCATTCCTTTGGAAGGAATTTTACCTTTGGTGATTTTTGTTCTTTTTGCTTTTGTTGGGAATTTTCAGATGAAGGAACTTCATATAGGGATAGAGATGTACCCACAGTACCAGAATGTAAACCGTGCTGAAAAGCAGAATATAAAACATAAAAATAAAATAGGTGTTCTACTGTATTTGAATAGAATATTCCAATGGTTTTCATATTTTTAAGCTGGAAATTAAACAATTGTCAGATGCTGAGTTTGTGAATTTTTTATTTCTAGAATTTGATTTGTCGGGAAGTCTACAGTGTGGGCATCGCTTTTGTGAATTGTGCTTGACAATAGCACAGGACTTCAGTGCAGTGGTGTGCCCTGCATGTCGGGTAAGTTTTTGTTTTTTTTTGTTTTTGTTAAATCTTTTTGCTGTCTGTATATGTAATCCTTTGCTCTGTATTGTCACTGTTTCCAAGGGCACACAAAAGAATTTCTTAAATGGGTCTACCTCCTCAGTCTTTTCCCAAGGGGGTGTGTCCTTTCTGTGGGGGTGAAGGAAAACCTCCTTGGCCCAGGCAGTGAAGTATGGTCTCTCTTGTTAGTGTTACCAAAGCTCTTCTGGACAGGTACAGTTACAAACAAGGCTGGACTCTCTGGATGGGTGTTCAAATTAAAGTTTACTGTGATTTCAAGAATCAAGAGATGAAGTGTCCAGTTATATTCAGGGTCCTTAGACACATGAAACTTGCTTATCCTCCATGGAATGGGATGACATGTCAAGTGAGCTGAAGTGTCTTAACTGTGATTAGATCTCCTACTATGGTACCTGAGGTCCACAAAGAATCCCATGTTCCAACCTGGCAGTGTCCTGTATCCCAAGGGATGAAAACTGGGGGTGTCTCCTGATGGCCTTCTCTTTTTCTCTTTCTAATTCCTCTTCCTCAGATAGCCTCAGACCTTCCTGGAGGTCCTCACAGCTTCCACACACATTACCACACACAACCTCTCATACACTGGCACGTACTCTCACAGGAATGCAACCGGAACAAGAATAGATCGGTGTCAGGAGATGCTTTAATTATAACAAATGGTAAAAACGAATGCCTGACTCGGGCTGAGTTTTGCCTATACAGTGTGGGCTGCTTTAGGGGCTATACAAACAAATGAATAAACAAATATATAATACATAAACTCATAAATATATTCAAATATTAAAACAAATTGCATACGTACTTCTAAAACCACACTGAAAAAATGACATGAAAAGAATATATAAAAAATCTCATAATTAAAGCACATACATATATAAAAAGAAACAAGCATGAGTAAGAAATGATTACCTCTATTTATAGAAACAATGTGAGAGAAGAGAACCATTCAGACAATGTTAAGGAAATGTCTTCACAATGACTAATAATGCAGCTACACACTTTACCTTATTAAAAACACATACATTGTTTACATATTAGTTCCATACGAATGTTGAAATGTTACCTATATAAACTGTAAAGTGTTTGAATAAAATAGTGTGTTCATATTGAATATGTGATTGAAAATGGATGCAGGTGTCGTCATACTAGATTTAAGACAGCTAAACTGGCAGTATAACTATTTGTTGGTGTTACCCCAAATGGTGCATTATTAATAAAATTTTATGAGATATTAAACTCTGTTTGTGGGACTTTTAAATTAATGCTACATGTGATGTGATTCTTAGCCATTATATGAATGATAAAATGACAGTACACTACTATCACCATTTTATAAATAAGGACAAAAATATTTAGCCCCTTACATCTAAAAAGTACTGCTATATACAGAAAGTTTAAGATTGTAAAAAACAGTTGGAGAGGTTTACTTAGGCACAATTGCTCAGCACACCATTTGTGAACAGATTAGCATTGCAGCAGACCGGAAATGTACTGTATTTGTCCACCGCTGAAATCTGAACTAAATCAACATTAAAAAGGGTTAAAAATCCTTACTTATTCCCAAAAATCTTGATGGGAGTAAAATGTTGAAGATATTATTCAATACTCAACTCAAACGGCAATTAGTGAGCAATTCAGTCAGCTGTACAGTCTGCTAGGAAATTGTGCTGTCAAAACGGAGCCGTGCAGGCACACATCGTATCAAACAGAAAATATTTAAGTGTTTATATACCGCTTTTACAATTGAAAATTAATCAAAATGGTTCACAATATTAAAAACATACGTAATCTGTGTAAAACAACAAAAGGCATAACATATTACTAAAAACAATAATGACACAAACACAACTCTGCTACAAAATTAATACAAAAAGTGCCAATAGGTGCGAAGGTCAGGATGGGAGCAACAGCAATAATTAAGAACCAGTACTAGCAAGAGAATTGAAAGCTTTCTGAAATAAATGTTTAGTGATGTCTTAAATTGTTTAGATGGTATAAAAATATTTTTCAGATTAAAAATGCTATATAATCCTTATGGATAACAAAACCTATATTAATTATGTGTACTGAGGATGTTAGAGATGTGAAAGAACTTACCTCTAGCAGCCGCGACTGTCATCCCGTCTTCACTCTTCTTACTCCCCAACTTCTCACCGCCCCGTTAACCTGAGTGACCCCTATCCTTGCTGGATACATCCTTTAAATAAAGAATAAGAACAAGCTGGATAACCTTATTACATTTACTACATTACATATTTTAAAAATTAATTTAAAAAACTGTTACCCGAGCCAGTATGTTAGTTAGGGGTGTGCATTCGTTTTGACCGCATATGTAAAACGCAACTTATTTTTTTTTTAACTTAAAAAAGTGATGAGGCGAAAACGATCGCGATTTCCAACTTATTCAACATAGCTATGTTGAATACGTTGAACTGCGATGCGCGCGCTTTTCTCGCCGCCATTAGCTGCGAGCTCGGAGCCCCGGATTACCTCAAAATGGCGGCGCCCTGCGGTAACCATGCCAACCTCACTGACCCTTTCCTGTGAGTCGCAGTGACTCACAGGAAAGGGTCGGACAGGTCGGCATGGATTCCGGAACACAGCGAATCTGCGTTCACGTTTTCAGAGAAGCACTGAATGCAGCGAATCGCGCTGTCATTCAGTGCTTCTCTGAGGATTTACTGACGAGCCAGCACTATATAAGCAGCAGCAGCACGAGGGCTCACGGACATTTCCAGCGATTCTGTGGGGAGGTGGGCAGAGGCAGGCAGGCAGTAAAGCAGAACCAGATATTAGACAACACAGAACAGATTCTGTGTTAGGCTAACAAAAAAAAAACTGAACATTGTTATTGAGTGAGTCTGTTCATTTTATGCTGGGAAGTGCCAGGGCTGGGAGTACTCTGCCTCATATCTACTTAAAAGCAAGCTAGTTCTGTGTGTACTGCACACACACATTGAGTGCACTGCCAGGCAGGCAGTGAGGCAGTGGGCATTGTAAACAGACTGAACATTGTCCTTCAGTGAGTCTGTTCAATTTGGTATTTTTAAACAGACTTGACAACATTGTTATTGAGTCAGTCTGTTCATTTGGTAATTTTAAACAGACTGAACATTATTATTGTGGGACAGTGGGCAGTGTTACCACTAGAACTCAGTGACATTAAATCCATAATGTCAGGGAAAGAGAGATGCAAGCGACTTATTGGGACTGGCAGTGGAGGCACTGCAAAAGACACCAGTGCAACACCACCAGTACAGCTAAAAAGACAACTGTCGCAATCAAAAGTCTTTGTAGGGGATGGCAGTTCCATGGCAAAAAAAGAAATCGGACCATGAAACTTTGCAATCGCCACCACGTGTTTCTGGCCATGTAGTTTTGGAGGAGAGTGAAGATGAGGCAGAGTCTAGCCAGACAAAATTTACACACCAAGAGCAGCCAGGGGACAGAAGTCTCCAGTAAAACTTCGCGGTGACAAGGTAGTGCTGGCACTGTTAGCTTCTGATTCAGAAGAAGAATCTTCTTGGGTGGGATTCTCATCAGAAATGGAAGATGTAATACCTGATGAATCTTCGGTAGAATTATCAGTTAGTCCTGTTTTAGCCTCCAGCTCCAGAATTCTGCAGCAGGGGAGACATTCCAGTGATATCGAGGAGGAGGAAGAGCTGTCAGAAGGGAGACAGAGGTTGACTGTTGCCCCCGCTGGCATTGCTTCTCTGGGTGCACCCACCCACACCCACTACCCCTAGTACCTCAACTCCAGTGCCAACCATCCACCCCCAGGGTGGGAAAGAGGAAGGATCACAAAAGAAATCTGCGATCTGGGCACATTTTAAAGTGACAGAAGACCCGCGTTATGCTCGGTGTAAATTACTGTGCCAGGGATATTAGCAGAGGCAAGCAAATGGGACATTTATCAAATTTTGGCATGACCCATCATTAACAGGCAACACCCAACAAGATTACTGCCATCTGGGGATGGTGGCAGTTTTCAGTCGGGGGACCCCTTCCCCTTCCAACCAGGGTGCCGTGGTAGGAAAGCAGCAAGAGTCAGCCCACGCCCTCATACCCTTCTAGCAGTCAGGCGGCAGGCCAGCAACCCACTGACATGTGGCAGAAGCGACAATGCACCATGGAGGAAATGGGGGTGGAGTGCGGTAACGCTATCCCGGGGTAGGAGGCAGGCAGCCTCAAAAGTTGTAACCAGGGAGCATTGGGGAAATGATTGCCCTTGATGACCAGCCCCTGCAGTTAGTGGAGAATGTGGGTTTCAACGTTTTTTGAAGGTCGTACTTCCAAATTACAAAGTCCCCTCCAGAACCACATTTAGTAGAAGGGTCATCCCCAGCCTGTACAAGCAGTGTCGCAGTCGCTTGCAAGCACTGCTAGGTAAGGCAGACGGAAGAGTGCATTTCACCTGCGATATCTGGACCGCCATGAATGCTGCCACACTCTTACCTCTCTCTGACAGCACACTGGTGGGACATGGCAGAGGCAGGGGCAGCCAGCAGCTCTATTACTGAACAAGCATCAGGGTGGAGGTGGGCTTTACTGCACACCTACCTGACGGACCATGCCCATACCGCTGCCAATATTCTAGCATGCATCAGAAAGATGCTGGCGAGCTGGCAAGTACACAAGCGAGACAGTAAAATGCGGGCAGGCTTTTTTGTCACAGACAACGGTGCAAACATGGTTAAGGCAATAAGCGATGGGCGGTTTTAAGAACATCCGATGTTTTGCACACACTCTGCATCTGGTAGTGAAGTCAGCTCTGGGCTTGGAGTCCAAGGACAAGGAGACTGAATACCTGCGTAGGTTAATACATAAGTGCAGGAACATAGCAGCACACTTCCACAGAAGTGGCAGGGCAGGTTCTCAGAGAAAAGCAGACTGATTTGGATATGCCTCAGAAGCGTCTCATTCAAGACGTTGCCACCCGGTGGTGAATTCCACCTTTATGATGCTGGAGAGGTTACTGGAGCTGCAGACACCCCTTCATGAACTTTCTGGTAAAATAGACATAGGTGTGCAGAATCCCCTAGGGCATTCACGATTGGTTAGTCATGAGTCAGCTGGGTAAAAAATCCTGCAAGCCCTTTCAAGGATGTCACGGAGGAGCTGAGTTCCAGAAGTTCCACCTTGGCTGACATCATCCCTATAGTGAAATTCCTGGATGACCATTTGGAGGCCTTTTAACGGCAAGAGGGAATGACTGCTGAGGTGCTGCAGTGTGTGGACGTTTTTGCAGCAGCAGGTGAAAGACAGATTAAGGCCTTTAACAGAGGACAGCACATACATGCTCGCCTCTGTCTGTGATCCCCGTGTGAAAGGTAAACTCGCCCTACAGACCAATTGTCTGTCATTTGTGAAGGAGCTGTTAGCAAAGGTCCGATGAACAGGAGCGCCATAGGCGGAGACAGATAGGCTTGAAGCAGAGGTGGGAAACAGCAGGCACGTCACAGTGTGTGGCTGCAGCTAGCCCTGGCAGGAGAAGCACTATGTCAGTGACAGATACTATTATTAGTACCTCCTCCTCCACGTCAGAACGCCCAAGGCATGTTGGCCATAAAGATTCATCAGTTGTGCAACGGGCGAGAGAGAAAGTAACTGGATTGAGTGACTCTCAGCCTTCCCAAGCACAGGAGGAGACAGCAGCACAGCTGTCAGTGACACGGTATCTCTCAGAGCCGATAGAGAACATGCAGACAGATCCGCTGGCATATTGGGCACACAAGACCACTGTCTGGCCACACCTAGCCAAAGTGGCTGAATGATATCTGTCAGGTCCACCAACCAGTGTGCCCAGTGAACGTGTCTTTTCAATGACAGGGAATATGAGCCCTCACCGCTCAAGGCTGGCACCAGACTTGATGGAAAACACTAGTGTTTTTGAAAGTAAACCTGCCATTGCTTGGCTTTCCAAATTTTCCTTGTGAATGGCAAGATGAATAAAAGCTATTGAAAGCCTTGCAGCAGCTCCAATTGCCTCCTATGCTCAAGATAATGTAAGCACTGCAGCACATGTTCTTGACATGAATCGCTGTGCCTGACCGGCGTCGTCTACTGTGCAGCCCTTGTGTTCCTACAAGTGTATACCTCCATGGCTGTGCCTGTTCATCCAGGCCTGTGGTCCCTAGGTGGGATTGACCGCTGTGCCTGTATCCAGGCCTTGTGTCCCCTAGGTGGGATTGACCTCTGTGCTCGACTGCTGCGCCTCTTCATCCAGACCTTGTTTTCCCACAAGTGTTTTAACTCCGTTGCTGTGCCTGTTCATCCAGGCCTTGTGTCCCTAGCTGGGATTGACCTCTGTCCTCGAATGATGTGCCTGTTCATCAGGCCTTGTGTTCCAACAAGTGTTTTAACTCCGTTGCTGTGCCCGTTCCTCCAGGCCTTGTGTTCCTCTGGGGATAGGGAAATACCTACAGTACCTGAGTGTAATCAAGTATGAAGTGCTAGAAACGTTTTAAAAAAAGAATATAAATCCATTAAAAAAAAAAATTACTATCAGAGTATCCGTGTTCATCCATGTTCCTACTGGTGTTTTAACTCCATTGCTGTGCCTGCCTGTTCATCCAGGCCTTGTGTCCCTAGCTGGGATTGACCTCTGTCCTCGAATGAGTGTGCCTGTTCCTCCAGGCCTTGTGTTCCCACAAGTGTTTTTATTAACCTAGTTGCTGTGCCTGTTCATCCAGGCCTTGTGTTCCTACTGGTGTTTTAACTCCATTGCTGTGCCCTGCCTGTTCATTCCAGACCTTGTGTTCCCACACGTATTCTTATTCTGAGAGAGCTTCCAATTCCTTGGTCATCAGCTGAAGTGCGTAAGTACAGACGGAATTCACTGGACGCCAATGTAAACACCGGGTACACCCAACTCTAGGGGTGGACCCGTTCCAGGGAGTCCTTCCCTGCACAAAGGAAAGGGAACTCTCTCCTGGGCCAGCCTGTCTTTCCCCTATCAAAACCACAGGGACCAGACCAGACTACCTCCACTCTGCCAGCCTGTCTTGCCCCTATCAGCTTTCCGCCACTCTGCTTTTGCTGCCATACACCAGATGACTCACTTAACTCCTTGTGGTGTTCTTGCCACTCTCATGGTTCCTCAGTGTGTTGGTGCTAGTCTATCTGCTTGCTATGTTCCCCCTTCATTGTGCTTTTGGATGTCAATGCCACTTGTCTTGCCGCTTTGCCTGTGGTGCTGCCTTTGATGGTTCATGCATCTGCTATCTGTGCTCTGTTTTGAAGCTGTAGTGTGTTTTTGACATTCTCACTGCTGCTTTGTGCCTCTGTTAAAACACTCTTGCCACTTCTGGTACCCCTTTGCACCTTTCCAGTGCCTTAGGCTATTCATGCCACTTAGGTGCCACTTTGCCACAGTCTAAGCTACCTTGGAGCTCTTTTGTTTGTTGTTGTGATTGCTCCCCAGAAGTTTCATGACAATTGATAAGAAAACCCCAATTCTGCAGCCAAAATAGGCTGGAAATCCTTCCCCCATTGACTTTAATGGGAACATGGGCGACTTATGGACATAGACTCAGCTTATGGAATTCTCCATATGTCCATATTGACCGAAATTGACCCCCCCTTTCGACTTATGGACTTATGAACATAAACTTTTTGTCTGCACATCCCTAATGCTTAGTGGTGGTGGTGGCTCATCTTAGGGAAATATCTGTATCGAGAGCTGTCTATCTCGACGCCTGGCTCGTGGTAGCTTCGGAGCCGACTACATTAAAGACTCATGCGTTCCAAACAATCAATTGTCTTCAGAAGCTGGGATTCATAATCAATTACGAAAAATCCCATCTCCAACCAACTCAAGTTCTACAGTTTATTGGAGTGCTCATCAGCACGGTACATCAGAGGGCGTACCTACCACATGACAGGAATACTAACGCTGTCTTCTCTGGCTCAGTGTCTATTCAATCAATCGCATGCATCGGCACAACAAATTCAACTGTTGGGTCATATGGCAGCAGCCATCCACGTAGTCCCATATACAAGAATCTACAGCATTGTCTACAATGGGGACTCAAGAACCAATGGTCACAGTTCTGGCAACCACTATCAACCAGAGTATGCCTCACCAGACAAATGCGTACAGACATTCAATGGTGGATGAACACCAACCACCTGCACTCAGGAGCTCAGTTTCAGCGGCCTCCTCAAGTCACTCACCACGGATGCCTCCAGGAGGGGCTGGGGAGCCCATCTAAACAACTTAAAGACTCAGGGACGTTGGTCTCTTCAGGAGTCCAACTTTCAAATCAATCTCCTCGAACTTCAAGCCATTTGGAAGGCACTTCGAACCTTCTCGGCCCAGCTTCAGGACAACATCATATGGTGTACACAGACAATCAAGTAGCTGTGTTTATGTAAACAAAGTAGGGTCAGGATCCTGGATTCTCTGTCTAAGCGCTTCGCATACTGACGTGGGCAATATCCCATCAAGTCTCGATACACACCACGTACCTTCCCAGTCTAGACAATGTAACAGCGAATCGCCTCAGCAGAATTTTCCATCCACACGAATGGACCTTGAACCGGGATATAGTGTCCACATATTCCATCAGTGGGGTTTTCCAACCATGGATCTGTTCGCCACAGAGAGCAACTTACAAACTCAGGCATTTTGCTCCATCTACCAAAGCAAACTTCGTTATGCTCCAGATGCCTTTCCTCATACCATGGACGGAGGGCCTACTTTATGCTTACCCTCCAATTCCACTCATATCAAAAACGATACAAAAATGCATCAGAGATGCAGAGGATATGATACTCATAGCCCCATCCTGGCTAAGACAACCATGGTATATGTATCTCAAATGACTAACCAGTCGCCCACCAATTCTACTGGAGAACCATCCCCAACTTCTAACTCAGGAGGGGGGATCCCTTCATCCAATACATCAATCCCTCCATCTGACAGAATGGAGATTGAAAGGCACGTACTAAATTACCTGGGACTCTCATCTCAACTTGAGGACGTTCTCATTGAATCCAGGAAACCGTCCACCAGGTGCAACTATGCTGGGAAATGGCATTGGTACTCAGAATGGTGCAAACCAAAGAATTTAGACCCTTTCTCTACAACGATAACTCATCTTCTGGAATACATCCATACTCTTTTCACAGCGGGTCTTGCATACGCCTTCGTTAGAGTACGTTAGTGCAATTGCAGCCTTTCACCATACTCAACAATGGACTACCCATTTCCAACCACCCTTTAATCTCCAGATTCCTGCATGGCATTCTACATCTGAGACCACAGGTCACAAAGCCGCCGGTACCATGGAATCTCAATATCGTACTGGAACAGCTAATGTTACCTCCTTTTGAACCTTTAGACGCCTGTCATGTCAAATACCTTGCTTGGAAAGCAGTTTTCTTGGTGGCGGTAACATCAGCACGTAGAGTAAGTACTTAAAATTCTTTCATAACAAGATCACCCTTAGACCTCATCTGGCCTTCCTCCCTAAAGTGGTATCTGTGTTTTCATATCAACCAGTCCATTACTCTTCCAATTTTCAAGCCAAAACCTCATCAGAATGACAGAGAAGCTTCTCCACACCTTGGACTGTAAAAGAGCATTGGCTTATTACAGAGAACTCATTCGGAATCCAGACCATCTCAGCTGTTCCTCTTCTTTAATCCAAACTCTCCTAACCAACCTGTCTCCAAGAGGACTTTGGCTAGTTGGTTGTCCCAATGCATTACCTTTTGCTACACTAAGTGAAATCTGCCATTGCATTCGAGACCAAAAGCACACCAAATAAGAGCAACTGCAAGGTCAGTCGCCCACTACAAAAATGTTTCGCTGATGGACATTTGCAAAGTGGCAACTTAGTCTTCCTTACACACTTTCACAGTACACTACTGTTTTGCAACAGCAGAGCTCTTCTGATGCAGCCATGGGTTCGGCCATCCTGTCAACCATGGCACAAAAATAAGACTGTCTACCATTTCAGAATTCAAGGGTGGCGTCCTAACCTGGACACCACCCAGGAGCTTGGGACTCCCAGACAGCATGGCTAATTCAGCCTGCTATCGCAGGGGAAAAAGCAAGTTTGCTTACCGTAAATGGTGTTTCTGTAGATAGGATGAATTAGCCATGCGATCCCTCCCTCCTCCCTAGACAGTCTGCGCGCACACACACTAAATACACCTTTAATTTTCTATATACTTCTCACTTTGTTACAAGAGACTGAGGTAAACCAGGCAATCGCGCAGGAACCTCACCGCGCAGCCACACAGAGTTCAAAACTCTGTACTCTAGGAGAAACTCCGCCTACTGATCCGGTCGCGATGCTCCCAGACAGCATGGCTAATTCATCCTGCTATCTACGGAAACACAGTTTACGGTAAGCAAACATGCTTTTTCCTCTGGTTTGGGAATTACCTGTGGCAGTCTTCCTCAAGGATCGCTATTGTCAGTCATCCTTGCCTGGGGGACCCTCCTCTGAGAGGAGCGTTTCAGCCATCAGCTTGGCGATTGTGCCTTTCCCCTTTTGTCATGTTCATGGCTGGAATTGAGGATCCAGTCCCAATATGAGGGGATTTTGCCCTCTGCTAGCGATAGTATGCGAGCTATTCTTTCCCCTTATTTTAGGATAGTCCTGTCTGCAGAGCAGTCCTGGGTCATACAGCATTGTCCGTTGCTGGGTCACATGCTCCATTAGGAGGGGAAGTATATACCCTCATGACTGGGGTAGTGATACTCCAGCTGGGTGACTTGGTAATCTGTTCCGAAATAGCCCTGGACCTGCCCTCATGCCCTTTGGGCTTCCAGGCTGTTAATAACATCCAGGTTCTGCTGGAGTGTGCATATGTGACTCCCTGGCTTACCGTTTCCTGGTGGAGCCTTTGGGGCTTTTCCCTGGGGGCAGTTGCTCTGTTTCAAAAAAAAATCTGAAGGCTCATTAAGAACATAAGAACATAAGAATTGCCATGCTGGGTCAGACCAAGGGTCCATCAAGCCCAGCATCCTGTTTCCAACAGAGGCCAAACCAGGCCACAAGAACCTGGCAATTACCCAAACACCTAGAAGATCCCATGCTACTGATGCAATTAATAGCAGTGACTATTCCCTAAGTAAACTTGATTAATAGCAGTTAATGGACTTCTCTTCCAAGAACTTATCCAAACCTTTTTTGAACCCAGCTACACTAACTGCACTAACCACATCCTCTGGCAACAAATTCCAGAGATTTATTGTGCGTTGAGTGAAAAAGAATTTTCTCCGATTAGTCTTAAATGTGCTACTTGCTAACTTCATGGAATGCCCCCCTAGTCCTTCTATTATTCGAAAGTGTAAATAACCGAGTCACATCTACTCGTTCAAGACCTCTCATGATCTTAAAGACCTCTATGATATCCCCCCTCAGCCGTCTCTTCTCCAAGCTGAACAGCCCTAACCTCTTTAGCCTTTCCTCATAGGGGAGCTGTTCCATCCCCTTATCATTTTGGTTGCCCTTCTCTGTACCTTCTCCATTGCAACTATATCTTTTTTGAGATACGGCGACCAGAATTGTACACAGTATTCAAGGTGTGGTCTCACCATGGAGCGATATAGAGGCATTATGACATTTTCCGTTTTATTAACCATTCCCTTCCTAATAATTCCTAACATTTTATTTGCTTTTTTGACTGCTGCAGCACACTGAGCTGACTATTTCAATGTATTATCTACTATGACGCCTAGATCTCATTCTCAGTGGGATACTCCCTGCTGTCTTTGGCAGTGAGTTATTTCTCTTGGGGTTGATACCCAACAGGGTGAATTGTGCTTGCTTCAGTGATTCGCCGGTCTGCCTCTTATGTTCTTTGCTCCTCCCGACATCAGATTGATTTGTTGGGGTGAATGGAGAGGAAGCTAAGGCACCCATGGTATCTCTCCATATACCTGCAGGGAGATCTACTGCCCTAGTTTCTCATTTTTTAGGTTGCCTAAAGGGCCTGCCTGTTCCCCCTCCTATTGTGTGTCAGGATAGATGAACCAGTTCTGGCAGGTGTTCTTGAGTGAGCATCAGGCCTATTTTATCTCTCTTCCAGGAGCTTTGGGCTACAGGTCTGTTTCGGTGATTGTTCTCATTCCCTGAAACCTTTGAGCTATCCTGCACGGTCAACTAAGTCTGATGCTTCGTCCCTGCAGTGGTGTGCTTCTTGTTCATCCAAGCTTGGTGTGGGTTTCTTTTGCCCATTCGGCCTTCCAGCCATATCTGGGCACTCTTCTCCAGACCTTTGGTTGTCAGTCTTTCTGGAGGGTTCTCGGACCCCAGTTTGTTTTTCGGTTGTTTTTTCACACCGATGGAAACTGTGTGGCTTTTGTCCTAGAGTCTCTTACTTACATATCTAGGTCCTTCCTGTATCCAAGAGGATCTAGATCCACTGTTTTTGTCAGAAACCCTGCTTGTACTTGTTTCCGTGATGCACAGTTGCTTCTACTTGTGTACTCATCACTCCCCTGCCTCAAGCATCCCTGCTACGCATGAGGGTTTGTCTTTTTCTTGGCTTTCTTGGTAGAACCCAGCTCTTCTCTAGCTTGCACCCCCTGGTGGGTCGGCTGCCTCGCTGGCAAAGTAGGGAGGTAGTGTTCCAGCAATGCGGTTTACTGCCTTGTCCTGCTCAGTCAGCTTGGAGCTATGTATTCAGAGTAGCTTACCTGCAACAGGTGTTCTCGTAGGACAGCAGGATGTTAGTCCTCCCAAAATGCTCCCATCTCCCCTGGGCGTGAATTTCTCCATGAATTAGCTATATCATGAACTGAGGTACTCAGCCCAGGGGGCAGGGTTATCACTACAGCTGCACATGCTTGGGGCATCCTGAAAGCTCTAGAATCTTAGAGATCAAAGTTCCGTGCCGGGCTCCATCTGATGTCACCCATATGTGAGGACTAACATCCTACTGGTCTAAGAGAACACCTGTTACAGGTAAGCAACTCTGCTTTAGGTGATTGACTGACTAAGTCCATTCCTTTCTTAAAATAATGTTCCCTTTAAGGATTGGGTTGCTGTGAGCATAAAAATGATAGGCTTTTTGCATCAAAGAAAGTAATGTTCACATGGTAATGTAACAAAAAAAGTTTGCTCATGTGCAAAAGTTTTTTCACACAGCAAGCCAATCCTTAATGGGAATACATGGCTTGGGGGGAGAAGGAGATTGGGTTTAGAGAGAGCTTTTGGGGTTGGCCCTTGGGGTGGGAAGATAATGCTGTTCAATTTAGTTAAAAGTACATTTCCTGGCATTTTCACAGTCAGATGACTGACATTGTAAAATTTCAGTCACATGACTGTGATGTAAAACTTGGCTTGATGCGCCACAAGGATCAAGCGAGTTTGAAAGTGTGCTCTGATATTAAAAAAAAAAAAAAAAAAGCTCTGCCTTAGGGTTTTGTTCAGCCATGCCCAATGATCCTAGTTGAAAGCCTTCCTCAGTAGGTTTGCTAGTCTTTTGGGAAGACACTGCACCTCTTCTTAGACTAATGGGCCCCCATCTCTGTTTAGCAGTCCTTGAAACATGATCCCATGGTCCAGAAACCAAAATGCTCTCCAACACCATCTGTGCACCTATTCATTTATTTCCAGAACTTGAGCTCTTTTGCCAAGCATAACTGTCCCTTCCCTTTGTGTGAAGTTGTTACTTAACGTAAATGACTCCAGTCTGTTATTGCTACGAAAGTGGCTTCTACAGAGTATTATGTCACAGGGTATGAAGATTTATATAAATCAAGACTTTTTTATTCTTAAATATTTTTGAAGGGTTTCTATAACTGTTTTTACAAAAAATGGTAGAATGGTTACATAGGTCAGTGAAACAAGCCCTACAATATGTAATGCATTTTGTTCTTTGGACAGCAGATTATGAAAAATGTATAAGGGCATGTGAACTTTTACAAGGCACTGTATTTTGACTGTCCAGGTTTAGGCAAATTTTCAGGTACAATATATTGACTGAAAATTGCTTAAAAGTATCTGATAACTTTTAGCTGGTGATTTTAGGTGCTTCCTGCCCAGCTGAAAATCTACTCTAGTGTACTTTCACTTTTGGCAACTGAAGTTATTTTCTGTTTCTTTTCTTTGACAGGCTGTTACAGACATAAAGGAAAGAGAATCTTTCTACCCTACAGATAAATGGATGGACAAACAGTTTTACCCAGAAAACCAGTAAGTTAATCTGTGTTTGTGCATGCCTTACTGTATTTGTGAATGAATATTCAGGATAGGCTTTGGATTTTGTAAGAATTATACTGCAAAATAGTTTAGGATCTAGCAGAGCCTGAGTAGTTAAAATAGTGTCGTATTTCATGTTCATGGTGTACATACTGAAGTTCCAACACAGTATTATAATTATCTGTTATGATCAGCTGTGTTTGACAGTACAGTGATTTGGAACTTAAATTGCCATTGTTGGATGATAATTTTTAAAGCAGTTGTATAGCTGTTTTAGGTTATTGTAGGGTATATTTTGTAAGAAAGATCTTAAATGATTAAACATTCCCTGTACGTACCAGGATCAGTCCAGACGGTGGGTTATGTCCCCCGTCCAGCAGATGGAGTCAGATCAGAGCTCGAGAGTGCCACCTCATATAGCAGCGCACCCTCTGCTGGAGCTCAGTATCATTCTGACTCCAGCAGATGCGAGTTGGGGAAATCAGTGCTTCCCCAGTGTGACAGGTTTTTTGGTTATTTTAGCTCTTTTCTCAGTTCTTCCTGTCATGTCTTATTTCTTTTAACAATTTGGATCTAGTTGTATAAAAAAAAAAAAAAAAAAAAAAAATTAACTTTAATTTCTGAGGAGGCGTGCTTTTCTCTGCTCTGTCTCCTTCCTGTGCTACCTCTCAGTCCCTTTCAGGGTTCGTTTGGGGGGTAAGTTTTCTACTTTGTGCAAGTTTTTATTTGCAGCTAATTTTCCTGGACAGTCCCGCGGCCCGGCAGCCTTTTCGCGGGCCTGGGCGCGCCGGCAGAAGGGACCTTCCCGCCGGTGCTTGCGGACTCGTCGGGCGGGTTGTGAAGGCCTTTAGGCCCCCCCGCGGTGCGCTTCGTTTTTGGCCCCCCCCGCGGCGTTTGTTTCTAGCGGCGCTGTCATGCCGCGTTTCTCCCGGGGAGGGTGTGTGTCCACGTTGCCTCCCCGAGGGGGAAGGTGAAGCGCACGCCTCGGGCTCGCTCCCGACGCCATCCTCCCCGCAGCCCGGGCAGCGAGGGCCGGCCACTTCATCGCCGATGGCGGGAAAGGCGGCCATTTTGGAACAGGATCTGAGCGCAGGAAATTCGCCGGAGGAGATAGGGGCTGTTAGGGGGCCCCCCCGCCTACATCGTTGTCCCGAGGAAGGTCGACCCGCTCATCCACCCCCAGGGGATGCTGCTGCTGCTGCGCCTCCCGGGCTGCCCTTTTTCGCCCCGGACTTTATTCTCAAGATGCACACAGCTTATTTACAGGGCCTGGCAGCCCCGGGAGGTGTTCCAGCAGGTCCTCCTGCTCCAAAGATTCCTAAGCTCACAGTTCCTCCCTCCGGGTCCCTGACCCCGGCTGGGGCAGTTCCGGGGACCTCTGCTTTGCCATCTCAGCCACGGTTGGTAGGAGCGGCTTCCACGTCGGGGGTTGACCCCTTGGATCCTCCGGACCCTGCACACCCGGAGGGACAGGCGGAGGGCGACGATCCTTGCGCTCTGCGCATTTTCCACAAAGAGGAGCTGGAGGATCTCCTCCAGCAGACCCTGCAGGAGTTGGATCTGGATCCACCTCCGGATCCTCCGGCACCAGTGACCCCGGCGATTGCGACCTCATCAAAAAAAGGGGATCCAGTTCTGGCTGCACTCCGGCCTAGAGCGAAGGCTTTCCCAGTGCATGAGTCTTTTCTACAGCTTCTCACTGGGGAATGGGACGTCCCTGAGGCGTCCTTGAAGGTCACCCGTGCCATGGAAAAACTTTATCCCTTACCGGAGGATTTTTTGGATTTCATTCGTTTCCCTAACGTGGATTCGGCGGTCTCAGCGGTGACGAAACGGACCACGATCCCCGTCACGGGCGGGACAGCCCTACGGGACACGCAGGACCGCAAGCTGGAGACGTTCCTTAAGAAGGTATTTGAAGTTTCGGCCTTGGGAATGAGGGCAGTCATGTGCAGCTCTTTGACTCAGAGGGCCAGTCTCCTGTGGGTTCAACAGCTTTTAACGTCCCAGCAGTTGCCTCCGGAGGAAGCCGCCCAGGCCGACAGCCTGGAATCTGCCATTGCTTACGGAGCTGATGCCCTATATGATCTTTTCCGGGTTCTTGCTCGGTCCATGGTTTCTGTGGTGGCAGCACGAAGGCTCCTGTGGCTGCGGAATTGGTCTGCGGATGCCTCGTCCAAGTCGAGCCTAGGTTCTATGCCCTTTCGGGGGAAGTTTCTCTTCGGCAATGATCTCGATGAAATCATCAAGTCGCTGGGTGAGAACTCGGTACATCGTCTGCCTGAAGACAGGCAGCGTCCTTACCGGGCATTTGCCTCCTCTAGGACCAGGGCTAGGGCGCAACGACGTTACAGGTCGTACCGACAGCCTGGTTCTCGTACAGCTCCCAGTAGATCGCAGCCTTGGTCCCGTTCCTTTCGTGGGCGGCGTCCCGCGAGAGAGGCCTCGGGACAGGGACATTCCTCCACCAAGCCTCCCCAATGATGCCAGAGCGACCCACTCCTCCAGTCCGCCCATCGGGGGCAGACTCTCGGCATTCTTCGAGGAGTGGGTAAGGATAACCTCAGACCAGTGGGTGCTGGACACCATACAACACGGTTACGCCTTGGACTTTGTCCGTCCGCCAAGAGACAGGTTCGTCTTCTCTCCTTGCGGCTCCGATCTCAAGCGGATGGCGGTTCAACAGACGTTGGACCGACTCCAAGACATCGAGGCTATTGTTCCCGTTCCCTTCGCCGAGGTGGGCTCGGGCCATTATTCCATCTACTTCGTAGTTCCCAAAAAGGACGATTCGTTCAGACCCATACTGGACTTAAAGGAGGTAAACCGCTCGCTGTGGGTCAGTCGGTTCCGCATGGAGACGTTACGGTCGGTAATTGCAGCAGTCCACCAGGGGGAGTTCCTGGCTTCTCTGGATCTGACAGAGGCGTATCTACACATCCCTATACGTCCGGACCACAGACGTTATCTACGCTTCAAAGTTCTGGATCAGCATTTTCAATTCCGGGCTCTTCCTTTCGGACTCGCGACGGCCCCACGAACTTTCACCAAGATCATGGTAGTGGTGGCAGCGGCCCTTCGACGGGAGGGGATCTTAGTACATCCCTACCTGGACGACTGGCTGGTGCGGGCAAAGTCCTTCTCACATGGACAGGCTTCGGTGACCAGAGTTTTGGAGGTGCTTCGCTCCCTAGGCTGGGTGGTGAATCTGTCCAAGAGCTCCCTAGTTCCCTCTCAGCGATTGGATTTTCTGGGAGCAACCTTCGACACTCAGCAGGGAATGGTCTTCCTCCGAGCGGACAAGGCCCTCTCCTTGAGGGAGCACATCAGGCTCTTCGCGTCTTTGACGGAACCTACCGCTTGGAATTATCTACAGCTTCTGGGAGTGATGGCATCCACCATAGACATGGTTCCCTGGGCATTTGCACACCTTCGCCCTCTGCAGGCGTCCCTGCTCTCACGTTGGAAACCGGTGTCCCAGGAGTATCATGTGATTCTGCCTCTTCCTCAGTTGGCTCGCGACAGCCTAGAGTGGTGGCTGGTCCCGGATCACCTGGCTCGCGGCGTTTCTCTAGCAGTCCCATCTTGGGTGGTGGTGACCACCGACGCCAGCCTCGTGGGGTGGGGCGCCGTCTGCGAGCGCAGCGCCATACAGGGGACATGGTCTCCGGCGGAGGCGAGGTGGCCGATCAATCGTCTGGAGACCAGGGCAGTGCGCCTCGCGCTGCACCGTTTCCTCCCTCTGCTTCAGAACAAGGAGGTACGGGTTCTCTCGGACAACGCGACCACTGTGGCTTACATCAATCGTCAAGGAGGAACGAGAAGCGCTCAGGTTTCAGCCGAAATCGCGCCCCTGATGGCATGGGCGGAACTTCACCTGCTTCGGCTCGCGGCCTCTCACATTGCCGGCGTGGACAATATTCAGGCAGACTATCTGAGTCGACAAAGACTGGACCCCGGCGAATGGTCTCTCTCCGAGGCGATGGCTCTCCTGGTTCGTCGCTGGGGAACCCCTCGACTGGACTTGATGGCGACCGCGGGCAATGCCAAGGCTCCGCGCTTCTTCAGTCGCAGAAGGGAACGGGGGGCAGAGGGGGGTGGACGCTCTCGCTCTGCCGTGGCCGGAAGGTCAGCTGCTCTATGTTTTTCCTCCTTGGCCCTTGGTGGGCAAAATACTTCGCAGAATAGAGAATCACAGCGGCCCCGTGATTCTCGTAGCGCCGGAGTGGCCGCGTCGGCCTTGGTTTGCAGACCTGCTGCACATGTCGGTGGACGGTCCGATCCGGCTGAGTCACCTTCCCCGGCTCCTCCGACAGGGACCGGTATTTTTCGAGCAGGCGGCACTTTTTGTCTTGCGGCCTGGCTTTTGAACGGCGCCGCCTCCGCCGCAGAGGCTATCCAGAGGCGGTAATCTCCACGATGCTCAGGGCACGCAAGCCTTCCACTTCCGTGGCCTACGTTCGCGTGTGGAAGGTTTTCGAGTCTTGGTGTGTCGACCATGGAGCCCGGCCCACGGAGGCGACGGTCCCATTGATCCTTCAATTCTTGCAAGATGGTCTGGATAAGGGACTGGCATATAATTCTCTCCGAGTACAAGTCGCGGCTCTGAATGTCCTGGTACAGACAACAGTCTCCCTGCCTCTCCAACCGGATATCGCACGTTTCCTGAAGGGGGTCCGTCATTTGCGGCCACCGGTCAGGGATCCCTGTCCGTCGTGGAGCCTCAACCTGGTTCTTCGAGTCCTGGCGGGCGCGCCTTTCGAGCCTCTACAGGGCGCGTCGCTGAAGGACCTCACTATGAAGACCGTTTTTCTGGTGGCGATCTGCTCTGCCCGCCGCATTTCGGAACTGCAGGCCTCTCTCCTGCAGGGAACCTTACCTACGCATTTCGGAAGCGGGGATCTCGCTTCGTACGGTCCCGTCTTTTCTTCCAAAGGTGGTTTCTTCCTTCCACATGAATCAAACGGTGGAGCTCCCGGCGTTCTCTCCTGTGGATTCGAAGTCTCTTCGTCATTTGGACGTCAGGCGGGTGCTCCTCCACTACCTAGAGGTTACCAATGCCTTTCGCGTTCCGATCACCTGTTTGTGCTCTGGTCGGGGCCTAAAAAGGGCTCCGCCGCGTCAAAAATGACCATCGCCCGCTGGATTAAGGATGCCATTTCAGCGTCTTATATTGGGTCCGGTCGGGATCCGCCTAGGGGCGTCAGAGCTCATTCTACACGCTCTCAAGCTGCGTCTTGGGCAGAGTCTCGTGCGGTCTCTCCTCAGGAGATCTGCCGGGCAGCGACGTGGAAGTCACTGCATACCTTCGCTAGGCATTATCGGCTACACCTACCGCCTTCGCCTTCTGAGCACTTTGGCGATCAGGTTATCCGAGCAGGGCTCTCAGGGGCCCACCCGGTTTAGGGAAGCTTTGGTACATCCCACCGTCTGGACTGATCCTGGTACGTACAGGGAAAAGAAAATTATTCCTTACCTGCTAATTTTCATTCCTGTAGTACCATGGATCAGTCCAGACGCCCACCACTTTGGGACTGTGAACCTCTGCTCGGCCTTGTATCTGTAGCTGTCTCTTTCTTTTTTCTTCCTAAGGGGATTGGTACAGCTCCTCATAGGTTTCATTGTTTCGACCTCGTTCTGGGTCGTACATGTTCTTGTTCTTGATGTTTACTTACGTCAGTTGTTTGATCCAAATTGTTTTTTGTTTCTTGCTCTTTTGGGCTTTGTTATACATGATACTGAGCTCCAGCAGAGGGTGCGCTGCTATATGAGGTGGCACTCTCGAGCTCTGATCTGACTCCATCTGCTGGACGGGGGACATAACCCACCGTCTGGACTGATCCATGGTACTACAGGAATGAAAATTAGCAGGTAAGGAATAATTTTCTTTTAGGTCTTACTATGAAAGCATGTTTCTCACAGGACAAGCAGGATGGGAGTCCTCACATATGGGTGACGTCAGTGGATGGAGCCCTGCTACAGAAAACTTTCTGTCAAAGTTTCTACAAAGCTTTGACTGACACTGGCACACTGAGTGCACTTGCATGCTCAGCCTGCAATTATCCCTATGACCACAGGTGTCTCCCCTCAGTCTTCTTTTTTCCGCTCTGCAGTAAGCATAGTGGTTAGGAGCT
This sequence comes from Rhinatrema bivittatum, assembly GCF_901001135.1. Classification (NCBI taxonomy): domain Eukaryota; kingdom Metazoa; phylum Chordata; class Amphibia; order Gymnophiona; family Rhinatrematidae; genus Rhinatrema; species Rhinatrema bivittatum. The sequence goes on from NC_042619.1 coordinate 78,353,582, forward strand.
CTGAGAAATTCTCACACTTTTTCTTCACGGAAACACTTAAACCTTTACTTCACAAACGCTTTTTCCCTGTGCGGATCTCCCTTCACGTACATTTAATTGACACACTGTGAGTACTATGCCCTCTTTTGGTCTGTTCCTGTCACCTCACGACGGTTTCCCCAGCCTACCAACCGAATTGCGGCCTTCCCTCTCCCTATGTTTTCACAGTTAGCCCCACATAGCCTGTGAGTGTCCTCCTGTGACCCTCTGCTTGGTTATTAGTGCTAGTGGGATAGGGACTTCCACGGTTACCGTTGTTGCCCACCAGGGCCTCGGTCGATTCATACCTTGGTACCGTCGTTTGCAGTCGTGCCCCCATCGCTACAGCGGTTACCTCCTTCCAGGCCCGTCCTTTTTTCGACACCACAGACACCACCCCACGTGTGACCCTCCACCACACCCCCCCCACCCCCAACACACACCCCACACCCCCCCCCCCCCCCCCCCCCCCCCCCCCCACCCCCCCCCCCCCCCCCAGTGGCAGTCGATGCCATCGCATCCCCCGCATCTATTCGTTCAGTGCCATCATGTTTTAGCCATAGTGCTGATTTTTCATCCATCGGTGCCATCGTTTATGCCTGGGTTGATGCCGTCGACGCCCATGTCGTTTCCATCGGTGTCCTCGCGTTCCTATCTATTTTGGCAATCGATTCAGTCGATGCCGGTATCAATTTCCTGATGCATTGATGCCTTATTCAATCCTTCGATGCCACATCGTTTCCAACGCTACTATACCGATTGCCCGTCGGTTGCCCCTCCTTTCATTTGTTATTGTTGCTCTGCCCGGGGCCATCGACATTTTTTTCCATATATATTTTTATCGATTACCCTTGAGGCTGCCTATGCCGCCATCGATACAGTCAATACTGACATAGCACCTACACGCAGTGCCCTCGCCTAAACACAGTGCTCCATGCTTTGGGTTCTTTACTAAAGCCCTGTATAGCTTACGACACTCCATAGTGCCAGGAGCAGTGCAGGCATGCTGACAGTCCATCATTTGCCATCCAAGACAGCGATGGCATCCACCTCTGTGCTGGGGAAAGAACGGGCCAAGCACAGTGGCACTCATTGTCACAGGCACGGTGACCGTCCGCCACAGACACCATCCAGCACATTGGTTGCTATCCTACTCTGTGCTGGAGAATGCCCGGGCTGAGCAACATCGCTACTGCCACTGTTCCACACAGTGCTGGCAGTCCTCGATGCGCCAGAATAACAGGACCGAGTTCCGAGGAATTCTGCACTGGCATCACGATACATCGAGCCGCTGCAAAGAGGGCCGGGTTCATGAGTCATAATGGCTCCCCTGTACCCGAGGCGTTCCCCACCGACACGATGCAGGGTTCTGAACCTCCACAAATTACTGTGGTAGCGCCAGACACGCTCAGCCTGTCTCCTCTGTACCTGTGCTATCATACCAGGTTACACAGTTGAGTCTGACGTTTCCGTCCTTCAGGCTATCCCTCGATGACTCCTGAAATCCACGGAGCCATCGATCTTCACCGGCTTGTCCTTCTGTGATTCACAATGGATGGTAAGTGCTCTACTCTGATCCCGCTTCAGCGACAATCCCATTGAGACCTGTTCTCTAAATCGGGCCATATGGTTCGAAAGGTTCTAGGTCGTCTGGTCTTCCAAGAACCGTATTAGTGTCACATATCGCTATTGCCAGCTATGTTGGACACAATACCAAGAGAACCTCTTTACTAATTATTTGGGATTACATCAGGGCATCCTCCCGTTGTCAGCAATGGGACTCTGTACTGATTAATACTCTGGTTTCTGGTTCCTAATTAAGGACCGAAATTCCAGATGCATTCGCTGATCTGTTAAACACAAGATTCAGCAAACACGGTCTCAATTGCAAGTCCACCTCGAGACCTGGCGACAGGTCTCGACATTTTTCTTGTATAGCACACACAAATGCGGGTAAGACTTTTACCGCACATGCTCCTATGGGAGATTACATGATATCCAGATTACGTCAGCCCCGCCAGTTGGACACCTCCTGGTCTCTCAACTTGCCGGATATCAGAGCGGCCACCCCCAATTTGTACCAAGGTTCAGGGTACAGTCTCCCAGATGCTACAAAGCACAAGGGGGTGGGGAGTTTTAATTTCACTATTCTTTCTTTCAACAGAAAGTAGTTACATTCTGCCCATCCTGGACCTCAGAAATATCAACTTTCTTCAGAAGGCACAGGTAAACTGGTATCTCTAGTCACCATGCTTCCATACCCACAGTAAGTAGGTTGCCTCTCTCCTCTAATCTTTCTATGTGCTTCATGGTGAGTCGTCAATATTACAATCCCAAGCTCTGCCGGTTGCACCAGCTTGGGCAACTTGGGTATTTCATTAAATCACTAGCAGTGACTGCTGTTCTCTACGGAGTAAACATCATTCACGCTTTTCCTTGCATGGACAGCTGCATAACAGTCAATCCAAGCAAAGAAGCTCTATCCTCTTCCTGACTCACTATAAATCTACTACCTGGGATTGCTGTTAACTACCATAAATCGCATGTAGTACATTCTGGACACCACAGTCATAACAAACATAATGTCCAACCACGCAGACATTCTGACAAATTCTTATGTCTCTGCGCGCATACACCACAACCTCAGCCCTCAATTCTTTCATTGTTGGGCCCGGCATTTTTTCACCATGCACTTGCTCATAGGTCCAAAATTTGCTATGAGTAAGATTCAGTGAAATCAATTATCCCAGGACAAGCAGGATGCTAGTCCTCACATATGGGTGACGTCACTGACGGAGCCCTATTCTGGAAAACTTTGTCAAAGTTTCTAGAAACTTTTGACTGGCATCCCTGAGCCTACTGAGCATGCCCAGTATGCCATGATCCCTCAAGCCACAGGGGTCTCCCTTCAGTCTTCTTTTTTCCACGAAGCCTTTAGCCTCGCGGTTCTAGGAGTCCTGTGTGGTGAATTTTCACCTTACAAAAAAGTTCAAAAAACCGGAAAAAAATTTCAGACACCGTAGGGGGTCCGTAGGGGGTCTCCCTTTTTTACCATCACGGTAAGTCTTTCAATTTTTTCTGTCTGTTCCGAAACAGTCTAATAGTGCCTGAAAGTCGTCGACAGATGTCCGACTTTCAAAATGGCTACTGGGTTCAAAAAATGTCCGATTTGTTGCTGCACCATGTCCATTACGGACCCGCACTTAGTGTGTACTCTGCCTCAGCGAGGGACACTGTCTCGACGTGCCCAAGATGCGCCGAGATGACGTCGAAAGGCAGAAGACTACGGATGGAGAAAATGGAGCATTTGTTCCATCTCCAATTAATGCCTTCGACATCGACGTCCATGCAGTCTCCGGCTGGAGCGATTAGGAAGGTCATCCTCAAAAAAAAAATGAAGACCGGATGAAGCGGGGGGATCGCCTGTCACCAACCCCTTCAAAGTCTTCGATAAAATCGACGTGAGGCATCGAGCAAAAGCATCAGCATCAGAGGCCTCACGATCCTGAAAGTGATCCGATAACTGGTGTTCCATCGACTGATCCCGAATCGGCACTGAAGAAACCTTGGAGAGAGGATGCTCCACAGAGGCCTTCCACTCCAAGGCGATCCCCAGCAATATCAGTGCCGGGAACCGTACCTCCACAGGTCTCTGTGGAGGTACCGGTATCGCCTCACTGCCTCCCCCCCATAGCTGCTCTGGTCTCACCAGCTATGTGGGTGGAACTGGACGGTTACATCTGCCAGGCAGTTAGGGATGTGCTATATCTAGGCATAATTAAATAACTGCTGTGCCAAATGGAACTAGTAATTAATATTGAAAAAACAGAATTCATACACCTTGAACGAAAAACTGAATTCATCCAGCATCCCATCAAACTCAGAAACAATCAGATAGTGGAACTAATCGAAAAAACACGAAACCTAGGAGTAATAATTGACAATGAAATCAACCTCAAACACAATTGAAAGTCAGAGAGGGGTACGGCGAAATTAATGGTCCTTAGAAGGCTATAAAACCACTACTAACCCAGTGCACTTTCGAACTGTTCTTCAAGCACTTATTTTCGCTAGCACAGACTATTGTAACACACTCTTTCATTGGATTACCACATTCAACGCTAAGATCACTCCAAATATTACAGAACTCTGCAGCCAGATCCTAACTGGAAAAAGTAGAAGGGACCACATCACTCAAACTCTTGCCGAATTACACTGGCTGCCAATCGAACAAAGAGTACAATTTAAAACAACTTTGCACAATCCACAAGTTAATTAATGAAGAAAAATACTGATTGGTTAAACACTGCGTTAAGACTACATGTTCCCCAAAGAAATCTCAGATCAGCAAATAAAGCCTTACTAACCATATCCTCTGTAAAGGCAGCAAAACTAACACAAGGGAGAGAGCACTGTCGTTAGCCGGCCCTATATTATGGAACTCAATGCCACCCGAAATAAGACTGAGGGATCAAAAACTTTTCAAAAAAGGCTTAAAAACATGGCTTTTCAAAAAGGCTTTTCAAAGTGAGAATGGGAAAATAGGTGTTACTAAGAAACAAGAAAAGGACTTATACACACAGGCAAAAGTCACCTGAGAACATATGTTTTTTTATTTTATCATACTTAAGTATTAAGTTAAAGAATTACAGTATACCACATCTACGGTTAGCTCATAAAGAGAATTTTAATACACTTACATATAGCTTATAATACCGAATCATGAATCTGAACTACTATGGCACCCTCTGGTTAAAGTAAATCCATTTCAAACTTATTTATGTGCCTATTTGTAAACCGTGTGATGGTATATCACTAAACGACGGTATAGAAAAGTTTTAAAATAAATATGCCTCAGATGCCAGCACAGAGTCCGCCATCGAAGCCAGCACCATTGCTGGTACCAGTTCCACTTCCATCACCGGTGCCCATACCGATGCCAATACAGATTCCATCGTCTGTTCCACCGATGCCAGATGTATCCTTTTTGCACCGATTTTAGCAAAACTGGACACTCATCAGTGCCATCCTGGTAAAATCTCCAGAGTTACCGATGCCAGCACCAAGGGAAGAGGACATAGCAAAGGAAATTCCAATGCCTGAATCACTCCCAGGCCCATCAGGAATTACATTGTCCACGTCCAGCATTTTCTCCACTGTTCCTGACGAAACCCATGGAAAAAGTCTATGCTAACCGTACCCATGCCATCTACACCTCCTCTCCCACATACACCGGATACCTGGGATGATCCAAATACTGATACCTCTTCAGAGGAAGTCCTCTCGGAACCCTCTTCTCCAGAGGAAAGAAGAAAATCCCCTCCAGAGGACCTTTCCTTTTCAAATTTTATCAAAGATATGGCTGACACCATCCCCTTTCAACTTGAATCTGAGGACACCAGACAAAAGACCCTGGAAGTGTTGCAGTTCATGGACCCACCTAAAGAAATGTTAGCAAGTCCAGTTCACGAAGTCCTTGTTGATTTGCAACACAGGCTATGGGAGTATCCCTGCACCATACCACCAGTAAATAAAAGGACTGATGCACATATCTAGTCCAACACATACCAGGCTTCCAAGAGAATCAATTACCTTATAAATCAGTAGGAGTCAGCTCAAAAGAAATCCAAACAAATAAACCTTCATTCATCTAATCCACCAGGTAAGGACAATAGATTCTTGGATAACATAGGCAGGAAAATGTTTCAGGGTTCCATGCTTGTCTCCAGAATTGCGTCCTACCAGTTATATATGATGCATATATCAGCGTAACTTATGGAAACAGATTAAAGAACTCTATGAAACTCTCCCCCAGCAATTCCAAGAGTCTTTTACTTCCATAATACATAAAGGCTTGGAAGCTGGCAAACACGAAGTTCGTGCAGCGCTATGACAATTTGAGACTGCTTCAAGAATGTCAGCCACCAGTATAAGTACTTGTAGATGGGCCCCTGGCTCAAGGCCTCTGACCTCGAGACCAGAAATACAGGAAAAACTGGCTGATCTCCCTTGTGTAGGGGACAGTGTCTTTGGGGATAAAGTAAAGGAAGCAGTTTCCCAGTTAAAAGAGCATTCAGAAACATGAGACAGCTGTCCTCTGCGCCTCAGGAGTCTCAAGTATCAAGAAGACTCCCAAGGAAAGAATCTAAACGGCCATATTACAGGCCGAGGCATTAAATCCACCTCTGCCGTGGAAGATCTAGGCCACCTCAAAGAACGCAGACCAGGCAACCAAGAGCGCCTAGAGCTCAACCCCCTCCGCAAACAGGGTCAACTTCGGGGTTTTGAAATGACACCAGAGAACAGCAGCCTGTTTACCAATCCGACCCCAAATTTGCCAGTAGGAGGTCGGATCACGTTTTTCCAACACAATTGGTCACACATCACCACGGACCAATGGGTACTCTCATAACATCTCAAGGGTATCACCTAGACTTCCTCACTGTACCAAACTATACTCCACCCACTTCGTCTTGGACAGTACACAGCCAATCCACACTCTTACAAGAATTATCCACCCTTCTGAGAGCTAGGGCCGTGGAACCAGTCCCTGGCCTCAGCAGGGCAGAGGATTCTACTCCCGTTATTTCCTCATTCCAAAGAAACAGAAGGCCTACATCCCATATTGGACCTCCGGAATCTCAACAAATTCCTGAAAAAAGAAAAATTCATGATGGTATCATTGGGCACCATGCTACCTCTACTTCAAAAAAGGAGATTGTGCTCTGTTCTCTGGATCTTTCAAGATGCTTATGCTCACATTCCAATAGTCCTCCTCATCGCAAGTATTTGAGATTCCTAGTAGGAAGTCAACATTTCCAATACATGGTGCTACCACTTGGTCTTGCCTCAGCACCTCGAGTGTTCATAAAGTGCCTAGCAGTGGCAGCTGCCCACTTGCACAAGGAAGGAGTGCACGTGTTTCCTTACCTGGATGATTGGCTCATCAGAAGCCAAACAAGACAAGGAGCTCTCAACTCCCTCAAGCTCACAAAAACTCTACTCCATTCGTTGGGATTCCTTATCAACTACCAGAAATCCCACTTCACACCATCTCATCTGTTGCAATTCATCGGAGCAGAATTAACACACCATAACAGCAAAAGCTTTCCTTCCAAAAGACCGTGCACAGACACTCGCATCGTTAGCGGACTCTACGCACACAGATGACAGCTCATCAATACCTCACATGGCCTCCACAGTTCACGTCACTTCTATGGCGAGATTAGCCATGAGACTCACTCAATGGACACTCAGAAACCAATGGATACAAGCCATTCAACCACTATCTTATCCAGTTTAAGTAATTCAGCAACTACGGTCCTTGCTCCTATGGTGGACAAACACGGACAACTTGCTTACAGGCCTACCTTTCCAACAACCAATTATGCAAGTGACGTTAACTACAGATGCATCCATCTTAGGGTGGGGAGCACACATTGGCCATCTGCATACTCAAGATACATGGACAAAACTCGAAGCTACCTTTCAGATAAAATTCCTAGAGCTTCGAGCTATATGATATGCGCGGCATGCGTTCAAGGACTGCCTTTCCCACAAGACTGTTCTGATACAAACAGACAACACAGTAGTCATGTGGTACATAAACAGAGGTACAGGCTCGTATCTCCTTTGTCAAGAAGCAGCACAGATTTGGGACTGGGCCCTAAAACACTCAATGTTTCAACGAGCCACTTATCTAGCAGGCATTCACAACGTAGTAGCAGATCGCCTCAGTCGTCAGTTCCAACCTCACGCGTGGTCTCTGAATCCAGAAGTGGTGACCAAGATCTTTCAACGTTGGGGGCCAACCAACAGTAGACCTTTTTGCATCACAACTGAATTACAAAGTGGACAATTATTGCTCCCTACACAAGCAGAGAAACCGCTTACCCAGGGACACCTTTGCTCGCCACTGGAATTCAGGTCTTCTATATGCGTATTCCCTGATACCGCTAATAACCAAAACCCTAGTGAAGCTACAATAGGACAAAGGGTCCATGATACTCATAGCCCCATACTGGCCTCGACAAGTATGGTTTCCAATTCTCCTCGATCTCTTGATCAGAGACCCAATTTGCCTGGGCACAGCACCCAGTCTCATAACTTAGGATCAGGGCAGGTTGCGTCATCCCAACCTTCAATCCCTATTCCTCACAGTGTGGATGTTGAAAGCTTGATTCTACAGCCTCTCAATCTTTCAAACTAATGTCTCAAGTGCTTTGTAGCTTCACGTAAACCTTCCACACGAAAGAACTATCGTGCTAAGTGGCAACGGTTTACCACATGGTGCACACAACAGTCTTGACCCTTTTTTCTTGCACTACATCATCTTTTTTATTAGACTGTCACCTCTCAGACTCTGGTCTCCAGACCTCATCTGTAAGAGTACATTTAAGTGCAATCTCAGCTTATCACAATACCGTTGGAGATGCACCAATATCAGTGCAGCCCCTCGTTAGTAGGTTTGAGAGGTTTAATTCAGTTTAAACCCCCAGACCGACCACTGGTCACAGAATGGGACCTAAATGTACTCCGCACTCACCCTAAATTCTTACCTAAGGTAGTTTCGGAGTTTCATATTAATCAATCCATCATACTACCTATCTTCTTTCCCAGGCCCCACTCCAACTCCGGGGAACAGATTCTGCATACCCTGGACTGTAAACGGGCTCTAGCTTTTTATCTAGACCGTACAGCTGCCCACAGGAAGAGCACTCAATTATTCGTCTCTTTCCATCCTAACAAGTTAGGGCAGCCTGTGGGTAAGCAGGCTCTTTCCTCCTGGTTGGCGGACTGCATTTCCTTCTGCTACGAGCAAGCTGGCATTCCTTTCCAAGACCGTGTCAAAGCACACTCTGTGAGGGCCATGGCGACTTCAGTAGCACACCTTCGATCGGTGCCGCTTCCTGACAGCTGCAACCTGGAGTTCCCTCCATACCTTTGCAGCCCACTATTGTTTGGATAAAGCTGGAAGACAGGATTCCATCTTCGGCCAATCTGTCTTGCGTAACCTTTTTCCAACTTGATGTACCAACACCCTTCCACCTCCCGGTAGGGTGCGGATGCCCTTTACCAAATTCCACCTCAGTTATTGTGCCTGTTGCACGCCGTTGGGTGCATTTGGTGCAAGTCAGGACATCCTCAGCTCGGTACTCACCCATTTGTGAGGACAACCATCCTGCTTGTCCTGTGAGAAAGCAAATGTTGCTTACCTGATGTAACAGATGTTCTCACAGGACAGCAGGATGTTAGTCCTCACGAAACCCGCTCGCCACCCCGCGGTGTTGGGTTCGTTTATTTTATTTTTCGGCACTGCCTGTAGCTTTGAAAACCAGACTGAAGGGAGACCCCTGCTGGCTGCAGGGTCAGTGCCGTGCTGGGCATGCCCAGTAGGGGCCAGTCAAAGTTCCTGAAACTTTGACAGAAGTTTTCCGTGGTTGGGCTCCATCCTCGATGTCACCCATTTGTGAGGACTAACATCCTGCTGTCCTGTGAGAACACCTGTTACATCAGGTAAGCAACATTTGCTTTTTGGGTTTTTCTTTTGTCAATTAAGCAGGCTGAATTAGCAATTGCAAGTGGGTGATCATCTGGCCGCACCAAATGGATTCTTCCCTCTAGGCTAGTAGAGCTTTGAGTTCAACTGAGCATGTGTGGGAGTTCCTGCATGGGCATTGCCTCGTAAGCTTCCTTAATCATTTTTTGCTCGAGCACAAGCTTTGTATCTCATTGGTTATTTTTCTGCAGACTCTTAAATTCTGTATTTTTCTTACTAATTCTAGTTTCTATTTACCTTGCTGTCTCTGTGGCAGTCACAGCAGTACTTTTCAGTGCTACATAAGGAAAATCTTTCAAAGGCCTTGCCTCCTCAAAACATGTCTGGGAAGGAAAATGTCTGCTGTCAGTTTATTCCAAAACTGCATTTGTGACAAGATAATGTACCTCACAGATGATCATGAGCTCTTGCTGCCTCATTCTGAAAAATGACCAAAGCAACTGTTACCATTATGGATAGATATCCCTGTGCTTTCAGCATTCGAGGGCCATCAAGATTGAGGAGTTGTGTAAATCTCTCCAGAGTCACAGCAGATCCCCTTCCCTCAGTGAAGCACTCTTTGCCTCTCTGTAAAAAAGAGTAGGAGTGCCTCAAACTCCCCCCATTGACTCAGGACAAAATCTCTGGGTTGCGAAGTGTAAGCCACTCTGCATCAAAGAAATGACATTGGTCTTTGGAACCATTGGAGTCTGCGTCATTGCGCCTTGGGTGTTTGTGCTTCAATGTATCAGCACCAACACAGATAGTTATCTGTGCTGTTGGTTTAAGGCGCATCAACACGGTGCATCGAAACACTTCGCTGCTTTGAAGTTCCTGATGCAAGTTACACCGATACCCCCGACGGTTGACACATTTGATGTCTGCACCAATGTCCGTGGTGCATGCAGCCTACATTTGATTGACACAGCTTGAGACTTCCTTGCCCAGATGACACAATGCATCTGGTCCTCTGATACCCAACAGTGCAGTCCCAAAGTAACCGATGCTTGCATTGCCACAGCATTCTTGAGTTGCACCAGCTTCCTCAATACAACTCCCCAAAGAGCCATTGATGCAGTCAGTTGCATTCTTCCAAAGCATCCAGGCATTCCACTCTATCGAAGCAATAAATGTATCAAGCTCGCCAAGCTGCTTTACCAATACAGCTGTAATTGGCCCATCTCCTTTGTCTCATGGGAAGGAGTTGTACTACCTCTGGTCTGCCAATAACAAGAACCCTTAGCCATCATGGTTACTTGTGGAGGTTTTGCATTTGGAAACACCAGATCTGATATCCTCTAGTTCCATTCACTTCCAACAGATCACCTATTTAGAGAAAGGAACCTGTCCTTGTCTCCATCATCCACACCAGGTCAGAGGGGACAGCAGTTATTTGACCAAATTGCGTGGTTTGTGAAATGCTTCTTTACAACTCTAAGGTGTCAGAAGGAAATTTTCAGCCTCTTCTCTCTTCCGTTGGTTCAGTAATTCCTTGGACAAGAGTCCTAGTCTTGCCTATCTGCCTAAACACCTAATCTGTATCGCAGCAAAGTCCAGTCGATCAGAGATGGCGGTGAACCAAAGCATTTCTCACAGGGCAAGCAGGATGGTAGTCCTCACATATGGGTGACATCACAGGATGGAGCCCAATCACGGAACACTTTTGTCAGTTTCTAGAACTTGACTGGCACCTACTGGGTATGCCCAGTATGGCACTAACCTGCAATCAGCAGGGGTCCCCCTTCAGTTCTTCTTTTTTCCGTGCAGCAATTAGCCACGCGGATTAAGGAGCTCCACAGAGATTCCTGACAGGAATTTTTCCTCATGGAATTATTAAAAACTTTCATACCCCACAGGGGTTCCTCCTTTGAATTTTGACTCAGCGGTACTCCAGTAATTATTTTTTTACCTGTTTTCGGTCTATTCCCATCGAGTTTGGCCCTCACGGCCTACTGGCCGTCGACCGTACCGCGGCTAAATTTTTCAAAGGCCATGGCATCGGGGTTCCGTCGGTGCCCGGACTGTACTTGCACCATGTCTATTACAGACCTGCATAAGGGCTGTGTAATGTCTCTGGTGCAGGCATGATGTCCTGACTTGCACCAAATGTGCCTTAATGACACCAAAAGGTCGCAAGGCCAGTATGGAGAAAATGGAACTTCTCTTTCCGTTCTCAGACTCCGCAGTCTATTGCATCGACGTCTGAACAGGCACTGTCCACTTCAGGCCAGTATCTGCCACCGGCCGGTGACCGTCCGACTTCTCGGCCTTCTACCTCTGCTCCCCTCAGGACCGAGGGATCGTAGAAGAGAAACATCGACACCGCAAGTCTCGGACCATCGAGGAAGGAAAATCTTCAACCTCACCATTGTCCGAGCCTCCATCGAAAAAACCCCGTCCAGAAAATGCACCGACCCTTTCTGCGACCGGGTCACTGAAGCAACCGTCACCCGGACGGGTATTGGGAGCCGCGACTCCGCCTCTAACGGTGGTCCCTCCGGCTATGCCTCTGCCTCCTTCTTCCCTGCCGGGGCTGCTTGCTCCAGGTCTCCGTGAAGAACTGGACCGGATGGTTCAGGAGGCCATCGATTAAGGCGATGCACAGACTCAAAGTTCTTCAGACACAGACACCAGTGCCGACTGTGGAACAGACCACCAATCCGATCCCGGCAGCTCTGGCACTGCTGCTCTCGAAGATGGAAGCGCTTATAGCCGCTTTTCCACCGATGGATCCTGGGTCACCGATGGCTCTGTTTCCCTCCCTGCTTACCTTGTCATCGGGAGGGGAAACACCGTTCCACATTTCTCCATCAGGAGTCCTGCCGGATACCCGCAACCATCAATGCCAATGCGCTCATCAGCGCCACCAATCCATCCATCGATGCCTTCATCAGTGCCTCCAGCACTTCCCTCGATGCCTTCGGAGCCTAGACCAGGACCTTCGGGAATACCATCGTCCCGTCCTCTTCAGGCTCCTAGAGGGGCAGGTCCAGATCCCTATGACACCTGGACCAATGATTCTTCTCAAGACACTGATGACTTGCCATCGCCACCTTCTCCTACTGAAAGCAGGAAGCGTTCTCCTTCAGAGGACCTATCCTTCATAAATTTTGTGAAGGAAATGTCTGAATTGGTTCCCTTCTAATTGCAGACTGAACAAGATGACAGGCATCAAATGATGGAGCTGTTACAATTCCTGGATGCTCCCAAGGAAATAACCTCCATCCCTATTCACCAAGTTCTTTTAGATCTCCTCAAAAAGAACTGGGAACACCCTGGTTCTGTTGCTCCAGTCAGCAGAGAGGCTGATACCACTTATTTGGTCCAGTCAGCCCCAGGTTTCCGTAAACCTCAGCTGGATCACCAGTCTGTGGTGGTAGAATCTGCCCAAAAAAGGGCAAAAAGATCAAAACCCCACTCTTCCTTTCCACCAGGTAAGGAACAGAAATTCCTGGATGCCATTGGCTGGTGTCTTCCAGGGATCGATGTTTATCTCTCGCATCGCCTCCTACCAGCTATATATGACCCAGTACAACAGGGTCTTTTCAAGCAGGTTCAAGACTTTGCAGAGTCCCTGCCTCAGCAATTCCAAGAACAACTTCTAACCCTTGTACACATTGGTTTTGAAGCAGGGAAACATGAAATAAGATCATCTTCTGATATCTTTGACACCGCTTCCAGGGTATCTGCAACTGCTATTTCGGCAAGGAGATGGGCCTGGCTTAAGTCTTCGGACTTGCGCCCTGAAGTACAGGACAGATTATCTGATCTACCCTGCAAGGGAGACAATCTGTTTTGGGAACAGATTCAACGGATGGTGGTGGAACTCAAGGACCATCATGAGACCCTTCGCCAGCTCTCTGATGCCTTTTGAGTATTCCTCCAAACAGCCTTTCAGGAAGGATATTAAACGTCATTCTTCCATCCAAAAAAGTAATATCCACAGTCTAGGACTCGTTCCACGAGACCTTTCCAAAAGGCCCAGTCTCGTCATTCTCGTAAACAAAAGCCACAAGCAGCTCCTCAGCCGGGCCCTGCTTCCAGTTTTTGACTCCTGCACAGAGAGCAGCAGCCAGTTTCCACTGCCTCAGATACCAGTGGGAGGTCGATTGTGCCATTTCAACAGGTGGCAAGCAATCACCGTGGTCCTTACCATAATCTCTCAAGGTTATCACCTGAACTTTCTCTCCATTCCACCGGACTCTGGACCTCTACTGGTGTGGAGAACATCAGACTACTCCTGGAGCAGGAGGTCTCCCTCCTCCTCCTCCAGTCCAGAGCAATAGAACCAGTGCCCTACTCTCAAAAAGGCCTAGGATTCTATTCCCAGTACTTTCTGATCCCCATAAAATCGGGAGGCGTTCGTCCAATTCTGGACCTACATGCCCTCAACAAGTACCTCCAAAGAGAAAAGTTCAAGATGGTAACCTTGGGTTCCCTCATTACTCTTCTGCAAAGAGGAGACTGGCTCTGCTCTCTCGATCTCCAAGATGCGTATATGCACATTGCAATAACTCCATCTCATCGCAGGTTCCTGAGTTTTCTAGTGGGCCCCAAGCACCATCAATACAGAGTGCTCTCGTTTGGCCTGGCGTCTGCACCACGAGTCTTCACTAAGTGCCTCGTAGTAGCAGCCTTCCTCAGGACTCAAGGTGTTCACGTCTACCTCTATCTAGGCGATTGGTTGATCAGGGCTCCCACTCAGCAGGCTGCTTTGTTGTCCCTACGTCTTACTTTACACACTCTGATTTTGCTAGGATTTCTAGTCAACTATGCAAAATCCTGCTTAGTCCCATCTCAAACGTTATCATTCATAGGGGCAGACTTGGACACCTTGCAGGCAAAGGCATTTCTGCCTCGACAGCGAGCTCTCGCTCTCATCTCTCTCGCACACCTGCTACAGTCTCAGCGCCATACAACTGCACGCCACTTCCTCATCTTACTGGGACACATGGTGTCCTCAGTACAGGTTACCCCAATGGCCCGCTTGGCCATGAGTCATGCAGTGGACTCTAAGGTCACAATGGACTCAGTCCGTCCAACCTCTATCGACCACTGTCCACATCACCCACTCACTCCGTCAGTCTCTAGCCTGGTGGAAAAATCAGGTCAATCTCCTCTAAGGCTTGCCCTTCCAGGCTTCAGACCCTCAAATAATTCTCACCACTGATGCTTCCAACCTTGGCTGGGGAGCTCATGTAGCTGATTTGCAGATGCAAGGAACTTGGTCTCCAGAGGATGCCAAACACCAAATCAATTTCCTGGAGTTGCGAGCAATCAGATATGCTCTCAGGGTATTTCAGGATCGCCTTTCCAATCAGGTCATCCTGATTCAGACTGACAATCAGGTGGCCATGTGGTATATCAGCAAAGAGGGAGGGACGGGCTCCTACCTACTGTCAGGAAGCTGCGCAGATATGGGCGGAGGCCCTCTCCTACTCGATGTACCTCAGGGCCACCTATTTGCCGGGTGTGGACAATATGTTGGCGGACAACTTAAGTCGTGCTTTCCATCCACACGAGTGGTCCCTCGATCCCATAGTAGCGGACGCAATATTCCAGCGGTGGGGTCATCCTCACATAAACCTCCTTGTGTCACCTCAAAACCGCAAGGTAGAGAACCTTTTTGCTCTCACTCACAGGCAAGAGATGCATTCTCTCTCATGGGCAACCAGTCTCCCATATGCATTCCCTCCACGTTCACATGTCTCGAAGACTCTCAAGCTACGTCAGGACAAGGGAAGCATGATCCTAATAGCACCCCACCGGCCTCACCAAGTGTGGTTTCCAATACTTCAGGATCTCTCCATTCGCAGGCACAATCCCTTGGGAACAGACCTGCTTCTGATCACTCAGAACGATGGATGCCTTCGCCACCCCAATCTTCAAGCTTTGTCCCTGACGGCCTGGATGTTGAAAGGTTAATTCTTCAGCTGCTTAACCTTTCGGAGCCAGTTTCTCGTGTCCTCATTGCTTCACGAAGCCTTCCACGAGAAAGTCTTACCTCTATAAATGGAACAGGTTTAAGTCATGGTGTTCTTCTCAATCCCTTGATCCCTTTACCTGTTCCACCACGAAGTTTCTAGACTATCTCTGGCACTTGTCAGAATCAGGTCTAAAAACTTCTTCCATCAGAATGCATGTCAGTGCGGTGGCCGCCTTCTATAAACGTGTCGGATGTTCCTATTTCAGTACAACCCCTGGTAACACATTTTCTGAAAGTCTTGCTTCACCTCAAGCCTCCACTACGCCCTCCGGCCCCTTCTTAGGACCTCAATCTGGTTCTGGGTCGGCTCATGAAACCACCATTCGAGCCTCTCCAATCCTGTGATCTTCACTGTCACATAGAAAGTGATTTTTCTTTTGGCAATCACATCTGCTCGCAGAGTTAGTGAGTTACAGGCCCTAGTTACCTATCCGCCTTACACTAAACGTCTGCATGACCGGGCAGTACTCCGCACTCATCATAAGTTCTAACCTAAGGTAGTATTGGAGTTTCACATTAATCAATCCATTATATTACCTACCTCTTTTCCCAGGCCCCACTCCAATCCAGGAGAACAGGCTCTGCATACCCTTGACTGCAAATGGGCTCTAGCCTTCTATCTAGACCATACAGCTGCCCACAGAAAAAGCACTCAATTGTTTGTCTCTTTCCATTCCATCAAATTGGGGCAACCTGTGGATAAGCAGACTCTCTTCTCCTGGTTAGCGGTCTGCATATCCTTTTGCAATCAGCAAGCAGGCATTCCACTTCAAGACCGTGTTAAGGCACACTCTGTCAGGGCCATGGCAACTTCAGTAGCACATCTACGCTTGGTGCTGCTTCCTGACATTTGCAGGGCTGCTACCTGGAGTTCTCTTCATACCTTTACAGCCCATTATTGCTTAGACAAGGCTGGAAGACAAGATTCCATCTTCAGCCAGTCTGTCCTGTGTAACCTGTTTCCAACGTGACGTACCAACACCCTTCCGCCTGCCCGTTAGGGTTCAGGATGCCCTGTACTAAATTCTACCCCAGTCATTGTGCCTATTGCACATCTTGGGTACATTTGGTGCATTTCTCGGACATCCTCAGCTCTGTACTAACCCATATGTGAGGACTACCATCCTGCTTGTCCTGTGAGAAAGCAAATGTTACTTACCTGTAACAGGTGTTCTCACAGGACAGGAGGATGTTAGTCCTCATGAAACTCACCTGCCACCCCTGTGGTGTTGGGTTTGTTTTCTTATTTTATTTTTCGGCACTTCCTGTAGCTTTAAACAAGACTGAAGGGGTACTCCTGCTAGCTGCAGGTTTAGTGCCATGCTGGGCATGCCCAGTAGGTGCCAAAGTTCTAGAAACTTTGACAAGTGTTCCGTGATTGGGCTCCATCCTGTGATGTCACCCATATGTGAGGACTAACATCCTGCTGTCCTGTGAGAACACATGTTACAGGTAAGCAACATTTGCTTTCTCCACAGGAACAAATGGAAGAACATCCCGGTTCACACTATTCATCCTTGCTGTCTTGGATAAGAGGGCTCATAGCACTAGGTTTGGAGAAAGACACTACAGGTATATCTTCTGATCTGCTTTCAAATTCCCCTGGCCACATCTCTTCCCTGGAAGACCTGAGCTATTACAAATTTGTAGAAAAGTTGGGAGCAACTCTTGTCATCCATGTCTGTAAAGATTAGGACCTGTGCTCGGAACTCCTCAGATTTTTTCAGATACTGGTTGCCCCATCGGAACTAGCTGCCCTGCCAGTCCACAGCATTCTCAACTTATTACAAATGAGAATGTGGGACATGCCGCTTTTAGGCAATCCTACGGTTGGGAAGATTGAACTGAAATACAAGGTCCATAAATCTCTGGAGTTGTAGTCCAGCTTCTACTCTAATTTGTGGCAGGCAAATCTGCTATGAAAAGAGAGACACAGAGATTCACTCTCTTGCCTCCAGGAAAAGACCATAGGATACTCAACCTTGGAAAGAAAGTCTTACTGCTTGTATTTCTGTCCACCAATTTTATATGGTGCAGTACACTCATGACTGCATGCAGAAGCTAAAGACTCTTTTCTGCAGCCTACGGATGCTGGTTCTTACTATCCCCAGCAGTACCTAACATGCCATACTGGGTCAGACCAAGGGTCCATCAAGCCCAGCATCCTGTTTCCAACAGTGGCCAATCCAGGCCATAAGAACCTGGCAAATACCCAAAAACTAAGTCTATTCCATGCTACTGTTCATAGTAATAGCAGTGGCTATTTTCTAAGTCAACTTAATAGCAGGTAATGGACTTCTCCTCCAATAACTTATCCAATCCTTTTTTAAACACAGCTACACTAACAGTACTAACCACATCCTCAGACTACATGCATTCCGCTACCAGAATGGGGAAGGATGTGGAAGAAAACATCTGTCACCACCTTCGATCTGAGTCATTTGACTCAGTTCCATGTGCCGCCTCAGTTGAGGCTCGATTTATAGCATGGCTTACAGTGAGCAGCATACATGAAGATTTCCATAAGAAGTTGGCAGATCTTCCTTGTTTGGGAGATGGTCTATTTGGCAATAAGCTCAGGGACATGGTCGCTCAGATAAAAGATCAAAATGTAACAGTGCAATCTCTCGACTGGTTCCCGAACAGTTGTCTACCTTGAGACACTCCTTCACCTAAAAACAACCGTACTGCCACAGATGTCCCTACTGTGCCTTTTAGCAGTATCATCTGCTGCCTCTTCTGGCCCAGTGTGAACAGCTGCTTCTGGACAAACCTAGTCAATGAGAACACTGATCTAAATCCATGCAACAGGCCCAACCCAAACCTGGGCCCAGTTTCTGATCCCTCTGAATATTACTTACCCCTCTTCCAGTGGAAGGAAGAATTCAGACTTTCTTAGAAGCATGGTGTTAGATAACCAAGGACCTCTGTATCCTCAAGATTGTTCAGACTGGATACCATTTGCATTTATCTTGGCTACCATTTCTTCCACATTGTATGAATCTCAATCCAAATCACTCATGTGGTGCAGCATTGCCTGGAAGTCAAAGCGCTTCTTCAACAACAAACAATAGAATCAGCTCCTGCTTCTAATCCTGATACTACTTAATTTCCAAGAAGGGAGGATTGAGACTCATATTAGTCTTCAGAAACTTAAAACATCTGCTCCGAGAGAAATTCCAAATTTAATTCCCTCAACGCGATTCCTCCTTATATTCAGAAGGACGAATGGATGTGTACCCTGGACCTGAAAGAGCATATGTTCACATAGTCATCTACTTCTCTCGTTGATGCTACCTTCTCTTCAAGTGGATTCTCAGAGAATGTTCACAAAATACCTCTTAGTGGTTGAATATCTGCATAATCAAGGAATACATGTTTCTCACAGGACAAGCAGGATGGTAGTCCTCACAATATGGGTGACATCACAGGATGGAGCCCAATCACGGAAAACTTCTATCAAAGTTTCCAGAACTTTGACTGGCCCTACTGGGCATGCCCAGCATGGCACTAACCCTGCAGCCAGCAGGGGTCCCCCTTTAGTCTTCTTTTTTCTGCGCAGCCTTGCGGTTTAGGAGCTCTGAAGAAAGGAATTTTCCTCACGGAGTTAATTAAATTTAAACTGCCCCACAGGGGTCCGTCCCTCTAACTTTTCTCAGGCCGTGGTACTCAGGTAAGTTTTTTTTTTTTTTTTTTTTTTTTTTTTTCTCCACAGTTTTTCGTCGATTACCGTCGAGTTTGGCCCTCGCGGCCTACTGGCTGTCGACCGTACCGCGGCTCGATTTTTTTCTATGGCCATGGCGTCTGTTTCGTCAGTGCCCGGACTGTACTCACACCATGTCTATCACAGACCTTCATGGAGTCTGTGTAATGTGCTTAGGCTGTGTGCATGATGTCCTGACTTGCACCAAATATGCCCTCATGCGACCAAAAGGTCACAAAGCCAGAATGGAGATGATGGGACTCCTTTTCCGTGCTCACACCCAGACACTGTCCATCGCATCAACGTCATCGGAACCGGCACCGTCTAAGTCACACCAGCATCGACCACCATCCAGTGACCGCCCGCCATCGACTTCACGGCCATCGACTCCAGTTTCTCCCCCTCAAGATTGAGGGGATCGTAGGGAGAAACATCGCCATTGGCATCGTAAGTCTCGGACCGTCGAGGGAGCGAAATCATCGACCTCGCCACCGTTCGAGCCACCGTTGAAGAAGCCCAGTCAGGAATGGCACAGACCATTCCTGCGACAGGGACATGGAGGCCACCCTCACCCGATCAGGGTTTGGGAGTCGCGATTCCGCCTGTAAAGGTGGTCCCTCCAACTGTTCCTCAGCCTCCCTCTTCCGTCATGGAGCCGGGGCTGCTTGCCCCAGGTCTCCGGGAAGAACTGGACCGGCTGGTCCAGGAGGCCATCGACAAGGCGATGCAACGACTCCAGGTTCCTCCGGCACCAAGAGTAGAACCGGTCACCAACCCGATTCCAGCAGCGCTGGCCCCGCTGCTATCTCACTATTGCTTGGACAAAGCCGGAAGACAAGATTCCATCTTCGGCCAATCTGTCCTGCGTAACCTATTTCCAACGTGACATACCAACACCCTTCCGCCTGCCCGATGGGGTTCAGGATCCCCTCTACCAAATTCCACTCCAGTTGTTGTGCCTGTTGCACACCGTTGGGTACATTTGGTGCATGTTCGGAATCCTTAGCTCGGTACTCACCCATATGTGAGGACTACCATCTTGCTTGTCCTGTGAGAAAGCAAATGTTGCTTACCTGTAACAGGTGTTCTCACAGGACAGCAGGATGTTAGTCCTCACGAAACCCGCCTGCCGCCCCACGGTGTTGGGTTCGTAACGTTTTCTTGTTTTATTTTTTGGGCACTGTCTGTAGCTATCAAATCAGACTTGGAGGACCCCTGCTGGCTGCAGGGTTGGTACCATGCTGGGCTCCATCCTGATGATGATGTCACCCATATGTGAGGACTAACATCCTGCTGTCCTGTGAGAACACCTGTTACAGGTAAGGAACATTTGCTTTCCCCATACTTAGATGACCAGCTAGTAATAGTAAACTCTTGGGAAGTAGTACTCTGTCCCCTGGACAAGATTTCTTTCTTACAACACTTAGGATTTCTAGTCTGTTTTGAACAATTGTATCTGCTCCTTACCCAGAGGCTCAAGTTCACTGGAGCCTGGATACTTGCTAAAACAACTAATTTCTGCCTTTGGAATTAGCAAATATGAGTGCTCATATGCAAGCTACTGTACTCTTTGAACTTAACAGCTAGAGCACTACTCATAGTCTTGGGACTGTGGCAGCAGTCATTCATATGGTTTTGCTGACCCAGTTTCATAACCATTGTCTTCAGTAAGGTCTATGCTCTCGGTGGGGATCCTTTAACTCCACCACTGTACTATGTAGTACAGGTCACAAGTGTCACATGTGTGATTTTATTTTTTACCCGCCAGTGAGAGATTGTATGTGTGCACTCGATGCAAACAGCTTCTGGCTCTCAGGGAATGAGTCAGATCTCTGGAGGCTAGAGTAGCAGACTTGGAGGAGCTGAGGCAGACAGAGGTACATTGAGATCTTCAGGGACATAGTAGCCAAGTCCCCAAATCCAGTCTGGTAGCCCCAGTGATGCCTTGGATCAGAAAGGTCTCCCAGTAGGAGAACATCACCCTGATGTAGCAGGGAGTGATCCTGTAGCAAGGACCTGCTCTCCAGGTGATGTATTGTCCTCTCGCACTGAGGACAAGTCTCCCAGGGCTACTGCCCAGAAGGGAAGGGCTAGGCTGGCCATCATAGTTGGTGATTCAATTATTAGAAATGTAGATAGCAGGGTGGCTGGTGGACGTGAGGACCGCCTGGTAACTTGCCTGCCTGGTGCGAAGGTGGCAGACTTCACATGTCACCTAGATAGGATTATAGACAGTGCTGGGGAGGAGCCGGCTGTCGTGGTACATGTGGGCACCAATGACATAGGAAAATGTGGGAGAAATGTTGTGGAAATGTTTTGGAAGCCAAATTTAGGAGTTTAGGTAGAAAGCTGAAATCCAGAACCTCCAGGGTGGCATTCCCTGAAATGCTTCCTGTTCCACGTGCAGGTCCCCAGAGGCAGGCAGAGCTCCAGAGTTCCAATGCATGGATAAGACTATGGTGCAGGGAAGAGGGCTTCAGTTTTGTAAGGAACTGGGGAAACATTTGGGGAAGGGGGAGACTTTTCCAAAAGGAAGGGCTCATCTACCATTCAGAGAGTCCTATAGAGAAACCCTACAAGTACCACCCTCCAAATCCATGAGGCACATAACCGCCAGAGACAGGGCTTTCTCCACTGCAGGACCAACACTGTGGAGCTCCATCCCACCAGATTGCGACAGGAACCCTGCCTTCCTACATTTAGGAAAAGACTTAAACGTGGCTATTCATGAAAGCCTTTCCTGAACTAAACTGAACCTATTCCATTATTACCTATTCGCTCAGACTTTGCCTTAATCATAGTAATTAATATCCCTACCTCATAAGGGCAATTCTTCAACGCTATAAGCACATTGACTGGCATATTGTTATCTATATTTAAACCCCTGCTTCTTTTCTCTGATCCAAGTTATATTACTCCCTTGTTTTATTGTAACTGCATTCCTTAGCCTTCTCTTGTTTAATGTTTTTTACTACCATTACTATTATTTTATTATTATTACTTAGATCAATGTTATTTATTGCCTTTTTGTTCCCTTTCTACTTGTTAATTGTAAACCGACATGATGCGATATTTATCGCGAATGCCGGTATAGAAAAACTTAAAATAAATAAATAAATAAATAAATCTTAACCAGAGTGGAACCAAGCTGCTGGCACTAACTTAAAAAGGAGTTAGAGCAGCTTTTAAACTAGAACAAGGAGGAAAGCCAACAGTCACTCAGCAGTGCATGGTTCGGAGAAATGTATCCTTGAAGGATACTAATGAAACAGAGTTAGGGCATCCCAACAGAGAGGTTCCAATAAAAGCAAATGTAGTCCATGTGCCTATATGTAAAAAATCACTGAAGCTAATGATTTCCAAATGATCCCAAACAACTGAAAAGCAAGTTGTTAATACAAACAAAAAGCATACTTTGAAATGTCTGTATGCCAGAAGTCTAAGAAGTAAGATGGGAGTGTATAGCAGTAAATGATGAGATTGACATAATTGGCATCACAGAGAATTGGTGGAAGGAGGATAACCAGAGGGACAGTGCTATATCAGGGTAGAAATTATTTCACAATGATAGGGAGGATCAATTTGGGGGTGTGGCATTTTGTCTGGGAGCATATAGAGTCCAACAGGATAAAGATCATACAAGAGATTAAATGCTCAGAATCTATATGGGTAGAAATCCCATGTGTGTTGGTTAAGAGTATAGTGATGGGAGTATACTCCCGTCGTCCTGGACAAAATGGTCAGAGAGATGATGAAATGCTAATGTTGTGGGAACACTTGAGGTGGTCCCATTTCAGGAACTTCGTGTACCCTTTGGCTACGATGCCACCGCAGAGGAGCTCCGGGAAATGCCGAGGCAAGCGAGGAGTGCCCAAGCACAGGCTGAAGATGAGGGACTCCGGCCTCTGCGAACTCGATCTCATCCGAGACCCAGCAACACAATGTTGGTCTCTGGGGTAGCCCTCCGGCCACTCGATAGCCCTTTCAGATCCACAGTTAGGAAACAGCGAACGCGACAGGATGGATAGGCTGAAGGGCGAAGACATCAGACTTGGATGAAAACTCTGGATTCGTGAGGGATTCACATGAAGAGTCAGGATACGTGAAGGTTGAGATGAGACCCAGGATACTTAAAGAATTGACACGAAGACTTGAACTGAGACGGACTCGGGTTGCTTGAAGAACTGAGACGGACTCCGACAGAGTCACAATGATACTTCAAGGACTCTGAATAGGTACTGCCACACCACGCGCCCTACACAGCCAATCTAGGCTGGTCGCAGACCACGCTGATGGTTCCCCACTCAAGTTACTTGGAGGTTCCACAATGAAGACTCCGAGGCCTGCACCGAGGCACGCCCTCCACAGTCAGTTGAAGCAAGGCACGGGCCATGCTATTACAATAAAGGTTATGCAGAGTTCAGTTCATATGGACAAGGCAAACGCAAGAGGCTCCCAAGATCCGGACAAGATACAGGAATGGAGGAGAACTTCAGGATCCAAAGGACTTGGAGTAAAAGTGTCGGCGAGCAGCTCGAGCAAACTCTGAGTATGGAACCTGAAGCTGAGGGTTAAAAGCCGGAATCCTCTGGAGGCTTACGCAGCCGAGGCAAAGGACATCTGAAATGAAGATCAGGACAAGAAGATATCCAGAGAATAGGACATCAGGACTTCAGGGCCTCTGAAGGACAACGCATCAGAAAGATCAGAAACATCAGGATCTGGATGAAGATGACACAGGATCGGACGAGAGACCTTGACGAAGACATGGAATGCCAACAAGAAGCAAGATAAGTCCAAGGGAGGACTGGCTCCTTGCGAAGGCAATGAAGACAGGCCCTCTTTATAGGGCTGAAAAGGAGACTCCCACGATGACATCACAGGAGCACCACTCCCGTGCTGGCTTTTTAAATATGAAGAGGAGGCACAGCCCCATGCCTAAGGAGTGCAGGACCCTGGAGAGTGGAGTCCCTGCTGCTGAAGATGGAGCAGGATTAGGCCTTGAAGCAGGCAGATATGGGAGGCGGCTTCCAAGCCGCAGAGAAGACACTTAAGGAACAAAGTCAGCATGGCTTTACCCAAGGCAAGTCTTGCCTCACAAATCTGCTTCACGTTTTTGAAGGAGTTAATAAAACATGTGGATAAAGGTGAACCGGTAGATGTAGTGTACTTGGGTTTTCAGAAGGCATTTGATAAAGTTCCTCATGAGAGGCTTCTAGGAAAATAAAAAGTCATGGGATAGGTGGCGATGTCCTTTCGTGGATTACAAACTGGCTAAAAGACAGGAAACAGAGTAGGATTAAATGGACAATTTTCTTAGTGGAAAGGAGTGGGCAGTGGAGTGCTTCAGGGATCTGAATTGGGACCCTTACTTTTTAATATATTTATAAATGATCTGGAAAGAAATACAAGTGAGGTAATCAAATTTGCGGATGATACAAAACTGTTCAGAGTAGTTAAATCAAGAGCAGATTGTGATAAATTGCAGGAAGACCTTGTGAGGCTGGAAAATTGGGCATCCAAATGGCAGATGAAATTTAATGTGGATAAGTGCAAGGTGATGCATATAGGGAAAAATAACCCTTGCTATAGTTAGTCAGATCGATCCAGTAAAGTGCGGCCGCGTTTACCCGCTCCTAACTCGCGTTCTACTCACTTTCCGGCCGCGTTAGCCCTTCCTGCGATACACTATCCCCTTTAATCTACTCTTACCGTGTCCTAAAATCCCCGGGCAACCCCTTCCGCACGCGGCATGTATATTGCATGCAAACGATTGAATTAGCTATTCCCTACCATCCAGTAACGCGCGCCCCGACTATCCCTTTTTAACCTGCTAACTTACCGCCTACCCCTACCCCTGCGTTAGAGGCAGGAAAGGGTAGGCAAACTTCCCCCAGCCCCCGCTCTCCTGCCCTGGCCACGTCCATGGGTGCTGGTCTCCGGGGCAGCCCCAGTACTCTCCCCTCCTCCCGAAGCAACAAAAGCAAAAAAAATCGAAAAAAAAAGTTGCAGGAGAGAGAGGACGGGCAATCCTACGCTCGGGATGGCCAGTCCCTCACCCCTCCTCCCGAGGCAAGGTGCGAAAAGCAGCCTTGCTCCGGGAGGAGGGGAGAGAGGACTGGCAGTGAAGCGACCAAGCGACTTACTTTTCTTTGCAGCCCTCCGGAGGAGACGGCCATCAGCTGAAACGGATCGCGGCTCCCCTCCCCTGCCTCCCGGCGAAGATGGACGCCTGCACGGGGGAAAGCGGCCCCTGTGCGTGCAATTGGCCGCTCAAGACGTGACGTCACATGCCGTGACTCCAAAATCGTGATGTCACGTCTTGAGCGGCCAATTGCACGCACAGGGGCCGCTTTCCCCCATGCAGGCGTCCATCTTCGCCAGGAGCAGCGATCCGTTTTCTGCTGATGGCCGTCTCCTCTGGAGGGCTGCAAAAAAAAGTAAGTTGCTTGGTCGCTTCACACTGCCAGTCCTCTCTCTCCCCTCCTCCTGGAGCAAGGCTGCTTTTCGCGCCTTGCCTCGGGAGGAGGGGAGAGGGACTGGCCATCCCGCGCGTAGGATTGCTGGTCCTCTTTCCCCTTGCTCTTGCTACTTTTTTTTTCACTTTACACTGCCAGTCCTGTCTCCCCTCCTCCCGGAGCAAGGCTGCTTTCGCACCTTGCTTCGGGAGGAGGGGAGAGGGCTGACAATCATCCGCCCGCCGGCTCCGGCCTCTATGAACTCGCTCCTGCCTCGAATGGGTGCCCGCTGGCTCCCACCAGTAAGTTAACTTTTTTTACACTTTTGTTTTTTACACTCTTGTGTTAATTTTCGCCTGCGCCTTGCTTCGGGAGGGGGGGAACCATCCACTTCCTGGTACCTGTCATTTCAAATGTCAGTTGAAATGACATTTGAAATGACAGGTACCAGTGCACCCAGGATACTGTATAGGCGCTGTATTAAGCGCCTATACAGTAAATGGGTTGTGCGGGCCTAACGCTTCGCAGACGCGGCTTGCATTTGCAAGCAATTTAAATAGAGTATCGAGCGGTATGTGAGCAGGACTGTGCGTGCGGGGAACGAGGGTGCGCCCAGCACTGCCGCACTCTTTCTAACGCGGCCTTGCTGTATCGACTTGCAAGAAAGAGATCTAGGAGTCATAGTGGATAACACATTGAAATCGTCGGTTCTGTGTGCTGCGGCAGTCAAAAAAGCAAACAATGTTGGGAATTAATAGAAAGGGAATGGTGAATAAAACGGAAAATGTCATAATGCCTCTGAATCTCTCCATGGTGAGACCACACCTTGAATACTGTGTACAATTCTGGTCGCCGCGTCTCAAAAAAGATATAATTGTGATGAAGGTACAGAGAAGGGCTACCAAAATAATAAAGGGAATGGAACAGCTCCCCTATGAGGAAAGTCTAAAGAGGTTAGGACTTTTCAGCTTGGAGAAGACGCTGAGGGGGGATATGATAGAGGTGTTTAAAATCATGAGAGGTCTAGAACGGGTAGATGTGAATCGGTTTTTTTCTCTTTCGGATAATAGACTAGGGGGCACTCCATGAAGTTAACATGTGGCCCATTTAAAACTAATCTGAGAGAGTTCTTTTTTACTCAACGCACGATTAAACTCTGGAATTTGTTGCCAGAGGATGTGGTTAGTGCAGTTAGTATAGCTGTGTTTAAAAAAGGATTGGATAAGTTCTTGGAGAAGTCCATTACCTGCTATTAAGTTGACTTAGATAATAACCACCGCTATTACTAGCAACTGTAACATGGAATAGACTTAGTTTTTGGGGTAGTTGCCAGGTTCTTATGGCCGGATTAGCCACTGTTGGAAACAGGATGCTGGGCTTGATGGACCCTTGGTCTGACCCAGTATGGTATGTTCTTATGCTCTATGCCTCAGGCAAGGCCGGGGAAGAAGACCCTTCCCCATGGAGGGGACAAGGTAACGTGAATGGCCTCTGGACCGCATAGGAATGCTGTAAGTGTCGTCCTGGTCGCCAGGGCTGCACCTGGATGTCTCCCTCCTGCTGGGCAGTGACTGGAACGCTGGCGGTCTCCAGACTGCGTGGGGATGCCGTCGGCGACCCCCTCCCCCCCCTTGACCGCCGGAGTTGCCCGGGAACGGCGGCCTCTGTACCGCGCAGGGCATGGTGGAAACTCTCTGCCTCCGGGCCACGTATAAGGTAAAAAGAGAGGAAAAAGAAGGGTGGGATTCTGCCCAGGGCAGAATCGAACAGCTAAGAGAAATCAGGGAAGCTAACCTATTTGGCAGTGCAATAATAATGGTAGATTTCAATTACCCCAATATTGATTGGGTAAATTTAACATTAGGACTTGCTAGAGACAATAAAGTTCCTGGATGTAATAAATGACTGCTTCATGGAGCAATTGGTTCAGGAACCAACAAGAGAGGGAGCTATTTTAGATTTAATTCTTAGTGGAACGCAGGATTTGGTGAGAGAGGTAACGGTGGGGCCACTTCGCAATAGTGATCATAACATGATCAAATTTAAACTAATAACCTAATAAACTAATAATTTAACCTTTATTCCAATTCTTTACCTTTTCTTTTCGCTTGTTAACAATTTTAATTAGAAATGTTCATTGTATTAGACTATGGAAATTTATTTCCTGCTATTCTGTTTAATGTAAACCGGTATGATTTACATCAGATGTAAGAATGTCGGTATATAAAAATTAAAAATAAATAAATAAATAACTGGAAGGGGGCCAATAAGTAAATCTACAGCTCTAACACTAAACTTTCAAAAGCGAAACTTTGACAAAATGAGGAAAATAGTTAGAAAAAAATTGAAAGGTGTAGCTGCAAAGGTTAAGTGTTGGAACAGGAATGGACATTGTTTAAAAATGCAATCCTAGAGGTGCAGTCCAGATGTATTCCACACATTAAGAAAGATGGAAGGAAGGCAAAATGATTAGTCATGGTTAAAAGGTGAGGTGAAAGAGGCTATTTTAGCCAAAACAAATATCCTTCAAATATTTGAAGAAATATCCATCTGAAGAAAATAGGATAAAACATAAGCATTGTCAAGTTAAGTGCAAAACATTGATAACACAGGCGAAGAGAGTATTTGAAATGAAGTTGGCCATAGAGGGAAAAACTCATAAAAACTTAAAAAAAATATATCCAAAGCAAGAAACCTGTGAGGGAGTCGGTTGGACCATTAAATGACTGAGGGGTTAAAGGGACTCTTAGGGAAGATAAGGCCATTGCAGAAAGACTAAATTAATTCTTGGCTTCTGTGTTTACTAATGAGGATGTTGGGGATATACCAGTTCCGGAGATGGTTTTCAGAGGTGATGAGTCAGATGAACTGAACCAAATCACTGTGAACCTGGAAGATGTAGTAGGCCAGATTGACAAACTAAAGAGTAGCAAATCACCTGGTCTGGATGGTATGCATCCTAGGGTACTGAAGGAACTCAAAAAAGAAATTTCAGATCTATTAGTTAAAATTTGTAACCTATCATTAAATCATCCATTGTACCTGAAGACTGGAGGGTGGCCAATGTAACCCCAATATTTAAAAAGGGCTCCAGGCTCTTTCCTCATGGTTGGCGGACTGCATCTCCTTTTGCTATCAGCAAGCTGGCATTCCTTTCCAAGACCGTGTCAAAGCACACTCTGTGAGGGCCATGGCGACTTCAGTAGCACACCTTCGATCGGTGCCGCTTCCTGACATCTGCAAGGCTGCAACCTGGAGTTCCCTCCATACATTTGCAGCCCACTATTGTTTGGACAAAGCTGGAAGACAGGATTCCATCTCCGGCCAATCTGTCTTGCGTAACCTTTTTCCAACATGATGTACCAACACCCTTCCACCTTCCTGGTAGGGTGCGGATGCCCTCTCCCAAATTCCACCCCAGTTGTTGTGCCTGTTGCATGCCGTTGGGTACATTTGGTGCATGTTAGGACATCCTCAGCTCGGTACTCACCCATTTGTGAGGACAACCATCCTGCTTGTCCTGTGAGAAAGCAAATGTTGCTTACTTGATGTAACAGGTGTTCTCACAGGACAGCAGGATGTTAGTCCTCACGAAACCCGCCCGCCACCCCGCGGTGTTGGGTTCCTTTTTTTTTTATTTTATTTTTCGGCACTGCCTGTAGCTTTGAAACAAGACTGAAGGGAGACCCCTGCTGGCTGCAGGGTTAGTGCCGTGCTGGGCATGCCCAGTAGGGGGCCAGTCAAAGTTCCTGAAACTTTGACAGAAGTTTTCCGTGGTTGGGCTCCATCCTCGATGTCACCCATTTGTGAGGACTAACATCCTGCTGTCCTGTGAGAACACCTGTTACATCAGGTAAGCAACATTTGCTTTACTAAACAGACTCTGTCCAACTGGTTGGCAGATTGCATCTCCTTTTACTATACTCAGGTGGGACTGCATCTTGGGGGCCATATCAAGACTCATTCTGTCAGAGCCATGGCGATGTCGGTGGCCCACTTTTGGACGAGATCTGCAAGGCTGTGATGTGGAGTTCTCTCCACACTTTTGCCTCTCACTACGGATGGCAGACTCAATAGCAATTTCGGCCAGTCCATCCTTTGGAATCTTTCAGCTGTAGAACCCAGCTCTTCTTGCCTAGGGCTCATTGTTCAGGTCCAGGCTGTCTCCCTCTTTTTTTTTTTTTTTTTTTTTTTTTTTATTTATTTATCAACAGCACCAGTGTTGTGCCTTTTTGCACGTGGTCAGGTGTTTGTTGGTCATTTGGTTTTGGGGACAGACTGTAGCTAGGTCAAAATCAGAACAAAGAATCTTCACGCCATGACTCATCCGTAGGAGTCCCACAAGGCTCCTCTCTATCCCTGACACTCTTTAACATCTACTTTTTACCATTTTTCCAACTCCTCACCAACCTCAACCTAAAACACTTTCTCTACGCAGACGATATCCTGATCCCCATCAAAGGCTCATACTGGAAAACCCTCGACTACTGGGAATCCTGCCACCAAGAAATCAAACGTCTTCTCAATAGCCTAAATCTAGTACTAAACTCTTCCAAGACCGAAATACTACTCATATCTCCAGAGAACAGCAATCTCACCGCTTCTCATCCAACCAACCCACCAACCACTCAAGTGAGAGATTTAGGAGTGATAATTGACAACAGGCTGAACTTCAAAGCCTCCATCAACAGAACGACCAAAGATTGCTTCCACAAACTCCAAGTTTTATAAAGGATAAGACCTCTCTTCCACACTCAAGATTTCAGAACAATCCTCCAAGCAATTATTTTCTCAGTTAGATTACTGTAACGCTATCCTACTTGGTCTCCCTTCCTCCTACACCAAACCGCTCCAAATGGTACAAAACACAGCAGCCAGTTTACTAACAAACACCAGGAAAAGAGACCATATTTCCCCAATTCTAAAAGACCTTCATTGGCTACCAATTCACTTCAGAATTATCTACAAATCCATCTCCTTGATATACAAAATCATCCATCAACACACCACAATTGACCTACAATTTCCTCTCCGCTTACACAACTCCACAAGACCTACCAGAGACGCATACAGAGGGATCCCTCCATGTACCCCCTACTAAATCCACTAGTCACATTACCTTAAGAGATTGAGCCCTCTCCACAGCTGGCCCACCGTTATGGAACTCCATCCCTCCCGATCTCAGACAGGAGCCTTGCCTCCTAACCTTTAGAAAAAGACTCAAGACTTGGCTGTTTATGCAAGCTTTCCTGGACTTAAATTAATGATCTCGCCATCAACATATCCAACACAGCAGTTGTACCTCATCTCCTTGTATATAATTTAGTTTCTGCTAAACTATCTTTATTTCCTCTGATCCCAGTTCAATAGTCCTTGTTAATTGTAACTGCTTTCTTCGACACGTTATTTCTGTTTTGATGTATTTATTGCTCCCCTGTTTATTTGTGACCAGCATGATGTGATCGCTTCATGAATGCCGGTATATAAAAACCTTAAATAAAAAAAAGTGTGAGGAGTACCATCCTGCTTGTCCTAGAACACTTGTTATAGGTAAGGAACTCTTCTCTCTGAGCATTGCAGTTGCTGGTTTAAATCCTGAGAGCATTGGTCTTACTTTTTGGGAGATAAAGGAAAAATAAAAAGCCAGTACTAGGAGTGGTGATTAGTGACTTGCTTCTGAGGGGCACAGAGACATCCGTTTGTAGCCCTGGAAAATGTGCTGTCTGCCAGGGTGCCCAAAATCAAGACATTATCGCGAGTGCTGAAAATCCTCAAATCTACTGACTACTGTTTGTTGCTGCTCATCCATGTGGACACGAATAAAGCTAAGTACCAAACAGATCATATGAAAAGTGACTTCATGGCCCTGGGGGAGAGGGTAAAGCAGGTGCTCAGATGTTAGTCTCCTCCATTCTCCTAGTCAAGATTAAAGGCTCAGGCAAGGAAACTTGCATTCTGAAGACGAATGAATGACTGCATAGATGTCAGAGCATTTTGGCTTTCTGGACTATGTGGTGGTGGTTCAAGGACTGCTAAGCAGAGGGATGCAGTATCTTCCAGCACAGACTGGCAAACCTGGCTTGAAACTAGGATCTTTGGGGATGGGTGAACAAAACCCACAGGGCTGGATTTTAAGATGCACGCCTGATTTTTATAACATGTGCGTGCAGCTGTGCGCATGTTTAAAAAAAAACCAAAAAACTCCAGGGTTGGCGCACGCAAGGGGGTGCACACTAGTGCACCTTGCGCGCGCTGAGCCCTAGGGGAGCCCCGATAGCTTTCCCCGTTCCCTCAGTCTCCCCCAACCTTCATTTTATAAGTTGCGCCTTCCTCTGGGCAGGCGTAGGTTGCGCATGCCGGCCGGCCTGTGATCCCGGGCACAGCACCAAATGGCCACTGTGCCTGGAGGCTCCGACCCCACTCCACCCCGGGCTTTTATGTGCGCCGCCTTTTGAAAATAGGCCTGGCGCGCGTGACCCCCCCCCCCCCCCCCCCCCCCCCTTGCGCGTAAATCCTCCTGGATTTACCTGCGTTGGGCTTTGAAAATCTACCCCTAAAGTAAGTAAAACAAATAGTTGTATAGAAATGTGGCAGAAAAGGGCATGATCTGGGAAAACTATATACACCAATACTCATAGTAAATAGTTCTGGATCTAGAGGAAGTGATTTAGATGTAGTAGTAGTAGTAGTAGTAGTCATGGAGACATGGTACATGGAAAACCATAACTGCGATATAGTTATACCAGGCTCCATTCTATTCAGGAAGGGAGGCAGTGGAGCACTACATATCTAAAGGTAAATCAATATACAGACCAACACTATGCAACAATGTGTAATTCCTACCACCTCGGTGAGGCTAACCTGCCTCACCTCGGTGGTAGGAATTGCTGGACCAGAGGCAGCATGGATTCACCAGGGGAAGATCCTGTCAGACAAATCTGATTGACTTTTTTGACTGGGTAACCAAGGAATTGGATCAAGGAAGAGCGCTCGGTGTCATCTACTTGGATTTCAGCAAAGCTTTTGATACGGTCCCGCACAGGAGACTGGTGAATAAAATGAGAAGCTTAGGAGTGAGTGCCGAGGTGGTGACCTGGATTGCAAACTGGTTGATGGACAGAAGACAATGTGTGATGGTAAATGGAGCTCTCTCTGAAGAGAGGGAGGTTTTAAGTGGAGTGCCGCAAGGATCGGTGTTTGGACCGGTCCTGTTCAATATATTTGGTGAGCGACATTGCGGACGGGATAGAAGGTAAGGTTTGTCTTTTTGCAGATGATACTAAGATCTGTAACAGAGTGGACACGCCGGAAAGAGTAGAGAGAATGAGATGGGATTTAAGGAAGCTGGAAGAGTGGTCGAAGATATAGCAGCTCAGATTCAATGCCAAGAAGTGCAGAGTCGGGCATATGGGATGTGGAAATCCGAAAACTGTATTTGATGGTGGGTGAAGGGCTGATGTGCAAGGAGCAGGAGAGAGACCTTGGGGTGATAGTGTCTAACAATCTAAAGCCAGAAGAATGCTGGGCTGCATAGAGAGGAATATCTAGTAAGAGAAAGGAAGTGATGATCTCCTTGTCCAGGGCCTTGGTGAGGCCTCACCTGGAGTACTGTGTTCAGTTCTGGAGACCGTATCTCCAGAGGGACAGAGAAGGGCGACCAAAAAGGTGGATGGTCTTCATAAAATGACTTATGAGGAGAGATTGAAGAACCTAAATATGTACACTCTGGAGGAGAGGAGGAGCAGGGGTGATATACAGACTTTCAGATACCTGAGAGGGTTTTTTTTTGTGTAATTATTTTAATTAAGATAACAGCCACGATTAAACAACTTCAATATACAAAGTTTAACATAATACAAAACTAACATAGAAGGAACATTGCTGAAATGCAAGGACAACACACGCTGGTGACCCGCCATTTTGATACCACAGAGGGCCTGCAAAAAACCAGAGGTCATTGGAGTATTAGAGGGGACCTTGCGTACCACGATGTCCAAGGTTAAAGAACGTGACAGTTAAACCTTTTATAGATTTTAAGCCGAAGTTACCTCTGCCCAACCGCTTCTCCTTCCTCCCCCACCCCACCCACCCACCCATCCAAGACCCTGGCAAGCTTTAGTATATGTATGACCATTGTATGATCATCGATAAGTGATATCTCAGATATATAGTTCACTCCAGGAGTAGTTGAAGTAGGACCGGTAACTTGATAGGCGTGCAGATGACTATGATGAGGAAGCTAATAAGGAAGAAGGTACAGCAATACACCACTGAACAGTTTCCATTACCCCTTGCAGAGCAGCGTTGGATCAGTCCAAGCTATGTTATGGCAGAAGATTGGCCTCCGCAGTGGGGAGAAGCTTCAGATAGGCATGCCATAGATGCTTTGCTTAATATATTGTGCAGGAGATTTATGCCTCGCAGTCAATAGTTCCAAATGCAGCAACCTGTGAAATTTTGCCTGCCAAACTTGGTTGTATAACTGGGTATGATTCATCCATTCAGCGCCAGAATAAAGTCCCTGGCAATAAGGATGATTTTCTCCAATAATTGGAGCTGTTTTCTCTAGAATTAAAACTTCTTCGTGGATTGTGCCAAAGAGCCATATAAGAGGGTCCAAAGGAAGAGCAGTTCCCCAGAGTTGCAGTACCAGATGTTGCAGATATGCCCAGAAGTGTTGCAGCGAAGGGCAGGATGAAAAACAGTGGTAGAAATTGGGATTAGAATGAGCACACCGGGTACACATTTTATCTGGGGTAACCCCCATATAATAGGCATGACGGGAGAAAAACTCTTGGTGAAGAAATTTCTTATCCCTCAGATTAACACTTTCCACAGTAACAGGTATACACTGAAAACAAGACTGGATTTCCTTCTGAGGGATCTCTTATGGAAGCTGCTTATTCCATTTAGTAGCTACAAATTCTAAAGTGGAAAAAGGGGTAAGGGCCATCAATGCCGAGTAATAGCGAGAGCAGGGACTGGTGCTTACCATCCCCTCCTAGCAATAAGTTTCGCAGTCCATGATATTGAGAAAAAGTAGGATTGGCTTTCTGCTCCTCAAGTGTAAAATGCCTCAATTGTAGGCATCCATAAAAGTCATTAGATGGAAGGGCGTAACGTGTTCTAAGTTCCTGGAAGCTGAGGGATCTGGGTTTGATCAGCCTCCTCATCCAGAAGCTGAAACAAACTTCAGGCCCAG